>NC_084821.1:7874844-8474844 GCF_958449725.1 Rosa rugosa
AGGTATCTAACTTACTTAAACCAATGGACGGACTGAATCTGTCAACCTGAACCGTACTAGCTTTAAAACAGTTATCAATGCCTTAACGATCATCAATTTGGCTGAAACTTTGCAGAGATGATCTATACACTAGTACCTAAAAACTGCACGGTCGAGATGTGGATATGCGACCGAAAAGTGACCCAAAACTTGAACTTCACACGTTAATTTCAAAGCGGAGCTCCGCTCTAGATAGGACCTATATATATATATATATATATATATATATATATATATATATAATGATAAAGCACGGGCTTATATATATGAGAATCACACTCTTATCTCTACTATTAAAAAGTTATGGAAGTAAAATTCACTTTCCTCGAAAAATATTATCATTTTCTGCTCAAGTACGTATAGTTTAAAATAAGAAGGAAAAAAAATTAATCAAGTTCTTCTTTTTTATTATTGAGAAAAGAGAGGGCAAGATCAAATTTTTGTCACTGATATGAAGGAATATAAATCCGTATAGAAGCTCCATATATATAGGTATATATACAGGGCCCTTCTAGTGAGGGATCCATTTTTTTGGTCTTTTTTAGGGATAGGACATTAGACCAACTTTCTGATCATATTTTTGCATCTCAACCGTTTAGTTTTTAGGTCCTAATGTGTAGATCACTTTTGCAAATTTTCAACCAAATTGATTATCGTTAAGGCATTCAAAATAGCGATTTAAGATTATAAGTATCAACGGTTCAAATTTGACAGATTTGGTTCGTCGTTGATTTAATCTAGTTTGATACCTTAACGATCACCGATTTGGCTGAAAATTTGCATAAATGATCTATACATTAGGACCTAAAAGCTGAACGGTTGAGATGTCAAAATGTGATCGAAAAGTTGGTCTAATGCCCTATCCCTAGAAAAACAAAAAAAAGGGATTCCTTAGTGGAAGGGCCCTCGGTATATATATATATATATATATATATATATATATATATATATATATATAGAACAAGGTTTATCTTCTTTCCAAATTTGAAGCTCCTTTGATTTTTTTTTTTTTGAAAGGTTGAAGCTCCTTTGATAAATCATGCATGTTTGATTAAAATTCTAAAGCCTACAATAGCAATTGATTAAGGAAAATTCAAATGCTTCTAGCTTTATTAAACTCTCCAAACTTATTTTTATTTTTTATTTTTTTAAGAATGGCCGGTGCAGCTACCCTCAAATCTTGATTAATGAAACCATATAATATAAGAGGGGGGGGGCATAGAAGCTGAACTCCAAATTACAATAAGTATCAAGAGAACATTCTGGAGTAATACCAGGAGTCTCTACTAAATCTATGTATTCTAACATGCACCAATTAACAAAAAGTATTCGAATGACTACTCTATTTGCTTTGACAAAATTGTGACATAACGGAAAGATAACTCTGCGAATGAGAAGCATCAAAACAAATAACACAGTTTTCCTACTATGTTGTCGCACAAAATCTAATCCAATGACACTCTGTTTCATCCTGCCACTAGGATGTTGCTTCCATTTTAAAACATCATTGTTACCAACATCATTTTTAAAACTCACCAAACTTTTACCAACATCATTTTTAGAATTCACTTGAGCTATAATTCGAGTTAAATTGTTTACGCTCATTTTCAAAGTAGAAACAAAGAATTAAGAAGGGTAAGAACAGACATGCATGTAATCCTACTTAACCTCCCAAACTAGCTAGCTTATAATTAAGCAATTAGATTACTAGCTAGCTAGTAAAGTTTGATGGGGGAGACCGACCTTTGTCCAGGATTCGCTGATATAGAGAATATATGGCTGTCTCATCATGTCCTGAACTCCGCAGAGAGAGACTGATAGATTCCAAACGTATTATTTGAGCAAACTGAGCATTTCATGTGTGCTTATCAGCTCATGTCTTCACTGTGTACAAGTATACAACAACACCATGTTTCAAAGTTCAAACAACCATTCATTGGTGAATATTCTCAGTCTCCTTTTCTTATAATTTCCAACCAAAAATAATGGAGTTTGCCACCGCCGTTAGGGCTACCCCATGTTTGCTTGTCTGGGAAAAGGGTGTGCCAGTCTCTCTTTACCTACTATTTTCAAATTTCATTCACACCATTCCAACAGATAAACGTAAACATTCAAAGCATCATAATTGCCTCCCTTCATGTCAATTTTGAAATCATACATGTAATGGGACACTGTGGGATTGTACCTTGAGTTTATGTTTTTTTTTTTTTGTGTTTCCACTTTCCACGAGCAAAGTAGTATTCAACTATATATTCAAACCCGCACATGTCTACGAATTTGTTCATATGTACACGTACACTTCATCATATCTAGTACTAAGTACTTGATTACTTAATATACATCATATTTAGAAAATGGTTTTCGATCGAGCTGATTTTGCGTAGTAAGTATAGATTAGGATGGTGTACTTCAAACAGTTGATGAAATATCGAGCTTCTGCTAGTAACTAGCAACCGATAGTTTTGATATGCATATGTTACCACGTTATTAGTTCATATTTGAAAATTTTACGGTGCATTTTATGTGTTAAATGAGATTATTTTACTCAATCGCGTAGCTAAATTTTTTATCTAAAATGGTCAAAAAACATAACTATTACATTGAAAAAAAATTCGTTTAATAACACAATAGCTTATGTAATGAAATCTTTACATAAATATCTTATACCTTGATAAATTACCTGATGAATGTCACTTTTTTTTAAAATTTTTTTTTTGATGTAAAGATAATTTTATTGAAAAGAGACTAGCTCAGATGGTTACAGTCATATTGAAGTACATCTACAATACAATTGGGAGCTTGGTGGAGCCAAGACTCATTTTGACCAGATTCAAAACCAATACTAGCTGGTCTATGCACAACTTGGTTGCAATTTCTGGGGGCAAAACTGATTTGTACCTCGTGGAACTGCATCTGGAGGTCATGAATGACACTGATTTGTTTGGCAATTAAATCTATTTATTGGAGAATATTGATTGTGATTTTCTTTGTATTAATAGAAATTGAAAGAGGAATGCGTCAAAGAGTAAAAACAGAAAATAAAGAGATGAAATTATGTATTTAATTGGGCTAATTAAAGGTGAAGCCGAAGAAGTTTTAAATTTATATTATTTTATAACTCATATTCTGACCTAGCCTCCTCTGCTAGGGTTTACTTTCTAGTTTTCTAGAAAGCAAGATTTAATCTACCATGGATATGGATATACTTAGTTGGAATTGTAGAGGGATTTGCAATGACACGACAACTCGGGCACTGAAGGATTTGATCGCTCAAAACAGGCCCCAAATCGTCTTCTTATGTGAGACTAAGATCAACAATCTTGTGGCCTTCGTTGCTTTGCGTTTGTCACTAGGGTTTTCTCAGGCTAAGGAAGTGTTGAGCGATGGACAATCTGGAAGATTGGGCATGTTCTGGAACGATGATGTGTTGGTGAAAGTAGGTACGACGTCACAGCACCATATCGATCTTGAGATTGACGGAGGGTTCGGTCACCCTAGGTGGAGGCTTAAGGGTTTTTATGGCTTTGCTCGGACGTCAGAAATAGATAAGTCTTGGCAACTTCTGCGGGATCTTAGTGATTTGGATACTCTTCCTTGGGTAGTGATTAGGGATTTCAATGAAATCCTCAATAGCAGTGATGTCACGCCCCGAATTTTGAATAAAGGAATTCAAATCCGAAACGCGAGAACAAACAATCACAAGAAGACTCTTAGAAAATTTTTCAAATAAAACAAGCAACTACACAAACTAAACTCACAATGTCAATACCGACTCGTTCTTTAGAGTCACATATTACATTACAATAGTTTACAAATTAAACTGAATATCAATTCAACGTGTAACCACTCTCACCAACTCACTACACAGCGGAAGACTACAAGTATAAGCGCCCTTCTACACCCACGTGACGGAAAGTCCACCCCAGCTTCGATAACGATCACCCGATATTTAAACCTGCACAATAACCCCTACACCATAGAATAGTTCACCGGGAATGTAAACAACAAACCTGGTAAGCCTTTCAGCCCGTATGAGTAAACTCAAATAAAATGACTCACGTCACTCATGCTTATAATTTCTCAATTCGTGAGATAATTAAAGCAACAATATTTAATTATCACAACAAAACATCAAGTTTCAAACTAATCAATATCATGCTCAATAATTTCAACCCAACTAAAACTCACATGCTCTGACTCTCAATTCATTTTATCTCTCTTCCCACAATCTCCAACTATACAAATAACTCCCAATATTTTAAACATTTCACGTCCCCACAATCTATCAGATCACCATTCCCTTGCCTCAACGGCACAACCAGGAAAACATACTCATTTCCAATCACTACAGATCACAACCCACAACTATACCCACAATAAGAATTAAGCAAAATCAGTAATCCCTGCATAGAAATTTAGTTCAGGAGATCACTAAAAACACACAATTCAAAATCATAGTAATCCCTGCATATAGTTTAGTTCAGGAGATTACGATGAAACCAATTAATTCAGAAAATAGTAATCCCTGCATATAACTTAGTTCAGGAGATTACATTAAAACAAACAAAAGAATTCATAGCAATCCCTGCATAAAGTTTAGTTCAGGGAATTACATTAAAACAATCAATTCAGAACAGTAATCCCTGCATAGAATTTAGTTCAGGAGATTACCAAGAAAACAAACAATACAATAATAGAAACATTTACTAAAAACATCTATTAATAACGCCAACCACCACACAGGTCATCACACAGAACACCACACAGGTCATCACACAGAACACCACACATGTCAACAACTCACACTAGAGTCGATGATCACCCATCAACACCAAACTAAAGTCGATAGTCGATGTTCACCCATCGACTCAGACTAAAGTAGATGATCACCCATCAACTCCAAATACTCTTTTAATACAATTACATCAATCACACACATGATGAATTATCGCCACTTTGGTCACCACTTTGGTACTACTGTATAAACTATCGCCACTTTGGTCTACTTTGGTACAACAATATAAACTATCGCCACTTTGGTATTACAATATAATTAATCACACTCTCAAACACAACTTCACCAATGTCACACCATCCAATATATATATTCCACGTAAATATATATATACGTAGTCATTCACGCAGGAATGACCACTAATACAAACTATAGTTTTATAAATTAACTACTCGAAAATCATTTTATATCAAAACATTATTTTAACTTACCCATAAACCGTTGTCGATCAAGTTCATATATTTAAAAACAAAATAATTTGTTTCGAAAATGATTTAACAATTAAACATGTAATTACGAGTAATAAATAAATCCGTTCGTAAATGAACCACGTGAGATTTACTCACCTCTAAATCCCGCTGCGTCTTCTCTTACAGTTGAGATAAAGTACAGAACACACTCCATCAATCACCTAAGTAAAATGCATCACAATTTAGTATACGGATCGAAAACGATTAAAGTTCAAACCCCCGTTGAACTAAAATCCCCAAAAGTAATGCCAATCGAGGCGAAACTTCATCCGAGACCACCCGAGGCCTCCGGAATACTTATACGATCAATATAACAAAACTACAAGTCAATTGGACGGCCGAATCCTCACGGATCGAAAACCGATCGAACCGAAAACCCTAAAACTTGGAAAATTCATAACATGCTCATACGATTTCCAAAAATTACAAACTATATATCGAAATGCTCGTATCGACGAGTAGATCGTACTGAGGAGCAGAAACTGCCCCAGAGGTGGCCGGAAGCCGCCGGAAACCACCACCACAGTGGCGGCACCGCCACCAAACCAAAGTCAAAATTTGACAAAACTTCCAACATCAAAGTTCTTCATCTCAACTCCAATTGAAACATTCATAACTAGCTCAAAGTCAGAAACAAAGCCATTTGGCCGGAATTTACCTCGCAAGTTTTGAAAACCGATGAACCCTAGAATCACAATCTTCAAAATTCGACCTCCACACTTTGAATCGTTGCAAGCCGCTTGGAGGGAAGAATCTACGTCCTCTGGGCAAGAAAAGCCCTCAAATAACTCGAGCTATAGTGGCCGGAGGAGGAAGAACCCACGGAGGCGATTTCAACGTCGGCAGCTCCACTTCTCAGCCTTGTACCGCCGTGTACGGTGCTTCCCACGACGAATAACCACCACAGACGTGTAGAGGGGACTGAGGAGAGTAGGATTCCCTTTGGAATCGCACCGATTGGTGGCCGGATGATATGCTCATATTATCCTATATTTCTATGCCTCTTAATCTTGGTTTTTATGTTTAGTTCTTTTGATTTATGATTCATTTACATCTTTTAGTGTTTTTGTAGGTTTGTTCCATAGAAAGAAGAAAATAAGCTAAAATGAGCTAAGTAGGATTGAAAGGCGATTGCAATACCACGTTCCAGAATCTGTCTGTGCAGAACATCCAACTTCGCCGAATTACTGGGAGTTATCCAGATCGAATCAGACAATGAGCCTTATATTCATGGAAAGCTACGGATGTTGCCGGGGAGCTCTAAACTCTTCACTAAATCCCAGGGAGCTCTAAACTCTTCTCTTTACTTTTCTTCTTTTTATTTTTCACTTATCTCTTTTCCATGCTTTTATGTGCATTGCTTGCTTTAATTCTTTCAACATTGAGGACAATGTTAGATTTAAGTGTGGGGGAAGGGATTTCAATTTTTGTTTCTATTAGGTTGTTAGTTTAAAAATTTTGTTTTCTTTATTCTTTTTGCGTCTTTGTTTTTTTTTGTTTTTGTTTTCTTGAGTCTTAGGCCTTTCAACAACTATGATGAGTATATATTTCAGAAATCATGGCTTAAGAGGATCATAAAATTGAGATGATGTTTGACTTTATTTTTTGGTTAACAAGGATGTATGATTGTCATATGTATGTGTAGTGGATGTGGTTTTGTTTACATATGGTACAGAAAAGAGCATGTGTTAGGATAAGTTTTTGATTCATACATAACCTATGTGAGATATTTGAGCCCATATGCCTTTTCTTTGTTGAGTGTTCACTACAGGAGAAAACCCCTTTAGTGACAAACCTATTTTGTCTCCCATTCAAACAAATTTGTCACCCATTGGTATGGGTGACAAAATCATTTTGTCTCTAATTTTGTCTCTAATAGTGGGTGACAGATTCTTATTAGTGACAAAAGCTAAATTTTGTCACCCAAAAATAAAGGGGACAAAATATTTTTCGTCTCCCATACGCTTATATTTTGTCACCTAAAACATTTCACAATTGGGCAAAAATTCAATAAATGGCAGGTAATTTGAATAAGATGGCGGGATTGTCGGGAATGGGTGACAAACTGTTCGGTATGGGTGACAAACTTTGAATATTTTGAAATTAATTAAAATTTATTTTTATATTTAATTGATTATATATTATTGGTGACAAAATGTCACCTTGACAACCATTCTTGGCGACATAATATCTAATTATCAATTTTATATAACAAATTCCAGCACTGAATAAAACTAAATAAAAATATATTTAATTGCATTGAATAAATGAAAGATAGTACATAACTGAGAAAGTGAAGTTTTGCGTTTCTACACTTCTACATAGACAGTAGCTAGCGAAATCAAGTTTTCTAGTTTTAATAATATAAAATTAAAGTTCCATCGGAAAACAACATTAAGGTCCTAATAGCTAGTCTGCACCCTCATCTTCATCCCCATAGATATTCACATCATCATCATCCCCATCATCATAATCATCATCATCACTGGAATGATGAATAGTATACCCTTCAACAGTAGCAAGTTGCTCTTCTATGTGATTGATATGCCTCAAAAGCTTTTCCACCGTGGCTGTCAGCTCAATTACCTTTTGTTCTGTCATAGAAGCATTTGCAGATTTATCACTCTCAGAATAATGGACGGGTTCCTTCCGTGGACCATAGCCCAGACCGCGAATGCCTCTACCCTTTGCAACCCCAACGCCATTTGCCAAGATATCCAACTGCATAGAAACGGGAACTTCTATTTCATCAAGTGAGGCAGCCCCAAGGATTTCAGCTAACTTCTCCTTTGTTTGATTCAATTCTGCTAACATTTTCTTCTACATAATTGAAGAAGAAAAAATTAACTAATTAAAAAGTGATAAAAATAAGATTACCTATTGAAAATCTTTATAACAAAAGCTAACCCCAGTTTGTTCAGCTGCTTCGTTGATCCACTGACCATCATGATGTTGATGCATAGTGCTCCAATTCTCAACAAAAGACACATTTTTACCTTTCTGTTTGTGCTCAAAATAAAAAGTTATATGATCAGTATGCATATAGTACATGTTATAAATATTCAATTATAACTCAATACCTCAAACCTGCAGATTTATGCCAATAAAGACCATAAACACATGAGCAGATTAATAATTAAACAAAAATAAAAAGAATATACTATATGTGGAACTTTAGAGTATAACTGGACACCTTTTTTATGATACTAGAGCAATTTATGGGTTGAAGTCTGGAGATCTACAAACAAACCAAATCAAAAAAGGTGCATGGAATTATCGATTCCTTTATTTGTTTCAGAATTGAAAACCCAGTAGTCACCTCATAACCTTTTCCCATCCTTTTCTTAACCACTACTCCTTATTTGTGATATTTTTATCTATAGTCGCAAAAAGGGCAAGACAGTGACGTGTCTGTGCTTGCCTCTTGATCCATATTAGCAAAATAATCCTTATTCAACCAACAAATATGCAATTTAACAAACACTTTATATATCCAAAATCATATAATGTCTTTCCTTATTTTTCT
This sequence comes from Rosa rugosa, assembly GCF_958449725.1. NCBI lineage: Eukaryota > Viridiplantae > Streptophyta > Magnoliopsida > Rosales > Rosaceae > Rosa > Rosa rugosa. The sequence continues at coordinate 7,883,675 of NC_084821.1, forward strand.
ATTATATACATGTCCATTACCATCGTGTTTCAAGAGTGGTCTTAGCTCGCATAAACCATAGAAAAATAAAAAAGGAGAGAGGAAGATATTAATAGACTACGTGGAACTTTAGAGCATACCTCGACACCTTTTGTGTAATACTAAAGCAACTTTGGATTGAAGTGAGCTCAACAAAACCTAAAAACAAATCAAGACAAAAGCAAAATAAAATTTCAGCTTATCAAGGCCAAAAGATATGGTCTGTAGAAAATTAGTAAAGATATAAGTGAGATGTGATTAAAGGTTGTTAACGCTTTCTCATACAACAAAAATAGATCAGATGCCAAAAGAAATGTGAAAATAGTATGTTCACTTGGGGCTAAGCAACAGCAAACCAATCATACACTTAAAATAAGTTAGAGGTATAAAAGAACTAACTTTGAACAATAAGATCAAAACACAACAACCCAAAAAAAAATGATTAAGAAACTAAGTATTTTGGAGCAATACATACAGGAAGAAATATATGAAATTGAAATAGATGGAGACAGCGACGATGGGAAATAAAGAGAGTAATAAGAACTGATCTTGAAAGAAAGATAACTATGTCAGTGTGGAAGTTCATGAGCAGTAGTTTAAATGAGTCTAATTGGTGCACTAATTGGATAGGAACAAAGAACAGCCCAAAGACTAGCTAGGTGACAAAAGGTAAATGAGATATGTTTGGTTATGAGAGAGAAACAAAGCTAGAGCTAAATGGGTTTCAACCATGATGACATTTACCTTGACAAGAGGAAGATTTTTTTGAGACAAGGATCGGGAAAAGGAGAAATGCTCATTTCCTTTACTAGTGAAAATTTGAAGAGATGACATAGCAAATAGGATAGAGAAAGGTCAGCATTACAAGTTCTTCTCAAGAAAAAGGACATTACAGGACTCTTCCTGATCATAGAGCAGCTTCTTTATAAACTACTAAGGACAATAACATTAATGAGCCTACATCTAACATATTATAAACAAAAGCAAAGACAAAGGCCATGTCAAAATGTATATGACATAAATACATGTAAATTCAAGATGCCTTCAACAGAGGAGCCAATACATGATCGAATATCTCGCAATGTGGCACAAGCACTGTCATCTCTGTAACTTCGTAGTTTGGAGCACAAGAGAGCACAAGAGTTTCAGAGGATCTACCTCATAACCCCAAGACCCCGAAAGAAATAAATAAGTACTAGAACTGTGGGGCATTTATTCTTGGGATGCATTTGTGCTTTCGTGTGTAGTTCATGGAAATTACCCTTGTATTATTATCCTGTCTTGATCATATTCTCTTTGAGGACATTAGTTGTAGTTAAATTAGCTTAAAAAGAAGAAGCTAGAAGAGAAAAGTCTACTAGGTCTTCGAAGGTTTCCAAGTTTAAAAGGAAAAACAAAAAGGTAATAGACAGGAAGAAAGCCACCGTTGGTTGATTGGCTTCGGTTAACCATTAAAAAAAAAACATATAAATTGGAAAACTTACTTGTTCTTCTCAATATCGATCAGTTGCATCACTCTTTTCAGCACTTTCAACAATCACCTACAGAAGTCAATGAATTTCAAAACAAAACTAAAGAGAAACATAGAGTAAAAACTGCAAAAGAAAAGAAGAATCATACTAGTATCCAATCCGGATAATGCTTTCTGATGCGATTCTGCTTCCCTTTTTCATGGAATATATAAAGACACAAACTGTAAACTTCAACATAGATTGAAAATAGTACGAGTGACAATTGAGACCATGAGAACAATTTTATGTTTCTGCTTAGCACAAAGTAATGCTTTGGATTTTCCATACAAAACTGTATCCTAGAACCCCATACCTCTCAATAACCTTTCCTCTGGTTATTAGAAGTCCAAGTAATATATATAAAGAACCACTTACAGTCACTTCCCTATATTAACAATTAGTTCCTGAAGCCATCACTACCCACCACATGAAATTCAAATATATTTAAACCTGGGCTCATCTCTCTACATAAAACTCAACCACCCCCAACAATTCCATCAAGACGTGCATATGTTAAATAAACAAGACGTGCCAATTTCAATTTGTTTTAGACAATCTATGGAGCATCAATATGTTTATACTCGAATAAAACATACATTCTGAAACGAAAAATGAATCGGTAAACTTCGGTCACATGTAGAAAATGAGGGGAGTGATCGCTTCCACTCGCTCTGCTCTACAATGAATTCAATCTAGAATTAATGATCATAGAAAATCTTACATTAACAATTGATGAACAATGTTTGGATGGTTGCTTAAAGAATCGTTCTTAGATTAATTTCAACTTCAACCATGCATGTTGCTTATAACAAGGAATGCATAATAACTGTAATTAAGTTTTACCCATTTACCCAAGATAACAGGAAAATATAGAAGCAAAACCTGCAGGCCACACTCATAAGTCTGTCCATGTCGTCTAGACATTACTCGTTAACATGTTAGACCGATCGAGCTAATGAAAGCAACTAGGTTGAAAACTTGATTCGACCGGACTACTAAAAAACAATATCTTCAAGATCACGCTAGTCATAAGTTAGAATTGGAAACCAGTAAACAAGCTAGTCACCCTACAAGTTAACTGGTAAAAAGGTTGAACTATAACTATAAAGACTTTGCATAACGGGTAATATTCTAAATGGGTGAGAAAACAAAAACAAAAACTCAATTAATATAAAACCAAAATCGGAGAGATGATATCTCAAAAATTAACAACACTGAAATTGAAAAGTCAACAGCAATCAAGAATTCATATCTCAAACAATTATCCATTGTTTTCTTACCAATATAAGAACCCATCGTCTCAACTGGTATATTGTAATCAAAACACAATTACAATTGAAAATTGAGAATACCCATTGAAAAAAATCAAATTATAAAAAGAAAAGAAGAGAAAAATTAAAACTTTACCTGATCGATCGAAAACCCAAGATGAAGGAGTTTGGTGCTGGTGATTTAGGATGATTTTGAGACTGGGCTGCTGGGGTAGAGAAGTGGAAAGAAGAGATTAGAGAGATGATGATGTAGTAGTTTGAGGTTTGAGGAGATGAAGTAGTTGTCGATCGAAGGTGGAGTTCATGTTGCTGGCAGTTTGAGGTTCGAGGCTGTGTAAGTTTGGGAAACTATGAATTTCGCTGTGGATAGGATGAAAGGAGGAAAAAAAAAAAAAAGGTATTTATAGGTCATCCTCTTTTTCTTAATACTACACTGTTTTGGAGATTTGAAGCCTTAGTGTTTTTACCTCTCAATTAAAATTTTGATTTCCCGCTGGCGGAATGAAGGCCAACTGCTTAAATTATAAAAAGAATAGGAGGCAAAATTATATTTTGTCTCTAATAAAAAGTTGAGACAAAAAGATTTTGTCTCCTCTCTCTATTATTTTGTCATGCAAACATTAATGCAAATTTAATTTAAAATGACAATTTATAGGTGACAAACTAAAAAATTGTGTCACCCATGATAGTTATTAGTGACACAAATGACTTGTGTCACCTATACTTTTGTCTCTAAAGGGGTTTTCCCTTGTAGTGGTTAAATGAAAAAATATATATGTCATCTTATTTTCTTGGCGATGATTTTGTTGATCTCATTATTCTTTCATCTTGATTGATTGCTTGCCATAGATTAAGTTTAATGGACTATAAAATGCTAGAATTCACTCTTATACTTGTTGAGACTTTTATCAATACATGCTTGGACCTTGGAAAGGATAAAGGCACCCTAGGAAATTATCATCATTGCCAAATTGCCATGTGTCCCTATTTGTGTGCACAAGATGTGCAACCCCCCTAGATAAACCCCTTTGAGCCTACATTGAGCCTTTTCTTTCATCACCCTCATAATCCTTAAACCATAAACCTTAGTATAGTTTTATCCTTACCCGTGTTCTAAAGACTTAGTAGAGCTAATTTTGAGACATACAAGAGGTTTTTAGCGTCAAGAATGAAGATGGAGAAGAGAAGGAAGTTCAAGTGTGGGGGTAAGACTTGTTCATAGAAAAAAAAAATATGTATATATATGCCGTGAGAAGAAAAAAACAAAAACAAAGAAAGTGAAAAAAGTTATATGTGACGGCAAAAGAAAAAATATGAGAAGTGTTTATGGATTTTAGTCCCCCCCATTGTGGATTTGGAGTTTGCTTTGAAGTGAAGGCCTATTCAAGAAAAATTTGGTCTTTGTCTAATTCACAAGTGTTCAAAGGATGTTTAGAATGAAGCATGAGCCCAACAATGATGACATTTGGCCCTTTATAAAGACTTTGAAGGAGTCTATGACGTTTCTATTTGGTGGAATTTCAAGATTGTCTCTCTACATCAACAGGAGCTCTACTAGGTTTTTAGGATACTTTGTGATTTTCCTATCCCTTCGTTTCTATAAACCCTAAACCTTGGCCCGATTACAACATTAATTATAAGACCTCTTTGATCCTTGAAAAGAGCAGTCTTTGATCTGTGGAGATGAGTTATAAGAGTTGAACCTATGGCTTAGGTTCATTTGTGCAAGTAGTTGGTATCCTTCATGAGATCATACTTGAAAAATATTTTCAGAAAAAGCTTTTTCTTTCTATTATATGTGAGCTATTTGTTTGTCTTATATATTATCTCTCTCACATATAACTTGAGTGAATATATGCTTTTGCATGAGCCGTGAATCTGAGAGAAGAAAGAGGGTAAACCGGTGAGGATTTGAGTCATAACTTGTTTGAAGCATGCTGAGATTAATATCACCAATGTTGCCCCCATGTCCTACATGTTTATATGTTAAGTTATATGTTTTTGTTGACTCTCGAATAAATGTTGGATTGATTCTTGGTTGTTGTGCTAATCTTGATGCCATGAAAGTATGATATTTTTGAGACTAACGTTGAAAGGCTTAGTGTGTTTTCATTTGTTTTGTTTTGTGTCTTTGTGTATTTTTTAGTTTTCGTTGTTTTGCTCGAGGACTAGCAAAGTCTAAGTGTGGGGGTATTTGATATGCTCATATTATCCTATATTTCTATGCCTCTTAATCTTGGTTTTTATGTTTAGTTCTTTTGATTTATGATTCATTTACATCTTTTAGTGTTTTTGTAGGTTTGTTCCATAGAAAGAAGAAAATAAGCTAAAATGAGCTAAGTAGGATTGAAAGGCGATTGCAATACCACGTTCCAGAATCTGTCTGTGCAGAACATCCAACTTCGCCGAATTACTGGGAGTTATCCAGATCGAATCAGACAATGAGCCTTATATTCATGGAAAGCTACGGATGTCAACTTTCTGTAGAATTTTACGGATATCGATTTCGATTCTTCTAGAGCAAGTTATGATTATTTGAGTGAAGATAGGTCGAACAGGAAATCTGCTCGGGAATTTACAACCATTCGTGGAGAACTCAAGTTTCGTGGCACAAGATCATCAATCCTAATGTTTCAAGGAAGTTAATTCAGATGAGGATTTAATGATGAACTTATTCCTACTTCTACAAGAGATATTTCAAGCTTTTCCCATTCCAAATGAAGAAAGGAATCTAAATCCAAGTTTTACAAGGAAACATGAAGCCAAAGATGAGCAGAAATCTTCCCTATATAAGGGAGCACGAATTTACATGAGAAGAGAGTCTCGGGAGCACAATGTAGACGCCTACGGAGCAGAGACGACTCATCCATCTTTCCTTTCTTTTCCCCTTCCATTATTTTTATGTTTTTCCTATGTTTTACTTAGTTATCTTTTGTTAAACCTTTTTCTAGAGTTAGGATAATGCCCTAGCATGATTTTTTATGTACTTTGATGTTTTATTGATGGATTTATAGTTTCTTTATGATGAATGCTTAATCACTATTTGAATTGATGCTTTATGTTTAAGTTCTTTGATTGATCACCTTAGGGCTTTGCATATAGTAATTGGAAGACAAATTTGAAGCAGAGATGCAATATAATTTGATTAGCTTCTTGTGATTAAGTGTGGTAAATTACATTATTACTTGAGAAAGACTAATGGTTTGCTTGATTCCCTTGTTTTCTAAAGCGTAATGAGTCTTGCATGTTAAATTTATACCTGAGAAGGATAAACTGCATAGTTAGGATATAAGATCTTTACCCGAGAGGGAGAGCATCATACACTTAAGGAAAACTATGGTCTAGAGTACCTGAGAAGGACTTAGATACGGGAATTATCATCTAAAGAAACACAAGAATCCGTTAATTGCATTGAAACATAAATAAGATTGTTAGTGGTTGATTTCGAAACCCTATGTATTATCATTATTTGTTTGTTTGTTTGTTTGTTTCTTTAATTTTCACATTATTTGTTTAGTCGAAAACCTTAAAATTATATCTTCTTTAGTTTGATTGTTTATGTGATTTTGTGTTTGGATTAATTGAGTTAGGATTTAAATTGATTATCAATCCTCAGTTGGAACGACCTCGTACTTGCACACTATACTAACGACGATTCGTGCGCTTGCGAGTTTTAATTAAAATTTCACACCACCGGACGGTGAAGATATCGGCAGGCGAAGTGGGAGGGGCGAAACCGGGTCGGGAGAGAGGAGAGAGAAAAAGTTTCCCGTTTTGGAAACTTCAGATTTTCTGATATTTTTCGGAAAAATCCCATATATACCAAAATGGAAAGTTTTTTCCGACGGCCATAACTTCTTCATACAAACTCCGATTTCCGCGTTCGACATGTCCACGAACTCGTATCGACGCGCTCTACGACTTTCATGAAGGAAGTTTTCGGAGAAACCCAATGTATAAAAAGTCAACCATTGCCACCCCCCTAAAACCATATTCTTCGACTAACAATTCGTCCGAAACACTTCCGCTCCATTCACGAGCCACGAAATCGTACAACCGAACACTTTACTAATTCCCGGAAACCATTAGAAATAAATAACGAATTTCCGGGGTCTTACAAGTGAAAAGAAGGATGGTCCAATTAGGGCAGAAAGACAGATGCGGGGTTTTAGGGAAGCTTTAGGTTATGGAGATCTGCTTGATTTAGGGTTTTAGGGACATTAAGCGACGTGGTGGAATTCTGAGACCCAATTGCGGTTGGATAGGGCAGTTTGCACGCCAACATGGTGTGACATCTTCGGATTTGCTCGTTTGATGCATCTACCTCCAAGTGATTCTGATCATGTGCCAATTCTACTACAAGCCAGTACTGTTCCTTTGGCCAAAAGACCGCGTCACCATCACTTCAAGTTTGAAGCTCATTGGTTACAACATGGTGAATGCGATGGTGTGGTGAAGCAAGCCTGGCAAACAGATGTTTCTGGTCACCCCATGTATCAATTGACAGAGAAGATATTCTATACTAGAATGAAGCTGGATGCTTGGCAGAAAAAGACTTTCAAAGGTCGACAGATGACTGTGTTAGGAATAAGAGCGAGGTTGGAGGAATTGCTTGATGTAAATTTAACTGATTCAGTATTGTTGGAGAAGAAGCAGTTAATGGAGAAGCTTCAAACTTTGTTGTCCCAAGAAGAGTCCTTTTGGAAGCAGAGATCGAAAGTAACTTGGTTGAAAGAAGGGGATCGCAACACTAGCTTTTTCCGCAGGAAAGCAGCAAACAGGAAAAGGAAAAATGTTATACATGGTTTGTTTGATGAGCAAGGGGATTGGTGTGAGGATGATGAGGGAGTGGAACGTGTTGTGACCTCCTATTTCACTCACATGTTTACCGCATCAGACATCGATGTGGAAGCAATGGCAGCGACATTGGAAGCTATCCAGCCTTGTGTCTCTGAAGCTATGAATGAGCAATTATGTGCTCAATATTCTTAGGATGAAGTTAGGTGTGCCTTATTCCAAATGTACCCTACTAAATCCCCAGGGCCTGATGGGATGCCCCCATTATTTTTCCAACACTACTGGGAGTTGATTGGGGATGAAGTAACTGAGGCAGTTCAGAGTTTTCTTCATTCAGGTCAGCTTCTACGACAAATTACCTTCACACATATTTGTCTTATCACAAAATTGAATGATCCAGAGCACATGTCAGATTTAAGGCCTATAGCGTTGTGTAATGTGATTTATAAGATTTGTTCGAAAGTTATAGCCAACAGGTTGGAACTGATTTTGCTGGAGTTGATTTCACCATATCAGAGTGCTTTTGTTCCTGAAAGGTTGATTACTGATAACATTCTTGTGGCTAATGAACTTGCTCATTTTGTTCATAATAAAAGGGAGGGTGGTGATGGTTACATGGCTCTAAAATTGGACTTGAGTAAAGCTTATGATAGGATGGAATGGACTTTTCTTCGAAAAGTTATGGAGAGGTTTGGTTTTGCTTATATTTGGATAGAGATGCTGATGCAATGTGTTTGCTCTGTCAGATACTCATTCTTGGTGAGAGGTAAACCTCGCGGCCTTGTGACTCCAAGTAGGGGACTAAGGCAAGGTGACCCTTTGTCTCCATATCTTTTTTTAATTGGGGCAGAGGGATTTTTAGCTTTACTTCAGCAACACCAAGCTTTGGGGTTATTGCCTGGGATTGAAATATGCAGGGAGGCGCCTCTAGTGAATCACCTATTATTTGTTAACGATAGCATGCTTTATGCTCAAGCTTCATTAGAGGATTGCTATCAGATACAAGATGTTATTGAAACATATGGCAGAGCCTCAGGTCAATTGGTCAACTTTGATAAAAGTTCTGTTGTTTTTAGTAAAAATGTTTCTGATAATATGAAGGAGGAGGTGTCTTCTTTGTTGGGAGTTGAGGTTGTTGAGTCCCATGAAAAATACTTGGGACTCCCAACCTATGTAGGGAGGAAGAAGACAGCTACCTTTCAGTATATCAAAGAAAATTGGCCAAGAAGGTTTTTAATTGGCAAGGTAAGTTGTTGAGTGGCGCAGGAAGGGACATTCTTATCAGAGTAGTGGCACAAGCTCTCTCTACTTATGCTATGAGTGTTTTCCAACTGACAAAAAATTTATGTGAAGATCTTGAGCAATTATGTGCAAAGTTTTGGTGGGGAAGTATGCTAGATAAAAGGAAAATTCATTGGAAGACATGGAAGGCATTGTGTAACCCTAAAGAGGAAGGAGGCCTAGGATTTCGTAGCTTGGCAGAGTTTAATTCAGCAATGTTAGCAAAACAAGCTTGGCGGGTGGTCAATAACCCTCAATCTTTGATTGCTCGATTGTTTAAAGCTAAGTACTTTCCGGATGACTCATTTTGTACTGCTTCTTCTCATGCTTCTCCTTCTTATTCTTGGAGGAGTATTTTCTCCACAAGGGACTTATTAAGACAAGGGAAGTTCTGGCAGATTGGTGATGGTGCAATGGTGAATATATGGACAGATTCATGGATTCCCGGGGTGCCAAATTTTCGCCCTTGTGGAGGTAATTTGGCTGCAACTGATCTCAATTTGGTGAGTGATTTGATTCACCATACAGGGAGTTGGAATGTTAGTCTAATTAATAGGGTGTTTCCAGTGCATGAGGCTGAAGCTATTTTATCTATTCCTTTATCGTCAAGGGAGGTTATTGATAGGGTGATTTGGCGTTTTACAAAGCATGGAAAATTCACGGTAAAGACTGCCTATCGGTTCTCCTTCTCGTTGTCCTTTTGAATTGTCTGTTGGTGTAAGCTTTTGGAAAAAAGTTATGGAAGGTAGTTATTCCTAATTCAGCTAAGGTTCATATATGGAGAGTGTGTCACAATATACTTCCATCTTTGGAGAGACTTGCGTCGAAAAGGGTTGTGTTGGAGTCTATGACATATCCTCTGTGTATGATGGAGATTGAAACAACAATTCATTTGTGTCGTGATTGTTCTTTCACAAAACAGGTGCTGCAAACAAATGAGATTTTGGCTAAGGTGTGTTATAATCCTCACCTTGTTCATTTTGATCTTTTGGAATGGCTTAGTTCTTGTGCTATTGAACTGTCATTGGAGTTACTAGGTATATTAGTCTACCTTCTTTGGGGGGTTTGGAAGGAAAGAAACAGTCGGGTTTGGGAGAACCAAATTGGTACTGTTGATGAAGTAGTTTTGAAGGCCATGTCTAGATTGCATGATTTTCGTTCCTTGAATGTGAAAACTGAGCATAACAGGGCTAGTAGTACAAGAACGTACAGTTCGATGGACTGCTCCCCCTTTGGGATATTTTAAAGTTAATGTTGATGGGTCTTTTCATCAAGCAACGAAGAATGGTAGCATTGGATTTGTAATCAAGGATTGGCAGGGTACTTTCTTGGCAGGAGGAGGTATGTCATTATCTAGTCTATTGTCTCCTGAACATGTGGAGGCTTTGGCATGTAAACAAGCTCTTGAGTTTGTAGTTGCAAATCAGTTTCTTCCAGCTATTGTTGAGACCGATTCCCAATTGATTCATAGTCAGTTGGTTAGTAGAGGGAGCTACAATTTGTCCTTTTTAGGACGTATTTATGATGACCTGGGGGCAGTTTTGAAGAACCATGCCAATATGCGTGTAACTCATACTAAGAGAAGTGCAAATCGGGTTGCACATCTTATGGCCGCTCATGCTACTTCTTGCATGGTGGAGACATTTTATTTTTCTTCTCCTATTTTTTTACTAGCTGCCTTAGCAGCTGAAGTTTGTAATCTGTAAGCATTCCTTTGATCAATAAAGTCTGACCTCCTTTCTCTAAAAAAAAAGGTGAAGCCGAAGAAGCATTCTTTTCATTTCTTAGAAGGGTAACAGTCATTAAAGTATTATAACAATTATCTATATGAAAAGTTCAACCGTGATTTTACTATCTTAGCCATTGGCGTGTTCCTATTAATGAGGTTTTATTTTATTTATTTTATTTTATTTTTTTGGGAAATTGAAGATAGAAGACAATGCTCTCTATCTCTCCTTTATTTCAAAAGAAAGAAAGAAAATAGACATAAGAGGAGGGGACACAAAACATTACCCCTAAAAAACATAACGGATAAAATTGAAGCTAACTCAAACACCAACTAACGAAAACGAAAATCGGGAAGACCCAAATAATCTCTATGAGTTTTTGTATTTATTTTTAACATGTTACTTAGACTGTAAAGATTGACGTCCTTTCATGAAAAAAAAAAAACGTTGTTAGTAAACAACTAATCATACACAGCTCTAGAAAAACTACCGACCTAGCAGCTCTGCTAGGGTTTACTCGTCGGCTTCTCACCCTTGACAAAATTTTCAAATCTATGGCTGAGCCAAAACTCCTCTTCATGTTGTGCTGTTCGACGCGCTTTATGGTGAGTTATGTTGCAAGATGGCCACCAATTGCTGGGTGACTGTCTTCTTCCTGCAGATCGACCATGGCAGGCTTATTTGGTATCATCCCAATGCTTTGGTTTTGTTGATGTCTTGTTGTGCTTCTTTGATCGGTTACGACCCGATCTAGCGCTTTTTTCATTGTTTGTGATGGGGCTCCTCGGGGATTCGACATGGCTGATGGTGATGCCAAGTGGGCGGAAATTGGTGCTCTAAAGATGGTGCCGTTCTATCCTGGCTGCGAGATCAAAGTGCTCTAGCTTTCGGGTCTTGGTGGAGCAGATTGCGTTGGCGACGGCTAGTCTCTGGTTGTGGAAGATGACAAAGAAGGAGGCTGGCCTAGGTGGATGACTTGGGTCTCCAACTGGGCTTGCTTCATTGGGTTAGGGTTTCTATTGGGCTGTGTACGTTGGATTGTGCTGGTGGGCTTGGTTGTTCTTGGTCCATCAGCGAATTTACATTTTATTTTATATTTTATTTTTGGTCTTTATTCCTCTTTTCTATGAGGGGAATATGACTATGTTTCTCTTTTTTTGAAAGAAAACTTCGCAAAGCAAACAAAAGTCCTATTTTAAAATTTATAAATCTTCGGACTCTATTTTTCTTTGTTTTTAAGCCTATTCCTAAAAGGTGAGTGTGTTAGGGTGTTCTGGGTAGCTTATTTTGTTTTAAAATAGCTTGTGTTAGGGTACTCTGGGAAATGACTCTTTCTGACGACCCCATAAGGGTGTGTCATTTTCAAACTGCTTGTTGAACTTCAATGAAATGACTAACCTTTTTGTCTAGAAAAAAAAGAAAAAAAAATGTATAATTAATAATTTTTAATACTACATAAAAACTTATTAGTCATTATTTATACGGTGAAAAAGAAAAATAAAAGGTTAAAAATTAATAAACTGTTTTAGGAAATTTGAATGTGCAAAGAGAACAGCAGAGAGAATTGGGGGAATGAATCAGAGTCTTACAAAGAATCAGAGAATTGGAGAATTGTGTATTCCATTGATAATAGGGGCCTTTTTATATAGAGGATCACAAACAAAGAATCAGAGTGTTACAAGGAAACATAATCGTACAATGATTAGGATATCTACGAAGATATCTATAAGACTAACTCTCTTACAACTCGAACAAGTAACTAGAGTTTGGGCTAGACACATAAACTAGATGTTCTTAAACACTCCCCTTTGTGTCGCCCAAACGTTGGGGCTCCTGTTATTGTCTCGTCAAAAACCTTGCCGGGTAACAAAAATTCAGTGGGACAAAAATAACCTCGGTCGAAGGAGAAAAAGAGTACAACACACCCTTCACGTTTCGAGACCATACATGTAGACACCCCCTGATGTCTGCTTCTCCCCCTGACGACTACGATCATGGGAGTCCGGATAACTTCCGCAAACCGATGCTAGCAATATGTTTCTCAAAAATGGATTTAGGCAGTGACTTAGTGAACAAGTCTGCCACATTGTCCTTAGATCAAACCTGATTCACTTTGATCTTGAGGAGAGTCTGTTGTTGCTGATTATAAAAGAACTTGGGCCATATGTGCTTGGTATTAATTGTCGCCCTTGATGTAGCCTTGCTTCATTTGCTCAATGCAAGCAGCATTATCCTCATAAATGCTCGTAGTCTCATCTGTGGTAGACTTCAAACCACAAGTGCTTCGAACATGGGTAATTATGGATCTCAGCCATATACATTCACGAACAGCTTCGTGAAGAGCAATAATCTCTGCATGGTTCGAAGATGTATCGACAAGGGTCTGTTTTGTAGACCTCCAAGATATCGCGGTATTACCCATAGTGAACACATAACCAGTTTGGGAATGACTTTTGTGTGGGTCAGAGATGTACCTAGCATCAGTAAAACCTTCCAAAACGCTAATGTCTTTTTGGGATGGGGACAGGAGACGCATGCCAGTGTTGGCTGCGTTCTTAGTGTGTGATGGGTCTGAATCCATCATCTTTCTGTAGGCATAGAACAAACTCATATCAATCGCACCACTCAAGTATCGAAAGATATCTTTAACATCAGTCCAATGGCGTCGCGTTGGCGCAGAGCTATATCTAGTTAGCAAGTTCACTGCAAATGAGATGTCTGGTCTTGTGCATTGAACTAAGTACAATAATGCACCTATTACACTCAAGTAGGGCACTTCTGCCTCTAACACATATTCGTCATCATCCTTAGGACGAAATAGATCATTTTTAGGATCAAGACTATGGACAACCATGGGGGTGCTTGAAGACTTAACTTTAGCTGTATTGAAAAACCTAAACATCTTTTGGGTATAAGCTGATTAATGAATCTGGATACCATCCACACGGTGCTCAAGTTCCAAACCTAGACAAAACTATGTTTGGGCTCGGGTTGGGCCGAGCCCAAAATTTGGTGAGACCGAGATCGAGCCCGAAACAATCGGTCCAAGCCGATTCTGGCTTTTTCAAAAATGGAAACCGACAGAAACCGACCCCAAACGGGCCGGTTCGGTCTTCGGGATTTTCGATCCCAAATCCAGTTTCCCAACTTTATGCAAAATAAACACAAAATTGGGTGAGAGGCAGGGTTTGAACCCCCGACCTCCTACACGAAAGCCTTGCTCCCAACCATTGGAGCACGAGACGTTCTCGACATAATTTGTCCAAAGTTTATATTTATTTAATCCTAAGTGGGATAAATGAAACAAAACAAAACCTAGAAGTGCAGAACCCTCTTTCACTTTCTGCTCTCTCTCTTTTCTAGCCGTATTCTTCTTCTTCTTCGTTTTTTTCCCCCCTTTTTTTTCTTCCTCCCCAATCCCCATTAATCCATTATGCAGTTCTCTTTTTACCATATCTTATTCTTCTTCTTTTTCTCTTTTCTTCCTCCCCAATCCCCATTATGCAGTTCTCTATTTACCATATCTTCTTCTTCTTCTTCGACGACTTCGATCTACTCCGCTCCGAGCTTCAAGCACAGGAGGCCATCAAGAAAAGAGTTTTTGCAGGTGAAGGAGTTTCTCGGCTTCACTGGTTCCCAAGGTAAGATTACTCAAAGCAACAACTTTCTCTGTGTTCCCATGTCCTATGCTCAAATTTTAATACTTTGTTTCATATAGGTTCTGGGTTCTTCTGAAATTCTGCACATTTGAGTATGAAGAAGAAGGAGGAGGAGGAGCTGGCTTGGGAGAAGAGTCTCGAGAGGCTGAGATGGAAAAGAAATCGGTTCGGGTCGGTCTTTCGGTCCCTGAAAATATCAAGCCCGACACCGACCCGATAAACTGTAATTCGGGTCGGGCTTTGCACCGAACTGATATTTTCCAACACAAAACCGAACCGAATGGGGTTTTTTTACTTAGTTCGGGTCGGGTTCTCGGGTTCAGACGCCCAGCCCTAGATAAAATCGTGTTCTCCCAAGATTCTTTATCTCAAACTCGGACTTCAAGTATTCAGCGGTTTCCCTTAATTCTTTAAGGGCTTCCAATAAAGTTCATGTCACCAACATGAACAGCGATAGAATCCGAAACTTGTCATAGAAACATGCTGGTATAGTTCATTATTGACATATTCCTTTCCAATCAAGTAGTCACTTAGTGAATGTTTCAACCTCACTGCAAACGCGCTCTGTGGTCTTGAGCCACTTGAATTGGGTAAATGAAGTCCATCAGGAACCTTCATGTATATTCCCATTATTCCGTATCTAGATGCCCATAAAGATACGTAGTGACCACATTTGTAAGCTGCATGTTCAGTTATTCAGAAACTACTGAATCGACAAGGTCGTGGGGTGCAATGGCATCCATTACGGGAGAATATGTCTCCTCGTAATTGATTCCAGGGCTTTGTGAGGAGCCTTGTGCCATGAGGCGAGTCTACAGTCTCTTTTTCTCATCATGCTTTCTAATGAAGACACATTAGTCAATAGGTTTTATGTTAGGATGTATCGGCATCACTGGCCCGAAAACCTTCCTTTTCGTTAAAGAATACAATTCAACCTAGATCGCATATTTCCATTTAGGCCAATTTTCTCTACGTTGGCATTCATCATTCATCAATGGAGCGTGGTTTGATATCATCGGACTCAATAATCTCATGTGCAACGAAATGCACGAATACATCATCAATGATGATGGTGTTTCTATTTCACGTCTCATGTACACTAGTGTAATTTTCAGAGATCTCTATATTCTCAGGAATAGGTTCTGACGTTGAGGCGTCCCCCAACGATAACCATAATCTGGAACGTTCTCATAAGTCGGATTTTGAGTGTTGATGACACCTCGTTTCATCTTGCCACTAGTAGGTTGCGATTATTTGACAAAACAAGTTGTTCGCCACCTAACTAGTTTAAACAAGGTGCACAGAGTGCGTAAACCTGCACAAAGCCCACATATCTCGACACAATAGTTGTAGGGACTTATTGAAAACAAAAGGCAACCTAATTAACAACGCAAAGCAGATTAAAAGCAAGAAAAAAACTAGGTCAGTTTGACCGATTGATTTGGCCTAGAGACATAGTTCGACCACCAACAATCCGTCTGCCAGTAGCTCATGCATCAAGTGAATATATGTACGTCCTAGGCAGTGCGCCGTCGTAGTACAATCACGAGCCTCGCTACACCACCGCCGTCACCATCTTACCACTTGATTGTCCGGCAAGCGTCAATGTCTCTGTCGCCCCTCGTCGCCAGCCCTTATTGGGTGCCTTAGCCGTCATAGGTAGCCCGCCTAACTGGTAGACCCAATCCCAATCGGATCTAGGTTGCCATCTAAAACAAACTTTACACAGCTCTGTCGGCACACCATGATGCCAGCATGTTGATCACCCCACAATTACACGCCACGACACCACCTGTCAGAAATCCCAGCAATCATGACTATCAGACAAACTAGATCCTAAAGAGATATGGGTCGCTCAACTGGCCAACCTGACTAACCCCTTTCAGATCTGAACGTCGCCCTTGCTCGGAGCTTGAGATCAATCCCTATGCAATCACCTGGGATGCCTTCCAACCTTTCCTTTCCCCTCGACCACAAAGGAACCCAATTATTCCCGATCTGGATCCCCTTGACCACTTCTCTGTCCAAGCCAAACAGACTCACTAAGACCACCGTCTGACTGACCAGTCTGACTGACCAGTCTGACGACAACGTCTCAAGGATTTGCCGCTGGACGGATAGGAGATCATGATCAAAGCTCACTAGCGCGTGCGACGCTTTCTTTCTCTAGAGTTTGAGAGTTTAAAGTGAAATCAACAATCTTCCGTTCTTAACTTTTTGAAACCCAGTCTATGTTCTCTTGTCATATGAGAGCCATGTTAATTACATTTTTATTTTTGGTTGAACAATTGTTAAGTACATGTTAATGTTTCTTTAGCCAAGTAAACTTTGAGAATTACAACATAAGTGGGAACATTCTTGTTAGTTAGGATTTTATCTTTATTTTTTTTGTTCAATAATCATTAATTAATTTCATTTCATATTCTAAATATGTATTTTGTTTAACAATTTACCTTTTTTTTTTTTTTGAATAAAGGGCTGGTGTGGTTGCCCTCAAGCCTTGATTAATGAAACTGTCGAATACAAGGGGGGGACATTGAGCCTAAACCCCTGATTACAATAGGCACCTAGAGAACATCCTGAAATAATATCATGACTCTCTACTAAACAATTGTATTCAAATACGCACCAACTAGCAAAGAGCACTCTACAGGCGACTCTATTTGCTTTACAGCAGTGACATAACGGAAAGATAACTCGATCTGCAACTCGATTACAGCATAGCATAATTTTCATACTCACAGCTTTCCCATCATGTTGCCACTGAAAAATACATCCAGTGACACTAAGTTTCACCCTACCACTAGGAGGCAGCGACCATTTGACCAAGTAAGGAACTCGCCGCTTACCTAGGGCAGACAGGTTACTGCCACTAAGAGGTTGCGACCATTTGCAAATGCAAGGAACTCGCCGCCTACCTAGAGCAGACAAGGCACTTTGAGTGCACACACGGGTACACAGCCCGACTAGCCCTACACTACTACTGTAGGGACTTATTTTCAACAGAACAACAACCATAAGCAAACAACAGGAAACAAAACAACTAATAATTAAAATCCACCAGCAAGGCCCAGAAGCCAAAGCTCGGCCCAACCACCATCTCCCCCGAGGACCCAACGCTGCAGCCCACCAAGCTTGCACCCAACGCCTTCTGTTTGCACCAGGCCGCCTTCTTGGAGCACTACGCCGCCGCGTCGCATCGATGTGCCGCCGCACCACCGGAACCCTTCGCATGCCAAAAAACCGATCAACGTCCTAAACCAGATCCAAAAACGAACTGAACCTTCGCTGGGCTCATCTCTGCCCCGAGATCGAGATCTCAGCCGTCGCACAGATCCTAGTTGCAGCTGTGACGCCAGGTTCTCCGCCGGCAAACCGCACCCCAGAGCTGCACCACGTCTGCCCTCACCCACGATCCCGGAAGGACAGATCGACATTGATCTCCCTACACCGAGATCGACCCTTCTTTCTCCAGCCATGGACCACGCTTTAGCTTAAAAACCCTGCTGCAATCCCAGACCAACATCCTCTCCCGGACCGGAACGTAGCGGCAGAAGCAAACTTTTCTTTTCTCTCTCGCGCGTGGGGCGCGTTCCCCCCCCCCAGCTCTTGTTTTTCTTTTTTTACAATTTACCTTCTAAGGTAACACAAAAGGCAAACTTTTTTAACCTAGCGCTCTATTATGGCCAATCATTTTAGGTGGTCCTATCTTTCATATTCTCCATTTTGATAGAGATCTAGCTAGGCTTTGGCCTAGGGATTACTTTCTTCTCTATCTTCTTCTTTGGAAGGGAAGGGTGTTGGTGATAAGGCTTGCCAATCGGTGTCAGTCGGTCGGACTGTGGTGTGGTAGGGGATCTGGCTGTGGTGGTGTTAGTGTTGGAGTAGCTGATGTGGTTGATGGTGGTTATTGGTTGGCTAGGTCTGTGAAGGGTTTTGTCTCTCAGTAGAATCGTTTGACGAATGACTGTAGTTGCTGCTGAAGGTTGGTAGTTGTTGTGGCGGCACTCACCCACAATGTTTGGTCGCTAGTGGTGCAGTTCGGTGGCTAAAAGACTGATGGTAACATGTTGGTAGCTACTAAGTAGCCTAGCGATGACAGTGACGGTATCACGATGGCTAGTGATGGCAGTGCTAACCAGTTGAATGCAATGGCTTAACGACAATGCTCTTTGTTTCTTGTCATGGGCCTGGTTTCCCTTGAGCCTAGGTTGGGCTTTTGCCTTTGATAGTAGTTTGATTGCAACTTGGAATTTTTAAGTTAATTTCTTTTTGAGTTTTATTTTTGGGGAAAAAAAATGTGAACCATACCCGACGTTGGTTTCATTAGTAACTTCGGTATCTCAACTTTAAAAAACATCACATTGGTACATGAGGTTTTGACCCCGACCCAACATAAGTACTTGGAGCCATTAACTCCGTTACTGCGTCAGACATGTGGCATATATTGAAGGTTAATTTTGTCATTTCATATTTAATTCATTATATTTTTTTCTTTAAGCATTTTTCCTCTCTCTCTCTCTCTCTCTCACACACACACACACAGAGAATGGGGTGGATTGTTAATAGGTATGAAGGTAGAAGTGGATCTTAGATCGAGTTGTATAAGTGAGGAACCCCGGATAGTATTCATGTGCTGCAGCGAGTTGGTGCCGCCGTCGCCATCGAAGTTCTCCTCCTGCTCCCTCTCCCTCTGGGTCCCAACCCGTTTCCGATTCGGATTCAGAAATGTCTACCAGTTCCGGACCCAAACAACTGGTCATCGTTCACCACCAAAAAGTCTCTAACTTGACCCTAGGAGTCGTTTTCTCTTCTTCATAAACAAGTTGGGTCGCTTTTGCTTTCATTTAATCTGATCTGCATTGGAGAAAAGGCAAGCAAACACCCATTTAGTCAACAATTCACAATCTCCATGATCATCTATAGAATTTTTTTCCACAAACCCACATCCTAAAACCATTGAAACAGAAGACGCTTTTTGCCAAAATTGAAAAATAATTTGGTGAATTTGGAGAATACATGTATAATTACATAGTAGATGATTGGATGCCAGCCTGTATGATCTTTAGCTTGGCTTGAATGGTTTCCCATGGAAGCCTCAACACCTCCAAATCAAACAACTAAACAATTTACATAGATGAACTTACCCACAGTTGCAGAAATCAGACTAACCCAAATCTAAATGAAGCTGAGCGTAGCTTCTCTACTTGTTCTTGGTCACTGTTCTGCTTCGATGAATTATTAGCCGAAATGGGTCTCATGGGCAGTTGGTTAACTGATTCTTGTACACTTTTGGAAGCCAATGGCTTTATCTTGCATCCAATTTGCGATTCCTCTGCAACATCAATCCATCAAAGAACCCACTTTACCAATCCACCCCGCCCAAACATTCAAAATTCCTAAATTTCACGAAACCCATAAACTTGAAAGCAAAAATCGATTACCTGTAATCCAGAAGATCCTCAGAAATCGTAACTGGCGGAGAGAGTGACGGAAATCTGCTCGAGCTCGAATCCCTTAACGTGGTAGACCACCCTGGGATCGGTGTCCGACAAGTCGACGGCGTCGGCGCACAAGCTGAGGTCGAAGGGCACGGTGACAGGATGGAAGGGCTACGAACCTGGAGAGAAGATCGGTCTGCACGTTAGTGGTGGCGGTGTGTTGAAAAGATGGCCGGAGATCGAAGAGGTACCGGTTAAGGAACAGCGACGCCGTAGTTTTAGGGGTTGCGTGCTATGGTCTGGTCATCTCGATCGACGGAGGGGTGGCTGGGTTTTGTTCTCCGTTGCCTAGGCTATCTTTTGGTGGTGGCGGTGTCAAAAGACGACATACGGAAGTCGAGCTTTCCGGCGTGACAAAGAGAAGATGAGAGGAAAGGGGAGTGAGAGAAAGAGAGAGAGAGGTCTGCGGCCCGAGCGAGGAAGAAGGAGAAAAGGAGGAAAGGCTAGGTACCTTTCCCTTATATACTGCTCAAACATTTCACCAAAATTTGGTCGAACGGGGGAAGTGAAATTTGAAAATTTAATAAAGTGTTAAAAGCCATGGGCGCCAACATATATATTGAACCCTAAAACTCAGACAACATAAACTCAAGTGCATTGTCTGAAAAAGAGTGGCACAACAGAAAACTAAAAACTGTTGTGTGAATCAAAACAATCACACAACATCTTTCAGCAGGCATCGACTTAAAAGATATCGGACAACAGACACCTAATAACAGTTGTGTGATTGAAAATAATCAGACAACAGCAAAAATCAACCATTGTATAAATGAACCTTGGACAACATCACATAATAACTGTTGTCTGAATTAATTCATTTAGACAACATCAAAAAATTCAACCATTGTCTGAAATGCTATTGCACAAGAGCCAAGAAAAAACTGTTGTTGGATTCGAAAACTTAGACGACAGAATATTTCTTGCTGTCGTCTGATTATTTCAGACGACAGTTAAAATGTTTGCTGTCGTCTGATATGTGTTGTCTGATTCCGAAATTGGTGTAGTGCCACCACCATTTTTGGTAAAAAAATTTCTCTAACATGGAGGAGACTTCAGTTGCAGATAGGAGTTGTTAATAATTTCTCTGTGAATTGAGAGATTCCAATGAGGAAAAATAAATAACAAACTTTTTAGAGACTTTTTGGTGGTGGAGTTCTCCTCTGCAGGTTAATCTGCAGTGAGGGAAGAAGAAGATAAGAAAGAATAGAGAGAGAGAGAGAGTGTGGAAAAAATGCTTAAAGAAAAAAAAAAATGGATTAAGATACAAAGAGACGAAAATACCCTTTAAATATGACAGCTAGCAGTCTCTATAACGGAGTTAAAGTTAACGGCTCTAGGTACTTATGTTGGGTCGGGGTCAAAACCTCAGGTACCAATGTGATGTTTTTTAAAGTTGAGATACCAAAATTACTAATGAAATGAACATCGGGTACGGTTGGCCATTTGTTCCCTTTATTTTTATTTTGTAAGAACTCTTTTCGTTTAGGGAAAAGGTTTAGAGTTTCTCATATTTGAGATATGTTGCCAAGAGTATCAGCATCTCATGTGACATTTTGATTATTACATTGGTGATGTAGGGTGGTTTTGGATGTGCTTCATTTCCAAATGGTGTAAACACCATGAAGATAGAGGCCATAACACCAACGATTGCAATGCCCTCAAAACAGCAATTGAATCGCTATACCGTGACGGGAAGTTAGAGCAGTACAAGGTTCGACAGCCACCAACTATCGTCACCAATATCGAACCAATGCGGCGGATCAACACAATCGACGGCAATGCCTTTATCGGCAACAACGGTGACAAGGTCAAAAAGCCGCCATGAAATCCTCACAGTAGGCAACACACCATAGTTGACGGACAAAATTGATGACCCCAGGGATGACGAGAAAAAGTACTTCAAGAAGGAGCCCGTCAACCCGGAGACATCACTATGCATTGTGAGCATCTCCGACGAACACCTACAAAGAACTGTACGCATTAGCGCCCAACTCTTCCCTGAGATAGAAACAGAGCTCACTCAATTTCTAAGGGAAAATGCCGCAGTCTTTGCATGGTCATATGCCGACATGCCAGGAATCTCACCCGACATACTTACACACAAGCTCAGCATCAAGCCATCCTTCTACCCCGTCAAGCAGAAGTGACGGGTCTTTGATGAAGAAAGATATCGGGCCATCAGAGAGGAGGCAACCAAGTTGCAAGATATAGGTTTTATCCGCCAAGTTAGCTACCCACAGTGGATCTCCAACTTGGTGATGGTAAGGAAGCCCAACGGGAAGTGGCGGATGTGTGTTGACTTCAAAGGCCTGAATAAGGCATGCATGCCCCAAGGACAGCTTCCTGTTACCACGCATCGACCAATTAATTGATGCTACAACAGGGCATGAGCTACTTAGCATGATGGATGCCTTCTCTGGCTACAATCAAATAAAGATACACCCCGGAGACCAGGAATGCACAACTTTCACCACCGACAAGGGTTTATACTGCTAAAATGTCATGCCATTCGGCCTCAAGAATGCTGGAGCCACGTACCAACGATTAATGAACGCAATGTTTGCGGAGCACCTGGGAAAGTTCATCGAGGTATATGTCGACGACATGCTCGTCAAAAGTATAAAAGCTGGCGGTCATATGGCTAACCTCCGCATCATATTTGCCATACTGCTGGCATATGTCATGCATCTCAACCCGGAGAAGTGTTTCTTTGGAGTCACCGCTAGCAAGTTCCTTGGGTACATCATTAGTGAACGAGGAATTGAGGTCAACCCCAACAAAGTACAAGCGGTCATAAACATGAAATCTCCTGAGAAGAAAGTCGACGTGCAAAGCTTGCAGAGAAAGTTAACGGCACTTTCTCGATTCATCTCCAGACTCACCGACAAATGTTTACCGTTCTTCAAGGCAATGAAGAGGTCACATGGTAAGGTAGTAGATTGGACGCCTGATTGTGAGGCGGCATTTCAAAATCTCAAGGAATACTTGGCCTCTGTCCCGTTACTTTCAATCCCAGTACAGGGTGAGATACTCTACATCTACTTAGCGGTATCCAAATCAGCTGTCAGCTTCGCCATCGTACGCAGAGAAGCAACGGAAGAATTGCCAGTGTTCTACGCAGGTAAAGGCATGAACGGAGCGAAAACTAGATACTCACCACTTGAACAGCTAGCACTGGCACTCATAGTGGCCGCTAGAAGGTTACGACAATACTTTCAAGCACATACAATCCATGTCCTCACAAACTAACAGCTAAAGCAACTATTACAGAGCCCTGAACACTCAGGTCGCCTCAGCAAGTGGGCAATAGAAATTAGCGAGTTCGACATCGACTACAAGCCAAGAACGGCCATCAGAGGCCAGGCTGTGGCTGACTTCATAGCAGAGCTAACAGAACAGCAGCCAGAACAAGAAAATGATATGATATCGGAGGTCAACGATCCACAGCCTGAGACCATGCCAACCAAGGCACCGTCAAAATGGAACCTCCTTGTCGACGACTCAGCCCGCACCAAGGCATGCGGCGCCGACATCATCCTTACATGACCAGGGGGACTTAATGTTGAGTACACCCTTCGGTTTAACTTCAAAGCCTCCAACAACATGGCAGAGTACGAGACACTCATCGTTGGATTAATGAACACATTATTATTGGGAGATTACTGGGCTAACTAGGTCTGATTAGCCTTATGTTGATCACAATCAATAAAGAATTGACACATGGCCATTTAAATAAGGTTTTATCTGCAGCTCATCAAATATCACATAAATCATGTATATAATAATATTTTAAAATGGTCATGTGTCAACCCCTTATTGGCTGTGGCCAGCCTAACCATATCTGGTTAGCCAAGTAATTTCCTTATTATTGAGCATGCATAGATAGGGCCGACACTAATCTTCCTATATCCAATTCTTAATCCGACCCGTCGGCCCGTTGCCATGACGGGTTTAGTTTAAGAAAAGCCCATACCCAAAATCAAACCTTGATCCCCAATTATAGTAAACAGTAACTCTCTCTCTGTGTATCAAAGGAAGGAAGGTTGGCGTTGACGAGGCGGAGACAGAAACAGAAACAGAAACTCAAATCCAGAAAAGGTAACAAGTGAGACCCAACACAAGAACTCGGTGGCGGATCGAATCTCTGTGACTGTTGCCGGGTTCGCAATTTTCCATATTCCATTTCCGCCTAATTTCCACGCGCCTCCGCAGTCGCAGGTACCCACTCTGCTCCGGCCCCAAAACGACGTTCGAAGCTCGCGTTTTGGATGAGAGCCGAGCCAAGCCGCGGGAGGGGCACAGTTTAGGGTTTTGAAAATTAGTTGGAAATGGCGTATAGGAGGAGGCAGCAGGTGTCGGGTTTTCGATTCGAAGAAGGAGAAGAATCAAGAAATCGAAATTCAATTTCGGCGGAGGAGGAGGCGGGGGACGATTCGCTTGCCGCCAAAGCGATAAGAGCTTCTTCGGCTCATCGGGACTCGTCTCTCTCCTCTGCTTATGCTGCTCGAGGCGTTCATTCTGGTTCTCCTCTCTCCCCTTCAGCTCCTCAGTTTTCGAAATCAATCCCCACCGCCGCAACAACTGCTGCTACTTCTCTCCCCTCTCCCACCCAGGTTTGGTGTGTAATTCTGAGCACCCATTGCTTACTTTTTCGCTGCTACTTGCAAGTTTCCAATGTATTTTATGTGTTGTTTATGTAGCCACATGAGTATACATCGATGAAGAATTTGAATCAATCCAAAAATGGGTTCTGGAGTGTTCTCGCTAGAAAAGCCAAAGCCATTCTCGACGACGACGACGAAGATGATAATGTAGCTCAAACGTATGATTCTCCTGGAAGGAAAAGGGTGGAAACGCCCCCTACACTGACTAGGGGTAAGGTGAGACCGTCCTTCTCTTCAATCATAATGCTTTTCAGTTTTCCCAATAGGATCGATCGGTTAAGATTTTCTACATCAGTGGACTAATAATGTTTATTGCTGCTAACTGTTTGCAGAATTATGATCCAAATCCATCTGTTGAAAGCCGTGGAAAGACAGAAAATCCCACATTGCAGAAGGGATTGGGTGCATTTACATCATCCCTTAATTATATCAGTGGCACTATTGGGAGTGCCTTAGAGGTAAGCCGCCGGTGCTAATGAACTTTTATTTTCATAGGGTTGTAGTCAAAAGAACTTACATATGTTTATCATCTGTTTTGGTATATGATTGGAACATAGTAAGCTTCTCCAAATTTGTTCATAAGGCTAATAGAATGTAGACAACCACCATCTATATTTGTGCCTGTTGTCACTCTTATTATCCGAATCTTACCAAAATTTTATGTGTAGTTATCTCTTTACCTCTGGAAACAATTGAATAACTGGTACTTGGACCTTTCTGATTGCACTATTTCTGTTTCACTTTTTGACAGGAGGGTCGTACCATTGTTGAGAAAGGCACTGCAGATATTATTCAAGAAACTCGTAAGCATATCAGGAAAAAGCCGCAAAATCAGGCACCAAAATCAGAGTATCAGTCGCTAGCTGACCTCGAACTTCAATTGAAGGCATCTCGCGACGTAAGGTGGCAACTTTGTGTCACTGGTTAATATAGTAGAAGTTTGAATGTGTGGGCTGTCTGGATAGAATATATATATTGGACATTTTAATATAGTTAGCTCATCATGGAATGGGGAAGTCTTCAATGACTTTCTATATCCCCTAAGCTTTCTGTATACCCTCGTCTGAACCATAGGCTTAGCTCACCATGGAAAAAGAATAAACTTGTAATAGGGAGAAAGGGCCAATAAAATGGGCCAGTTATTTCTGCAATACCTTTCATCATTATTGTTTGATGTTTTTGATGTACTTGTTTACCTGATATGCCTTTTGTTTGAACCGCAGGTTGCTATGGCAATGGCTGCAAAAGCAAAACTTCTTCTTCGGGAATTGAAGACTGTAAAAGCAGACCTTGCTTTTGCAAAGGAGCGATGTGCTCAGCTGGAGGAAGAAAGCAAAATTCTTCGGGAGAATCGTGATAGGGGAGAAAGCCCTGAAGACGATGATTTGGTATCCACTCTTGCATTTCCTTTTGTCTTTTCATAATTTCTGTTCAAGACTGTTGAAAATGACTTTCATTTCCTCATTTCGTTTATATATTATATTTGTAGTTCATTTTAAATAATTTGAGCTGTACATTAATTACCGTGATATGTTGCCATGTTTATTAATTATGTGTCTTCCTATATGCATAATGACAGTAGTTTGCAATGTTTCTGATGGCAACATGTCCATTTCAGATACGGCTTCAATTGGAAACACTTTTGGCAGAAAAGGCAAGACTGGCACATGAAAATTCAGTTTATGCACGTGAAAATCGCTTCTTAAGGGAGGTTGTTGAATATCACCAGCTCACGATGCAGGATGTTATATACTTGGATGAGGGAACTGAAGAAGTTACTGAAGTTTATCCCATCAAGGTACCTTCTAGTTTCAAGTCTTATCATCTGTCTCCCATTTACTACCTATATCACTGCCCTCTTCATTGCCTTCTGGACTGAATTTGACATGACTTTTTCATGGACTCAGGTCATCCCTTCTCAGTCTTCACCACCCTCTGAAGTACGTGGTGTCTCTGCAAGTCCTACCCTATGATGGCAGGTTATCGAAGGACACTAGAATGTTTCTCTTTGATCTCCAAGGGATATGTTCTGTAGTTCTGTACTATACACAGGCTTAAAGTTGTAGCAATATGATTTCTTGGTTGTAATATGCTTTTCGCAACTTATTATCAGTCCTCCCAAGGGTATGGCTGGTATGTGATGTTATACTTCATCTCCCCTGAGTGTTCAGCTACAAAGGGGTTTTACCGCCTTTAACCTACGATGTTAATTTATTTCGTGCTTGGGAGTTGAAACTTTTGTTGCATTTTGACAATTGGGGGATGTAACAGGAAGGCAAGAATGGACGCAACTTTCACCAAATTTCGAACAATTTCGGACAGATGTTATCTGCTTATCTTCTGAGATGAGAGCTACGGTCATGATGGTTGTTGTATTTACAGTGAGGAAAATTAAACGAAAGGAACCGGACAGGCTCATCCCCTTCACATGTGTATATCTGAAAATTGAATGCTGTATACACCTTCTGGTGTGAATTTTGATCACATGAAATGGAAGGTTTTGGTCCGTCTGGTTTTGATTTTTGAATCAACAAACCAAAACCTCTGGTAGCTTGACACCACTCTCCATGTGACATATTACAAAAGCATTTATAAATCACCTGAAGCATGTCAGAAGGTTGCCATTGATGACATCTCAAGTGTTGCGTTTGGCATTTGGTTATTTGGCTTTCATGTTCTGGTGGGAAAAACCTCAAAACCACTAGTCGACAACATTGTTTTCATTCCACCAAATATCCCACTCTCCAAAAACACCTCTTCCCTGCTTATTTCCGAGTCTAACGCGTTATGTTATCAGGTTATCAATTGATCTTGATATAATTGATATTTTGTTGTTCAAATTAAGCAATCAACTCCAAGACAATCCAAGAATGTGATGTCCAAATTTTTCGGACAGCTAGCTAAAGATAGAAAATTTCATTCGGCGGCCAATTATAATCAACATATGTCCTTAATTTTGTTTTAACAAAACTCATAGAGTACAGCTACAAGACATGGTTGAGAATGAAGCATAGGATTCCTCTAAAGGTCCAAGGTGTGATATAAAAGAAAGTAGATGGCACAGCACGTTGCCCCGGAGACAACAATGTGGGGATCAAAACAGACCATGTCACCATTTGGGAAGTGGGAACCTCCCAAAATTATTAAAATCATGGGCATCTTGCAAAACCCTAGCTCATTTTGTAATGTAAATAATTGTGTAACTACACAAATTTGATGTATTTGGTAGTTATACCAAACACAACTCATTATACCATTCACAGCCTATCATACGGCTTATAAGGTAAACAAGGAAAAAAACAAAAACAATCTTGTTAATTGAAAGCAAAAATTTTATCGAACATATATGTTTTTAACTCGAGATTCATTCTTTTATTTTTTTTTTATATGAATCTTTTACGATTGAATTTGATATGTATGCTATACAATGAAAATGCCAATACGTGTTCAAATGAAATACTCATAACAAGGTTTATACATCATTGTCGAGGATAGTGAAGTTTTGCATTGTTGAGGGCTTTAGTCAAGTATCGGCTTTCAAATCATGTACTGTGACCTCAGAATTATTCAAATTCCATGTTGTGGTTCAAAGATCAACCGACTAAATTAATGAACTTCTAGTGTTCACATTTCACAAGTAGAAGAAGACAACCTAACAGTCCCATCGTTGGATTGGTCCTATTTTGGAACATCATTATAATTCATAGGGAACCTTATGCATTCTTATGCCTAATTCAAAATGAGTTTCACTTTCTAGAGTCGTCTCTCATATGAATAGTTCTCAAAATGTAATATAAATAATTAAAAATATGTTAAAAATTATTATAATCAATACTAGTGTTTTCTTAATCAGACCAAAGAGCTTTATTCAATTATTGAATTGACTTAATGATATTTTAGAGCGTGAATTCAATTAACTCAAGAAAATAATTTATTTCTAATCCATTCTTCACTGAGCTGAGTTTTTTTGGTAAACTCTGATCAGTTGACGATCAGAAAAACACTATTTTATCAATTGATAGTAAATTGAAAAAATTACGTATTGAAGTCTTCCACCTATTATATTAGACTGAAATGATTCAATGAACCACTACAAGTTCTTTCTATCGGTGTCAAGAAATCAACAATGGAAATTTCAATGCTCATAAAGGAGTTGAATCATATAGATACAATTTCCACTAGTTATGGAAGAACAGCAGTAAAAACAAAAATCTAACCAAACATGGTAAATTTTCATGTTGGGGAAGTGGTCAGTCAAATAGATGAACAGTACGTAGACCCAAAATGATGCGAATATTCAAAGACGGAGGAGAGCGCCAAGGCCCACCGTCCTCAACGACGCGTGCCTTCACATGGCGGACCCGGGGCCACCTGCGGCTGACCGGTCCCACCTCCCATGACACCCCCAACGCCTATGATTGGGAGCGTACTCCCCACGCCCTCCATAAAGCGCGTCACGGGATCGGCGCTGTCAGTCTCAATGTGAGGTGTCAATGTTAAAATCTTACAGCGACGACAACAGAGAAGAGAGGAAAAGAAAGAAAGCTTTGAAATCTGAAAAAAAAAAACCATTAAAACCCTGGCCGATTTCTAAAACCCACTTGCCTACAACTGCTTAGGTACCCAGTAAAGCCTGACCCATTTCCCAATTCTCTATCCCCAACAAACCCTTTGAAGCTTTTGAGCTCAATCGGTTCGGATTTTGGGGGGGAGGGATTCAATGTCAGGCTCGTATGCCCAGAATTTCTCGCCGGCGAGGGCGCTCTCGCCGCACCTGAGAACCCCGCCGGATGTGGACAGTCAGTACTTGACTGAGCTCTTGGCCGAGCACCAAAAGCTTGGACCTTTCGCCCAAGTCGTGCCCATATGTGGCCGGCTCTTGAATCAAGGTTGCTTCTTTGCTCTTTTCTTTAGTTCATTGCCAATGTTACGATTAGGGGTTTGGGAAGTAATATGTGTTAATTGTTTTGTGAACCCAATTGAGGATATGCATGTGGAAGACTCTGTGTGATGTTTTAGTTATGCATATGAGTGTTGGGTAATTGATTGATTGATTGAGAAAGTCGTCGGGAAAGATCGAGAATTGTTTGTACAGTAGAAAAGAATGTGGATTTCTATGGATTGGACAGGATAGTTGTTTGGTCTTTGAATTACTTACTATCTGCCAATAACATCAAACTGGGGGTGAATTTGTTTCAGCTATTCTGCAGGAGATGTTTAGGGAGTTGGCATGTTCTTTTATGTTTTGTGCTCTTTTGTTTCATGTCATTACTGCATTTCTCTGTTGGGTATGGTGATTTGTTCAACTTTGTGGAAAAGTGAATGTTGAGAATGCAGTTACTGAACTTTGCTACTCTTGTGAATTCAGAGATATTACGAGTTTCTGGAATGATGCCCAACCAAGGGTATAGTGATTTTGACAGAATGCAACGTGGAAGCCCTAGCCCTATTGGTTCAGACTTAATGCCAAATTATAGAGGGTCAAGCATGGGGGGATGGAATGGCCGGCCTCACGATGTAAGTACTTGCAGTTATGTTTCCCAAACTATAGCACCCTTAGTTTGCACTTCCAGTCTTTAATTTCTCCATATCCATACCGCGATAGTGTATTAATTGTTTCTTCATGTTCGTTGCATGAGTTAATTGAAATGTGTATGCCTAAATGAAGTTTCTGCTAGAGTTGTTGTATTAGTGCCTCATGCTTAGTTCGTACGCAAAGCGTGGGACAGTCAAAAAAACTGATAAAGATACTTGTACACGAGAATGTGGAAGTCAACAAGAAAGCATAATCAGATTCTGAGAGATACTCAGTAGTATTGTACTGAGAGTTGGAGTCTTGCATGGACAGTTTTTGGACCTTGTAAGTTGATAATGGTATTCTTCTATCCAGTGATTGAGAGACAAGGTTGCTTACTTTCTGTGAACTTGAAGACTGCCAAACCTCAGTTATGTATCAGCGTATGATATTATTTCTTCCTGGGTCAGTTATCCACTGACATTTTCCAGATTCATCTATTTCAATTAGGTGGTTTCTCAACTTTGAATTCATTTTGATCCAGGACATAGTCAAAGTGTGGTTAATGCAGGGGTGTCCATAAGTCCACTGGCAACATATACCTTTAGATCCATATTATATGGTAAATAAAGAAAGTTTCAACTTTATAATGTGGTTAAAGTTTAGTGTTGCTAGTGCTAATTTATGTTGCTTGACCATCATGGATACTCATTGTATAAAATATATGCATCCATGAGTCCAACCTTTAGGTTTCTGTCTTATCAGTATCTCTGTGCTACATTTCCTCATCATCTTTTTCCTCTTGATTCTAGTTTCATAATTTGGATCTTGGTTACAGTACTAAAGGGTTAGTTTCATTATGTTACAGAGATTAGGTGGTCCACAAGGAATGAATATGGAGTGGCAAGTAGCACCATCAAGCCCAAGTTCCTACATTGTCAAGAGAATACTGCGGTTGGATATCCCAGTCGATAACTTTCCAAATGTAAGCCATGCACATAACTATTGACTGCAATATATGAGATTGCGTTAAAAAAAAAACTTGGTATTGGGGCCTGTTTGTGTATGTTTATCTGTTATACAGTTTTTAAAATAAAAACATTTTTGTTTGGTTGCCAACTGTTAGATTCAGATATGAACACGTGAAGATGCATGAATACTGAATGCATTTTGTTCACAGTGCATAGCCTTTAAATAAGATCTAATGACTGAGAAACAAGTCCGTCCTTAAGGATGCTATTAAAGATTCTCTCTCTCTCTCTCTCTCTCTCTCTACACACACACACACACACACACACATATAAATATCTATATATCTATATCTAATTCTTTATATACATGTTTGTGTGTCAAAACAATACTAACAGCATTTTTTTGTTACTTTGAATTGATTTAGAGATAAAAAGTTTCCCACTTGTTATGGTACTAAAACGTCTGTATTTGTAGTTCAATTTTGTGGGCCGGCTTCTGGGTCCCAGAGGCAATTCACTGAAGCGGGTGGAAGCTTCCACAGGTTGTCGTGTGTATATAAGAGGAAAATGTTCAATAAGAGATATAGACAAGGTAGGTAGAATTACATTCCATGTGTGTTTTTACTCCCCATTTGAGGGTTTCTTGAATCCTTATTATCAATTTTTCTTTTTCTTGTGTTGTTTTCATTTATCCTGCAATTTTTTGCTCAAATCTCTTGACATGTATTTTTTTGCTTTCTCAATCAAGGAGGAGTCTTTGAGGGGTAGACCAGGGTATGAGCATTTGAATGATCCACTGCACATTATAATCGAGGCTGAATTACCTGCTAATATTGTCGATATGCGGTTGAGACAGGCAAAACAAATCATAGAAGAACTTCTCAAACCTATGGTATCTTATCTTACTCGTCTCTTGTTCATTACATATACTGTTGTCTTTCAACCATAATATATCTTTGTTTACGAGTATTGTTTGTGAAGCTAGTTTTATCTTTCCTCAACATACAACATGACAATATGTAGCTGTCCAGATGAAATGCTATTAGATGAGTTGGACAAAGTCTTGGGGGAATATGTTATATCTGTTAATATACTGTTTGGACTTCAAGGTTTGAAGCTAATTAAAATAAGAGCACTTTCTAGCTGTCCTTGTAGGATACTCAATCTTGTTGTTTATTTTAGGATGAGTCACAAGACCACTACAAGAGGGAGCAGTTGAGAGAACTAGCTATGCTAAAATCCAATTTAAGAGAAGAAAGTCCTCAACCATATGGGAGTGTCTCCCCTTTCACTTCCAGTGGGATGAAGCGTGCCAAAACTGGTCTGTGAGTAACAGTTCACTTAACTTGATGATCTTCACTTGGCTCTTCCTCCAGTACAAATCTTGAACATTCTTGCCATCATATGCGTCTCGGTGTATTGAGTTATGCATGCAAAGGCCAGGAGGACGTCGTGGACTTGGTTGATGAGGATGAATGCAGGGTTTGCTTCATGACATTGATGTATACGGATGAACAGAGATATTCTTTTGCTATAGCTTTTGTGGTTGTAGTTGATTGCGATTGTAGAAGTAGAAAGTTATGTCATATAATCTATTCTTTAGTTTGCTGAACAAGTATCTTTGTTATTAACTTGAAGTGGAATAATGATTGATTGTTTAATATGTTCCCCTTGTGGGAGGATTCAGTTCTTCGAGATGCTTTATCCTTTTATTGAAAAAAAAAAAAAAAAAAAACACATTATTTTTTATTTTTGTTCCTCTTGAAAAAAAATCTGTCTGGTTCCAGTAAATTTGGGAAATGAGCAGATTGTATCTTTTGCTCAACTATCGGTGATTATAAACTGAGACTCTATATCCAGAAATTGTGATTACTTGAAATCTATGCAACAGTTATTTGAAGCATCTGTTTGACATTCTTCATGGTGTCTTAGTGATGGATCCGCTTGAATCCTCAAATATGATAAAGAATGTGACAGCCAAGGGAAGATACTTGTACGTGAGAGTGTGAAATGAACAAGAAAGCATTATCAGATCCGAGAGATACTCAGTAGTGATGTACCGGGGGTTGGAGTCTTGCTTGGACAGTTTTGGACATTGTAAGTTGATAATGGTAGTCTTCTGTCCAGTGATTGAGAGACAAGGTTGCTTCCTTTCTGTGAACTCGAGGACTGCCAAACCTCAGAAATGGTATTAGATGAGTTTGACAAAAAGTCTTATAAGAATGTGCTAGATCTGTTAATATGCTGTATGGACTTCAAGGTTTGAAGCTAACTGAAATAAGAGCACCTTGTAGCTGCGAGTCTTGTTTTTCATTTCAGGACGAGTCACCAAGACCTCTACAAGAGGGAGCAGTTGAGAGAACCTGCTATGCTAATATCCAATTTAAGTGAAGAAGTCCAACGATATGGGAGTGTCTCCCCCTTCACTTCCAGTGGGATGAAGCGTGCCAAAACTGGTCTGCAAGTCTGTAACAGTTCACTTAACTTGATGATCTTCACTCGGTTCTTGTAGGGAAATCTTGAACATTCTTCCCATTATATGTGTCTCGGTGTATTTGAGTTATGCTTGCTCCAGAGGGCTTAAGACAAAAGAGCAAAATTAGAAAAAACTAGCTTCTAGCCTTCTATGGCCAACACGAGATTTCCTTGTCGTCATAGTGCCACAGAGGGGGAGGAGTATCAAAAATAACAATGACAGATCATGCTGCAGACTGCTTATTGTCAATATATTAGCTGTCATGTTGCATTCTCTGAAAATATGTTTGATCTTCACATCAAATATCAAAGCCACTAAGGAGATATTTCTTAAAGGATGGGAGGTACCACAACCATTCAAAATGGTTTAATGAGCACTGCAGAATCAGATTATTTCAATTTCCTCACAAGTAAGCCAGTAGCAAGCTTAAAATCTGGAGAGCAAACCCCATGTTTCCGTAACAAGAACTTGGCCATTGCCGAAGTTTATCATGAAATCTGAAATCCAGCCACCGCTGTGATCACGAAGAAACACCCCCAGCACCAATCCTACAGGCATGGTGAAACAAGATTGAGACAAGATATAGCACCAAGAGTGATTTTGGTTTGAGCATGACTCCATTCAGTAACAACATTCAATATAATATTAGGGTGAAAAATTAGCTCGTTCCTCCACTGCCAGATGTGTCAGCGGACGTAGAGTTGTAGACAAACAACTCACACCATGGCAGATTACCAGAAACAGTAGTTTTTATAGACAAGATTTGCCATTAGCCATCCAGCCCAATTCAAATTAAAATTGTGCTTGATAGAATTAAGCCAATCAAAGGATCTGCAGATGTATCAGCATTAAGACATTCTTTGAACAAATGAAGCAAAGACATGTAACATTTATCATTATCAATAAGATTCCTTCTTGCTTTCTGGACATTTGTGAGGATGTTCCCATTAGTAACAGTCCACAAAAAGGTTTTAAGCTTAGGAGGGGGATGACTATTTTCCAAATAAATTTTCATTAAAACTAGTGGGGGAAGGCTATGGTATGTTTAACTCCACGCCCTCATTCGAAATTTTATTAATAAGAAAAAAAAATATACGTTAAGACATTGTAGAATTTCTCAATACTCAATCCAAATTAATTTTCATTTTTCCCACAAGTGGTGTGTGTGTTGTATCGGTGCAAAATGATCAAGATCGAGAACATAATATCTGTTATATGTTGTAAACAATTTCTTCTTCATAACGTCGTGGTCTCATAGTGTTATTTCTTGAGGGCGTTGAATATAATTTCAAGGATTGATTATCTGGACATGAGGATTAACTTATTCTAGTTACATATAAATCATGTTTTGTTAGCTTATATGCTTTGTTGATAAGGCTTCTAAGGTACTTTTTCTATCATATTTATTGTTTTGTTTTGTTTAGGGGCATTAGAATTATCTATGTGTGAGTGGTAATTTAGCCATGAAAATGTGTTCCCTAATAACATATATGTAGTGGAAGAAACTGACAAGAAAACTGCAGGCAAAGCGAGAACGGTTGAGCTGTTGACTTGGTTCATGGTGCCCGTGATTGTTATTATTTTTAGAACGACGATGATATTTGTTTTCTGCCATCTCTAGTATAGTTTTTCTAAAAGTTTGACTTGGAAATAAGCTTGAATATTAACTGTTTCCATTTCACTTATATGTGATATTTTTTGGTGATTCGAATTAAAAAAAAAAAGAGAAACATATTTAAACAAAGATATTTTTATAGGTATGAAGATAACTATGATATAGTGATAAGAGTATCCACGGGATGAAGCCTAATAAACTTCAATATTTTATAAGAATTTTTTTTTTTGACAAGATATTATTTTATAAGAACTTAGATAATATTGGAGCAATGGATTTCATCAAATCTTTTGGGTTGTGATAAGTTGATTAGAACGATGACAATGTTTGTTTTTTGCATCTTTTTTGTTCTAAAAGTATCAAAAGCTTGAATATTAAATGTTTTCATTTGCCTTATATTGTGATACTCTTTTGTACTTCGAATTAAAAAAAAATCAACAAGAAAAACATATTTAAAAAGAGATATTATTTTAGAACAAAAATATGTACATAAACATCATATTATTATAACTATAAATAATAATAAGTTTTTTTTTATATTTTTTATATTAAAAGATGTAAAAGATTGCATGTCCTTTCATAACAATTTGGCAAGGAGAATTGAGTTTCTGAACAAGACCTAAATGACCCAAATGCCAAGCACTGATTCATAACAATAATTGACGACGACAACAATCTCAAAATAAGGCCATAAAAGGCAACAATCCACACATTACATTACACTGTTAATCCTTAAACTAAAGTCATTGTAAGCTCAGCAAAATATAATTCCCTTCACAACCTATCACTTCTTGCCCATCCAGTCAAACCATCCTTCAGATGCCTTCTTCTCAGCCCTCTCGACTCACTGCTCAGCCCTTTCGGCTCGCTGCTCAGCCCTCACGGCTTGCTGCTCAGCCAGCTTGGCCCACTCATTCTCCCTGACGGCTCACTCCTCCGCCACCTTGGCCCGCATCATCTCGTGGTTGAGTCGTTCTGCATCGACGAGCACTGCTCTAGCCTGAATTGAAGCAGCATAAAACGAGACCCACAGGCTAGCTACTCCTAGAAAGCATATCCCCGACCCCGGCAAACGAGGAAAACGAAAACTCCATCTGCGGCGAGGCCCCTCCTCGATAACCGCCAGTGCAGTGCTTCCATCTGCCGCCGTAAAGTACACTCGTGGCACACTCTTGGTAGTGCAGGTGGTGATGTCAACCATCCTCCGGCCAAACAAAGAAAATTAAATCTAAGGCATCGTTTCTTTTGAAATGTTGCTGCTCTATAAATAATAATAAGTAACAACAAGTCATTCTCCATTAACATCTCCATTGGAGACTAAGGTAACTTCTCATATAAGTTCTTATGTAATGAAAACAATTCACATAAATAACGTATTAAAAAATTAAAGACAACGCTTACTCTCTTGTTTCTTTACTTATATGAAAGAGGGAAGCCGCATGGACTACAACATATTTTGATATATTCTTATTTACCAAACTTGGAAGAAAGCCAAAATTCATGGTGTTTGAGCAATAATTATTAATGTTGATTATTATTCCTCCACACAGTAAGCAAAAAAAAATGTTTCCATAAAATATTTCAGCCTAAGACTATTTAAGATCACGTCAACACATTTAAGGAAAACTTTGGCTATATGATCTAGAAATAAATTTGGTGGGATGCAATGATCAACTCTAACATTCTCACAATGCTTGAGAAAGTTTTTCGAATTATGAATAGCATAGCATGGACTTTCATGAGTGACACTCTTCTCTGTTCTGCACTTACACTTAATTGCTGGTTTTGATCCATATGTGTCAGCTAAAAATATATGTGGTGGGAGAAACTGATTCTGAAATTGCCAAGTTAGGCTAAATGTGATCAGTTTATTTGGGGAATGCCTCTGCGAATGAGGAGCTGAGGAAGAATTTAGATATTATTGAATTTTTCAACATGGTATGCTCATTCCCGTATTCACAAGACACACAAAACTCTATTGATTTGATTTATCTCGATGAGCTTTTGTATTTTCTATGTATCTTGAATAATGCTCCGGATACTCCAAATGATAAGTGGAAATAGTACAACATACTCAACTTGCTGAACCATTCTTAGTGCATGGACGACACAGGCGAGAGGATGAACTTTTGGCATGACTCTTAGATCAAGGTTAACCGAGCGAATGAATTCAAGGCGAATCTGTATAAGAAGTCGATGAAAACGTACGATAAATAAAATGTTGCCGCATTATGACATTATTGGTATCGATTGGATTACCAATGTGGTTAACAGTGGTCACTAGGACTCTATTAGTTGCCTAACGCATTCGAGAGTGAGGTACCGCCTATAAGACTCATTATTCTTTCTTAAGTTTGTAGGACACTTCAATGAACATGCTATAATGTAGGCGTTTAACAAGCGGATCGATACATCAGTTCTTATTATCCGGGGTACATGTATGTACTCCATGAGGTCTTATCTGGACTTCAGATATTCCTCCATATGGTGAATAGCGGGGTTGTGGACTGGTATAAATCTTTGCTCGCTCTCCTCCATCTCTTACACCATTCACTCCAAAACTTCACTTAATGGCTGATTTCAATCTCTTCAATAATCCCTACGTGAGCACATCTTACAAGTTATATAATTTGATTTCTTACTCTTAATTAATTACGTAGCTATGAGATTATGCAATATATGAGTTAACATCTTCTTTACGATATTTGCATATGGTCAGGCACTACTGACATTTAGAATAGAGCATTTTTACATTGACACCAATATCACTGATCAAGTGGTGAAAATGGGGTTTTACAACCCATTCTTGCTCATGTCTACAGTTTCGATCACCCGGATGATTGGTGTATGTTTTCGGTCAATCACCATAATGAAAACATATTGAGTGTTATGGGGTATAAGAACCATACCTCTATCTACGGTTAAGGTCTTACTATAATTTTTGCTCAAAAAGCAAATTATACTCTGGAAAGTTGGTTATCATTACATTCAGATCAACTTATTCTGATTACAAATGAATCAAGATTTGTTAGGTTCTCTACTCTGCCGAGGAAGCTTCTAAGGTAAGTTATACACCCTAACTAAATGTTGTTTTGTTTTATATCATTTCATTAGTTTTTTTGTTTTTTGTTATTTCATTCATTCATTTTTTTTTATAGGAATTCTCTATATATGGGTGGAAAATTTTAGCTCTGGAACATATGTTGGTTGGTTGCATATATTTGGCGGTTAAACTGATTATGAAACTGTTAAGTTAGGCTAAGTGAGATCGGTTGAGCAGGAAAATGTGGATTAGGATGAGAAGGCGAGGGAGAATTTCGATATTGTTCAATTTTTAACATGGTATATATGTTCATTTTTGTATCCAAAAAACATACAAAACCATCTTACGATGACTTATCCTAATGAGCTTCAATATTTACTATAAAACTTGGATGATGTTCCAGATGGTAGGTGTAACATAATCTACTTGCTTAACTATTATATGTGGAACATCATAACAAAAACATACCGAGTATTATGGAGTATAAAAATGATACATCTTTCTACAGCGGAAGTCTCACAACACTTTGAGAATACAAACTATACTTTGGAGAGTTGGTTATCCACACATTCTGATCAACTTATTCTGGTTGCAAATGAACTAAGTTTTGTTAGCTTCTCTGATTTGCTGAGGAGTCTTCTAAGATAAATTATATATCCTAACTAATTGTTGTTGTTATTTTTTTAAATCATTTCATTGTTTGTTTTGTTTTATTTCATTCAATTCTTTTTATTTAGGGGCATTATGGTAGAAAACTATAGTTATGCATATATTTCAGCTAGTAACATATATGTGTGGGACAAACTGACTTTGAAACTGCCAAGTTGGGCTAAGTGACATGTTGAACGACCATAGCAACATGTTTCTCAATCCATTCCTTTTTTTTTTTTTTTTTGTATCGAAGGGCCATATTTTCCCTTGTTGCACGATCATAGATGTTTTGTTTTAGGAAGCAGAGTAAGAGCTAACTCATCACTCTTACCCGAATTTATTGAAAATCAAATAAAAAATACATAGCAAGAGGGGCTATGCCAATACCTTGCCAAGAGAAAATACAAGTTGAAAAGAACAATAATCATGAACTGTAAAATAACAAACTGAGCACCACCCTAACATGATATGAAGGAAATGACTAACTGTCAATTCAGACTACCGAAACCAGTAACCACTCCGATCTAAGAAGTCATGACCAAATGCACAAATATAGATGTTGATGCCTTAATGAGTCATAAAGTGAATTTAATTACACAATTTGTACATAACACTTTATATTTGTTTCGACTATGGAAAACTCATAATTTTTCCCCAATAAAACTTCAAATGTAAACTACACTTGAAAACAAATCGAACCACTAAACATCAAACTTATTTATCAACTAACAAATCTGTAACACTTAACATATTATCTAACCTAATTAATATCTTACTGAAATTAATTAACAAATTAGTAAAATATTCCTCGTGAAACGTTACATTAAGTTTCACATTGCAAACCTAAATTCAATCATCACTTCGGCTTCCGGAACTCCAACAATGTCTTCCTAAAAAATAGTGATTTTTCTTTTTCCAATTTTTATATCTAACTTTTATCGATCAAACCTCAACAAAGTCTACGATCTCAAGCCTCTTTTTAAAGATGAGAACAATCAAAACATATGATCAAGTTTTACTACTTGACTTTAAAAGATATTCTCTTCAAATTTCAGACATTATTACCTAATTTGAGTTGTAAAAAAAAAATTTGACATGTGAGATATTAATCATATTATGTGTTTACTAACAAAATCTTTTATAGTGCCATCACGTGTGGTACCACATTATTTGAGATTGAAATTTAGGATAAAAGTTTGAAAAGCAGATATGTGTCATCTTGCATGTGATAATATATTATTCCCCCAACTCGGTATCCCCTTTCGCTATGAAATGATTTTGATTTCATTGCATGCATGATGAGTCGCACTACGTACTACGTATTATCAGTACATATATCACTTTTATCTAATTAGTCTCGTCAACTTTTAAGATACTACATACTCAAGTAATTCACATTTAAGTTATATATATTCAAGAAATGCATGTAAAGATTTATAGTATATGGTTAGCAGGTTGTTTATTGAATTAAGTGACTAGTTGTAATTTGAGTAAAAGAGTTGTGTGACATGTATAGATTATAAATAAATAAGTCTTATAACTGATGGCCAAATTTGTGGAAAACTAAATGTGGAACTTATTAGCTAATTAAAACCTAGAACCAATACGTAGTTGATAATTACTGAATGCATGTATAGGTTTGATGTCCACTGCTATTATGAGGAATTCTAGCAAGTTTTCCCTCCAACATTTTCTTTTGAACCTTTCCCAAACATTGAGTGCTATGTGGACTCAACTACCATTGAAAATAAGATATTTATTAGATTGAGAACTAAACTATTGTTTTTCCATATATACCCTTATTTATTGTCTTTATAATTAAATAAATCAATAACTATCTAAATTGTTCATCAGAAATCTCTCTCTCTCTCTCTCTCTCTCTCTCTCTCTCTCATATAAATATATAGTCTCCCATCACTTCGTCTCTTTTATTATTCCCAGTTTCTCAACATTCTATTCTCTCCTCCTGTATGTATTCCAGTTGATCTCTACCATTATCATTTCTTAGCCCACTAATTGTCATGCCCCCGCCCCAGACCAGCCATATCTTCATCTTGCGGTAAGTTTTTTGTTTCTTAAAAATCAATAATATATATTTATGTTTAACAGAACCACTAGATTTTCCCAACCCATAAGCCAAACGATCAGGACACCGAGAGACAAAAAAATCGAACCAATTTGCCCAAACTCTATTTTTGGAGATTAATAAGTCTGATGAGGATTGGCTATTGGAGATAAAGCCTGATCGGTGAGCTTAGCTCGACTTTTCTCCTCTTAGATTTGACCCAAAACGTTTATCACTCGTTCTCTCTACTTTGTCTCCTTTCTTGTATTTCTCTAAACTTTTTTTTTTTTTTTTTGAGGGCAACGGAAGACTAATCCATTGATCGAAATCATGACGACCTCACTCGGTCAAGCATGAATGGTACAAACACCCCCCATATTACAATGCGAGCTCATAAGAGTTCTGAAACCAAAAGGAGAAGAATAATGGAGGAGGATATCAAAATTTCAACCATGAGAAAACAAAAGAACGATTTAATAATAATTTATTTATTTATTTTTAAATATAATGACAATAAATAAGGGTAGATGTGGAAAAAACATGATTTGATTTTCAATGTAATTAATATATGATTTTCAATGATAGTGGTGTTCATGTGGCACACGTACAATGTATGGGAAAGGTTTAAAGAAAATGTTGGAGAGGAAGGTTGCTAGCATTCCTCTTTCCTCATGCTATTATATCAAAATAAAGAACTTAGCTACCTAACAGTTATTAATTAACGTACTAGTTGCTAACCATAACAATTTTTATACATGAAAACCCAATTCATTGCTACTCATAACTCTCATCCAACACTTCAAAACTCATTTCATTGTGAGACTTTAAGTACAAATTTCATCATACACTATAAATTCTCCATATTTCACTCGAAATTTCATATCATACCCTATCTCTTAGGTCTCTCCGCTCTATCTACGCTTACACTGAGCTCCAACTCTTAGATCTCTTTACTCTTTTCTGCACTCAAAGTTAATGGCTGGTTTGGGTTCCTTCGATCCCTAGATGAGTGTCTCTTACTAGTTATATATTTTGATTTCCTACTCTCAATTAATTATATAGATAGAGATTTATGTATTATATGACTTAACCTCTTTTTTATATTTGCATGTTAGGCACTATTGCCATGTAAGAAGGAATACTTTTATATTGACTCCAATATCAATGACTCGATGGTGAAATTGAGGTTTTAAGTAGATGATTCACGAATTTCAATTTTCGTACTTGCTTATGTCTATAGTTTTTATCACCCAGATGGCCTCAATTGGTGTATGTTTTTTATGCAACCATAACAAAAACATAGTGAGTGTTATAAGGTAGAAAAATAATATCTTTATCTATGGTAAAGGTCTTACAATACTTTTTATTTAGAATGCAAATTACTTTAGAGGTTTACTTATTCTGGTTACGTCCGAATCAGCTTATTCTGGTTACAAATTAATCAAGTTTTGAGAGCTTCTTTGCTCTTCCAATGAGGTTTATAATGTAAATTTTATAATCTAGCTAATTGTTGTTTTGTTTTATTTTTATTTTATTTCATTGTTTTTTGTTTTCTTATGGGTATTTTGTCTAGAATTATCTACATGTGGGTAGAAAATTTTAGCCATGGATATGTGTCAATGAGTAACAGATATTGGCGGGAGAACTTGACTTCGAAAATGGCAAGTTGGGCCAAGTGCGATCGTAAAAGATTCCCGAATTATTATGATTTCTATGTTTGCTTATTTTGGGAGTTGGGATCACCCAGATGCCCACAAATGGTGAATATTTTTGTTGGCATACTATAACAAAAACACACTGAGTGTTATGGGTATAAAAATGATATTTTTATCTATAGTGAATGTTTTGCTGTGTCTTCTCTCTCATAGTCTCACTATGCTTTACTGATAAGACAAATTATTCCTTGGAGGGTTGGTTATCAGCACATCTAATTTCTATGCTTGCTCATGTTTACAGTCAGGATAACCGAAATGCCTGGAAGTGGTGTATGTTTTGGTGCAACACCATTACGAAAACATATCTAGTGTTATGAGGTATAAATATAATATTACTATATACAGTGAAAGTCTCACAGTATTTTTTACTGAGAAGACAAACTATATTTTGGAAGGTGGTTCCGCACATTTGGATCAACTTATTATGGTTACAAATAAACCAACCTTTCTTAGTTGATTGACTCAAATATTGGAATGAGCCCACTTTCTTGGACTCGGTTATGCATGTGGCTACAACTATTACTCAACATGATCTAGATCTATTTGGAGTAATTGTCTGGTTCATTCAGAAAAACATGAATTCCTGTAATGATGAGCGGTTTACTGAAGGTGAGCAACTACTATCCAACAACATTAGCCAGGTCCTTTCCAGAACACCAATCTAAATGGTTGCCTCTTGGTCAGAATGATGCGGCTTATGATCAAAGATGTGGTAGAACAGGAGTATGTGCGATTGTGA
The DNA here is from genome assembly GCF_958449725.1 of Rosa rugosa. Taxonomy (NCBI): domain Eukaryota; kingdom Viridiplantae; phylum Streptophyta; class Magnoliopsida; order Rosales; family Rosaceae; genus Rosa; species Rosa rugosa. The sequence continues at coordinate 7,926,894 of NC_084821.1, forward strand.
GCAATGGGGAAGATATCAAGATGAAAGCTGCTATGCTCCACTCCTTCGTCGGGACGGTGGCGTCTCATGCAGTTGAAGTATTAACAGTACTATAGAGGCTACAAAAGTGTATTCATGAAGGTTTTTAACAACTAGAGGTGGAGTTGGATGCTTCCAATGTGATTGCTGTCATCTGTATGGTTCGAGGATATGTTGATCGATGATGTGTCGTGTTGACAATATGATTAAGATACTCTTTTTTACTTTCTTAGATCGAGTAAGATTTTAATGAGGCCACATCTTGCCCCTTGGATGTATTGGTGCTCATTTGATTTAAATTCTTTTTCCAATAAAAAAAAGTTATTAGTGTTGTAGGAGAATTGTAATTGTATGTTTATTATTGATAATAGGAGCCCTTATATAGGGAGTTACAAAGTACACAAAAGGTAATAGAATCCGAATACATTGAATACCTAGAACCTTCTCCTATTACAACTCTAAACCCTAGTTTGTAGAGGCACACATAATGTCGACATCCTTCAACAATTAGCTTCTCTTTTCTCTTTTTTATTTTTTTTTATTTTTTTTATTTGGTGGCAAGAACTAGATGAAGAAGAACTCCATAAAAATCTTTTTTTTTTCAAAAAAGAAAAAAGAAAAAAAAAAGAAACAGAGAACTCCATAAAAGTTATACTCTAACTTTTAGATTTTATATGACAGTATAAGTTAATGCATAGTGTAGAACCTGTTCTGACTTGGTCTATTGCAAAGTTTAGATGTTGAACAGGTAACCACTCCAAAGTTGCAGTGCTAGAGGGTCAATATAATCATGGAAAACTGACTAGCTTTGGAAGTACCAGTCAGCTCTAAGTGAAGCAGGGTCTGGCCTCAGCTAGCTCTCTTTATTAGAGAAATTGTTTTCCAGGCATGATTCTTTAAATAGATCTCTGTCACACTGCAAAAGTGTAGTTTATGAACAGGTAAACGTACATTTGTAAATAGCATTTGCATTCGATTTCACGTAGAGAAAAAGAAATGTTAAAAGTGTTACTGTGCTAGAGGGCCAATATTAATTATTTAGAACTAGCTAGTTAGCTCAAAATGAAGGACACTAACAATACAACAAAGAAGACCAATACTCGCAATCGATTTCATAAAGGTGACTAATGCAACTATCTGTGATTAACCAGCCTTCACTGATCAGAAAAAATAAAAAAATGAACCAGCCTTCACTGATATTTTAAATGGAAGATATTTTCCCGATTTTGGGTAGACCGGATATTACACCGTTGTAAACAGTAATTCAGAGCTACAGTTTATATTGTGAATAAAGAAACAAATAGTCTGTCAAAATTTAGTGGTTACCTGGTTCCTGGGTCAAGTTCCCAGTTATATATAATTAAATGGCTTTAACTTGCTAGTTAGTCTCTTAGCTGAATAAAGGTGAAGTTTCTGGTCTAATGTAGTATCCCTTACAGGAATTGAGCGCTGCTCAGAGTTACAACATAAATGATCCGTTTTCAAGTGCATCCAAGATATTGTTACAAATATGAATTGCTTCCAAAAACAAGTTACGCAGTGATATTTGTTTCTGATCGAGTGCTTTTTTTTTTCTTTCTCCAATATACCTGAAAGAGGCATCTGGTGGAATCTGAAGGAAGGCATATTTGGAGCAGTCCCATTCATAGCCTATAGGTTCAATTAGGCAGTTCTATTTGTTTCTGAATGTTTTTTTTTCTTCCCAATATACCGAAAAGAGGAATCTGATAAATCTGAAGGAAGGCATATTTGGAGCAGTCCCATTCATAGCCTATAGGTTCAATTGCTGCAAATACATACATGATCAAGAATCAAAAGTTGTCGATCTGTTTATACTCCCTCCTTCCTAACCCCAGAAAAAATAAACAAAATCAATCACTAGGGTGGATCAGTTATTCGATTCTTTCAAAATTCTCATCTAGTATCACCATTTGTATTTTCTTAGTATGGGAACAGTGGCATCTGAAGTATCCCTGCATCATCATCAACTTGTATTTGCCGATGAGTTGTAAAAGCTGAAGTGAATTCCTCTAGTTGACATATCGATCAGTTGATATATAGACTGGTGACAGTACTTCCAGTGGTCGATCATGTAACCGGGCTTTGAAGTAGCAGGCATCACTTCGATATCTCCAGAACGCATTCGGACCAACAAGACGGTGGTTGTAGGATTGGTGATGATCGAGTGCACAAAAGTCCTGCATTGGTCGTTCGTCTTGCTTCTTCCTCATTGAATTCAGATAATCTAGAGTCAACTAGTTCAACATCAGGTTTGTTTTCAAGCAAGTTGCAAGCCCAAGGAGGAAGAATACATTAGTATCGTAGAATTATGAGAGCCAAAACAATGCTGAAGATATATAAAATGTTTACAAGCTTAAGGAGATGCTCAATTCCAACAGAAGATTGTTTAGGGTAGAATCATGAACCATGAACCATTGATGAACATGTCAAAGTGAAAATCTGAATAGTTCTTATGGTGGGGGCACAAAAACAAAGTTCTTACCCATTCAAGAAAATAAACCATATCGCCTTCCAAACTCGGATTATCTGGCCAACCACTGAAAAAATTTCTAGAACAACATCACCAAAGGCAAAGAAGAATAACTAGCAAGCACTTAATTGACCGAGAAATATTGCAGTTATTTGTTGGACAACAAACAATACACATAGGTGTTCTACCTCCCCACCCTTAAGAATATCCGAAACCCTCAATACCCAGAACATTGCCAACGTAGCACGTCTCTTCAAAACCACGCCCCTTTTCTCACCTCCGAAAAACTCGATCAACTCCCTAGCAGAGTTTCAATTAAGCTCACACTAGCTAGTGTCCTTGAAGAAACATTGCCATAAAAGAAGCTACTGAACAGACTCGAACTTCCGTGCTATCTATTAATAGTGTATCTGAAACAAGCAAAATAGAAACTAGGATTCGACAAGCAGAACTGTAGAACACAAACAACCTCCCCGCTCTCCTTTTTTAACAAATTGCTATAAGCTCCCCTACCTCCTTATTTATGATTACTTCAATCGACACAGAAACTAGGAATCCACAAATTATGCTATTCGGAAAGAAAATAGAGATGAGGTCATGAGATAAAGAACACAAAAGGTTGCTTCCCCCAACCAATGTTCTTCCCAAAACCTCATTTTTTTTCCCATTTTCCAACGCCAAACAACAAAAGCAAAAACATCGTTTAAGGGATACCTGTCCATGGGCTCCAACCTGAACCTCTAGGAATACTTGGGATGCCAACCATTTTCATGAAGCCCATTCCCAAATCGAAGTTTCTATTACTAAGCTAAGTCTCCCATTTCTATTACTAAGCTAAGTTTCCCACTCTGAAACTTCCTTTTTCTCCTTAATTCGAGTCACCTGAACCAAGTGATCTTTCTTGCCTTCAGACACCTCTTCCCACCATCCCTTCCAACCTCCTTGCCACACCACGAGGAATTTGAAGCTACTTAACCACGAATGAATCAAACTGAGCCTTACTGTCTTCTTTCAACACTCTTCACCACTAGGTCCCAGGGTCTCAAATGCTTGTGGTCCTTAAAGTCTCCATTATAGACATCCCCAGTACTTCGAAGACCACATCTCTTTCACCTCTCATTTTGAGAAGTTATTTGAACATTCACTACTATTATCTTTCTCCTACAGGGCTTGAAACTTCCAACACTTGCTCGCATTACCCTGTTTCCCCAATAATATAAAAATGAAAATAGAGCAAACTTAATCCTTCATCATTTTGGCTTCAAATTTTCTCCTGAAACCAACAATCATTCAGCCAAACATCAGAAACAAAAGTTACTCTCACCAGCAACAGAAACTACTGTCACCAGAAACAAAAACTACTGTCACCAATATCAAAAAAGCTACTCTCACCAACACCAAAAGCTAATTTAACCATCACTAAAAGCTACTCATAGCAACACCAAAAACTAGTACCATGCAAAACAAAATTTATTCGCAAGATTGAAAAAACTACTACCAGAGACTAACAAAGCTACTATCAATGACTGAAAAAGCTATTACCAACCAACACAAAAACTACTATGAAACATTAAAACAACTATAAATTTACAATGTTGAAGGCTTGCAATGCTCAACCTTGCATGTATTGCACATATCATAATCCATCAACATAACTTGTATCCATGAGCATCATTCACTAGAGTAAGCCATAAAATCCATAGGAATTACCAAATTGTAATACAAAAACTGTATCCATGAGCCTTCTCTTGCTCTATGCATGACTTGCAGAACTCCAGAACCCTCTTCTGCTCCACTTCGCGGCACGTAACACTAGAGGGAACCGTAGACAAGTGCAATGCCTCCTTCACTATCCTCATCTGCTCCTTATCTACAAATTCAACACAATTTGCTAATTTAAAAACAAAATAAACACATTTTCTCCCAAAACTTGATCTGACTTTGCTTGAACAAGGCTTGCCTCTGGGATTCCAGTTCGGCTTAACAACAACCGGTGGTTTGCAATAGGCTTGAGGCTTTTTCTGACTGAAATACTCCATAACTACTTAGACATTATCATGGTCTTCGAATGCATCATAAAATTGTACTAGATTGCTATGCCCGGTCAAAGCTTTCAATATCTTGACTTCCCTTCTCACATCCTCGATGGCAATTGTAGTAGTCATCTGACAAGAAAATCATTCATCACAATTAGGAAATAAGATAGTAACTATCAAAAGCATCTCTATCCTAATGATAACAGTAGAACAGAACCAATTCAAATAATGCAGTAAACAGAGAAAAGAGTTTTCAATTCTATCATAGTCTAGACTTCCAATCAATGTGTCGATAAGATCCCCAAATTTAATTATAATTACCCAACATTCTCACTCTATGCGTATCAAACAAATTGGAGAGAAGACCCTAATATGCATCATAGCTCCAGACGAAAATTTAACTGAGATTCACAAAATTCCAAAATACAAATAACATCAAACTCGCCCAATATCAAATTCAAATGAGCATGTATATGTGCGTGTGAAGCTGTGACTGGGAAAGGGAGAGAGAGAGATTGGAAATTACAAGCATAGTTGTGGCCGGCGGTGGAGGAGAAGGGCCGCTTGGGCGGAGCAGAGGACCGAGAGCCACCGCGCAGGGCTGTTCGAAGCGCACCAGATCGGAGCATCACATTCACCATTTTCTCGGTGAACCATCATGCCGGCGCCGTGAAGATCTGTGATCGAGGAGAGAGTGTGAGAGAGAAAGCACCGTGCCGGTGGTCTATGAAATTGGAGGTGGAGACCAAGACGTGATCTGTGATTGAGGAGAGAGAGAGCGCCATGCCGGTGGTCGCCGGAATCGGAGGCGGAGCCCAAAGACGTGAATATCTGTGGTCGAGGAGAGAGAGACTGTGATCGGGTAGAGAGAGATCGATGTAAGGTTAATAAAATTTGGTCTCTTAAGTGGAGGGTAAAATTGTCAATAATGAAATAATTTGTGAATACAAGTGGCCTTATGGCTTATGCGTACAAGAAAAATTAAGTGGCCTTATGATTAATTAAAATTTCAAAAGATCACTTGTGTGTAATTTTCACTTGTGACTAATTAAAACAACTGAAAACTTTGAGGGAAAAGAAAGAAGAATTGTTTAACAAATCGTAGTTAATAGTGAAAAGAATTTGACAATTTGGGGACTTCACATAACATTTACTAAAAAGAAAGAAATCATATTAGGATCAAACTGTAGAGTAAGAAATAGAGAACTCAGAAGCATTCTGCAATTTCGACAAGGCAATTGTGCCATTACGTACGACGAGCGAACCAAATTGTTATCATCATCGTTCAATCCTCTACACTCTACAAAGATGTCAATTAAAAAGAAAAAAATTTGGGGGAAAAAGAAGAAAAGAGAGAGAAATGGAGGAGAAACATATATAAAAGGAGAGCATTCATTATTTCATTGATGCCTCTTTGCAGACGGTTTGGGCTTCTTCAAACTCAGGTTTATATAATGGAGTTTCCGTCTCTTTTCAACTTAATTTAGCATTATATTTTCACATAAAATAATCATCAAGTGGAGTTGCCACTGATGACCGACATCTGCCTTGCTCACCAAGAAAGCTAAGCTTGCTCTCCACTTCTCAGCCTTGGTTACCAAGGCTTTGAATAAGTCACACTTCCACACTTTACTTGAGATAAAGGGGTCTCACTCTCAAATGCTTATTTAATTGCTCAGGCATGCAGCAACTACTTTTTAAAAGAAATTAACAAATCTCAGAATTGGAGTACTATATAAAGGAAAGAAGTCAAAGAATTGAACTATCTACAAAATTTACTAAGTTATCATCGATTCGAAGTTTAACCCATTGTTGTGCGCGTAAGAAAAAAAAAAAAAAAGGTTTAACCCATTGGAGTTACTAAGATTTGGAACTTACCCCTGATATACAAATGAAGGAACGTGCAGGCAGCGGCAGTGTTCAATACTTCAATTCACTCTTAACTAAAAAATCGTGTGCTATATGTTTGGTGCATAGAAATTATGGTTACTTTAGAGGCTCTTGATTATTCCAGTTCTAGCTTTAGAAGTGATGCCTCTCTTAAAGGGTGTCACTGGTACATATGGAGTTAAAATAGTTATGCATAGTTTATCACTAATTAAACTTGCTGAGTGCTAGTAACGCCTCATGCATAAGTACTACATACACAGGTCGATAATTGTGCAATCATGGAGCAAATGAGCAACTACTACTCAAGTACTCAATCACTCCAAGTTTCCCACAACTGAAGCTTTCATCTTTATCATCACCCAGTGCCTACTTTACTTTAATTCGAGTATTTTAAGAGACTCGTTGTACCAAATTATAGCTCCATTCTTTAGAACCTTAGAGGACAGCTCCAACTACTCTTTTCAATTGCATCCGTGATGATTCCAAAGTGGTTTAGTTATATCACTTCTATGATTCCAACACTGCTAGTCCATATACAACAAAACTCAACCTTTTTTGTATCCATGTGCAGATCCAGATGTGGTTGCAGCTTTGATTCCTGTAATTCCACTTGACACTATTAATTTGATCAATAAATTTTTCACGTTGACCTGATACTTCGCATTGGCAGGAAACTTCTTCCTTACTAAAACAGTAAAACCATTGTGCCCCAAATAGTTAACCGTAGCTCCAAAAACTGTAGTGATAAACAAGTTGGAAGACATGAGACAGAAGAGTGATCAGTAAAATTGATACTTTTGAGGAAAACATATGCTCAATGACATTCCACTATTGAGAGCAAGTTCACCCGTAGTCAAGAAATGTCAAGGTCGAAAAGTCGAGGCGTCGACCAGTCAAGTTACTGTTCACTGCCACTAGACATGGGTTTCCATCCGTTTTTTTCTTGACCAGTCAAGACTGTTCACTTTTCACTGTTCATCGATTTTTACTATTCATTTTTTTCTTGCCATTACAACCCAATATATGCATATTAATTCCATGACCGTCGGATCTTAACATTAATTGAAACCAACGGCCCAGATTAAAGGACCGTTGGTTTCAAATTTTCCTCTCCTACAACGGCTGCATGCCACGTGTCCCACTCACTGTCGCTAGGCGACAAAAAAGATGCAGACGCGGTTGCCAGCTGGAGCTTCCTCATTCGTCCGTGCGCTCCAGTCTCCCTCTTTTTTCTCCGCGTCTGTCTCTGCGCGTCCAACTCTGACGTCAGCCACGTTCTCTTCACTTCCGACGTGGCAGCTGGGCGTTTCCTTCGACTGGTCAAGAAATTAGTCAGGGCTTTGCCCTTTTTCTTCGATTGGGTCATCAAAAGCCAAGTTTTGGCTGGTCAAATTAGGCCCGGTGGAGGAGTGTTTTTGGGTGTGCCCGGTCACCACCTCACCAAATCCATGCTTTGCCCGGTCAAAGAGGAACCGGTGGACTTGCTCTGAAACGAAGTTATGAAAACATGGTAATGTGTATATAGTAGCAATATTGGACCTATAAATGCAACTTCTTGTATTATATATATATATATATATATATATATATATATATATATATATATATATATTTTTCAGTGCCAAAATTAAAGATTTTATGATTGGAAGGTATAGATGTATTAGCGACAATTTTGGCCAATTCATGAATATCAATGAGGAATACTTGCATCAAGTAGTAAAAATTGAGGATTAACATTGATAGGTGGTCTCAATTTAGAGGTGTTTATTGTAGATTAGGTGGGCAGTCAGAGATATACGGTCCAAATGCTTGAGGTTGGCAGATAAAAGCACCTCCGAGGCAGTCGCCGTCCGGCAATTGCTTGGTCATTGTTTACCACTTGATGCATGGCAAGCCAAATCTGAATGGTGAGACTTTGTTGTTGTATTAGGAATCATGTTATTTAGGGATTGCATTTGAAATGATGAGCATATTGAGCTTTTTGTGAAGTGTTATGGAAATGTATGGTTGGTTAACTTGGTTTCTCATTGACAATAATGGTTTCAGATTCTGGAATAAAGGTGAAATATTTTGATTAGATAATTGGCTTAATTGTGTTTTTCTATTTTGGAATGCAATATTTATACATGTTATTGGGAAATAGTATTCTGCATTATTGTTTTCACCTTTTCCAAAAATGTCGTAGCTCAATTGGAAATGGTTCAGTACTCTAACATAGGTTGAAATGTTTGCAGACTCATGGGGTGTGATTTGGGCAAGCAAGTGCTAAGAAGACTATTGGTTTCGCTGAGGTATGTTATGGTGTGTGTCAAAATTTACTTTCCCATAGGCAGGCTATGAAGCTCTCTTCTATAATTGAAAGTTCTTTTCTGGTTAGGTGATATCGATTATCCCATATAATGCTTTCAGCTTTTTGCTTATGAAGCTTACAATGTATTTCTGAATTCAAATTTAAGAAAACATTGTGCAAATTCCATGTATACGGGAATCATATACATTTGTTCGCCATTGACATTGTAGGTTACTTAAATAATGCAAGGATGTCGACAATTGATAAAGATCGTTGGCTATATAGTGGAGACATTTTACTCAGAACCAAGAACTGCATGTCTGGCACCAGATTATAAATTGGTCCATTGCTGGTATGCTTTTAGACTAGCATTTTAGCGTGTTTGGTTGTATTTTGGGATTTACTATACAACCAAAACAGTCAGTTTATTATTGTGTGGTTGGTATATTTATTTACTTGTGAAGTGGTCATGATTGTTCATTTTAGTGGACTGTTCGACATCTTGTTTCCGTAGGAGGCTGGAATGCGCAGGCCGTAGGTTACAGCCACTGACAAGGGCATACGTGGCGTAAGCAGAGCCACACAATGAGTCAAAATAGGGGCATTTAGTAATTTCCAAATGGACGGTCGTTAGGAGTGAAAGAGGTGGCCGTTAAGGTAAAAAATCAGGGGGACTGATTAGTCTATTGCCACAATACGACAAAGTAGCCAAACGTATTGGATAAGCCACCAGCCCACCGCGTCTCTTGTTCATCTCATTGATCAACCCAGCATTTTCGTTTCTTCTGCAGAAAACACATTCAGAGTGAAGGAAAGTGGTCGATCTTTGCCTTGCTTACCACGGCTTTGAACAAGTTCAGACTTCCAAATTTTACTTAAGACAAAGGGGTCTCAGTAAATAACTAATCTCAGAATTGGAGTATTATACAGATAGAACTATGCATAAAAGTCATCATCGATTCGCAGTTTAACGCATTAGAGTTACTTAGATTTGGAACTTACCACTGATATATAAATGAAGGAACATGCATCATTGCTCAATTCACTATTAACTAAAAAATAGTGTGCTATATGTTTCGTGCGTAGAAATTATGGTTATTTTAGAGGCTCTTAATTACTCCAGTTCTAGCTTTGAGAGCGATGCCTCTCTTTGGGGGTGACACGGGGTTAAATGTGGAGGAAAAATAGTTATACATTGTTAATCTCTAATTAAACTTACCGACTGCTAGTAACGCCTCGTGAGTACTATATAGGGGTTAAGCCCGTTTGCCCAAAAACAAGATGTATTTTGCCCATTCAATCAACCAAGTTGGTATTTTGCCCAGATACACAAACTTTAGGGGAAAAGACTCCTAAAGGTAGTTTCTTTTAGGGTAGTGCCAAAGATATCCTATGCTGACTTTTGGGTCCAAAATCACTTTTCCTTTTGAAAAATCTGTTCAAACTTTTGAAAAAAAACAAAACTAGCCTTCAACATGCCTAAGTTTTTCACCTAACGGCTCCCTGCCTAACGGTTACTTTAACAGGCGGAATCACTGCTGTTTGTTTTTATCCTAAGCTGAGGCAAATCTTCCTAAGAAACAGAAACTCTGTACTTACAGGTTTTATAGGATAAAGGCAAAAACATAATTAATAACAACATATAATTTGTAAAAACGACGTGACGAAGTGGATGAGCACACTGAAAATATTTATTTAAACATAATTACAAGCCAAGAATTCAGAGCCTCATTCTCAGGTAAACAGCTAAAAAGCTGTTTAGCTATCCATGAGAATGATTACAGTACTTACTTGTAAATAGAAGCACATTAGACAGGAAAGAAAGATCACACTGCTACTTCTTGAGAGAAGACTCTTCTGCTCAAGTTCTTAAGCTATTTTACAGATGGTGGAAGTTTTTGATGTGTCGGGATTTTTCGATACCTTCACAAATGAAACTAAAGCTCCTTATATAGGGAGCAGACTTCAAACTGGAATTCAAAACATAAAATGTACAGAACAACTCCGTGATTTCCTGCTTTCCTGAGTGCTCCTGTTGGTGGAGGTCGGACAAGGAAAAGGCAGGTTCCCTTTGGGTGAAATGTTTTTCACCTTTCCTTTTTGAAAAGCAAAAGTAGCTTTTGGGAAGAGTCCAAAAGTACTTTCGGTGTTTTTCTACACCTGCTGCTTCACATGTTCTCGTCTGTTTCAGAATTGTGGCCTAAGACAAAAGAGTTGTTGTCAGCTTGGGTCATTCTATCTGTTGTGGCATTATCTTCAACGTCTGTATCAACATACATCTTATAGTGGTTGTCATTTTCAAGTCGTTCTATCCACTGCATGCATGCCATAGTTGAGTCTATCTCTTTTCTGGTGAGAGATAGGAATAGGTCACTGCTGACTACGTCAGGATGATCATAGGCAGTGATAATAGTTTTTTCTCCTGCTGCCAGGAAGGTATTGCTAATGTCTTCAGAGATGATCTTCTTTATATATTCCAGGGCCATTGCCTTCATCCATGGGATGCTTGAATTTGGTTGGCCATTGTACCCAACACAGGCAGGTTGTAGATATTTTCTTTGAATGATTCTCACATAATGATATGGAGAAATGTATTCAACCGCGCCATTTGCCTTTCTGATCCATTCTGGGGGAGTAGATCTAAACTTTAGTCGGAGTATGCCATCAGTTTTTCTGACATTCTTGACTGTATTGACGATGATGGGTGGCAAACCTTTTAGATCATCATTAGTTTTAGTCCACAGGTTATGGACAAAACCATTTTCAACAAGCCAAAGCTTGTGTTCTTGAGGATGTTCACTCTGAACATTTACCAAGTATCTTCCAACATATGATCCTGAGACAATGAAGAGGGTTGGTGGTACTAGGTCTTCTGAATTGTGCCTTCCTATCAGATTGTGGAAGTCGTGCCAATCTGATTCATTGAGAGTCATGATAGGGACCCTAGCACTTTCTGGATTTTCAAGGAAGTTAATTTTTTCTTTCTTGACAGCACTCCGCTGTATTTCTTCAAACTGTGGCCTGCCGTTTTCATAGAGTTCCTCAGCTAAGGCAAAGAGAGCTGGAAACATTAGACCACTGCTTCTTTCCTGAAAGGCAAATAGAAGGTTATCCAGAATTGCCTTCTGGTTGTAAGCAAGTCTCCTGCCAGTTCTGAACACAGGAGTGTCGAAAGTTCGAAGTTCATAGTTAAAGACATTTATTACTCCAGTTGGAGTAGGTTTGCTTTTTGGCAAAGCAACAGCCGTCAATGGTCTTGATGAGCCTTTACCGTCTGCCGTTTGAGACGGGCTAGCCAATCCTTTAACCTGGGATTGATCAGTTGTGGCTAGTCCTTTTGGACCTAGCAGGAATCTTTTGAGGATTTTTTCTTTGGGATCCTCATTGTCTTCATGTTCTTTCCCAGACCTTCTACTTCTGGGATTGCGACCTTCGTCGTCTTCATCTCTTCTGTTGAACATGGCTAATTCTCTTGTTAAGGCGTCTGGAAGATAGTTCTTGTTTCCTGCAATTAATTCAACAACATAATCATATTGGTTAAGAAATAATTGCCAGTTTGCTAATCTTCCTCTGTCAGCAGCTTTATCTAATTTGAAATTTTTAAAATTCTTTACCCTAGCACAATCGGTGCGAACAGTAAAGGTTTTTCCAAGAAAAGCTGGAGAATTTAAAATTGTTTTCTTAACAGCCAAAATTTCTTTTTCCCCTGTGGGATAATTCAGTTCTGCAGGGCTGAACTTGCCGCTACAAAATTTACAGATTTTTTCAATATTAGTTCCAGGCGCTTTCGCCAAAACAACACCGGACCAGTAATTATCACTCGCATCTGTCTGGAGGATAATCTCATCATTCTCTTCTGGTTGTTGCAGAGGAGGAAGGTTTTTGCAGAGATTTTTTATCTGCTTCACTGTTTTTTCATCATCTTCTGTGAAGTTCCATTTTCTTTTGGAACTCGTCTTAGGAGATAACATTGTTGTTAACCCTGAGATTTTAGGGATGAAATCTCTTCCATAATTTATGACACCAAGGAATCTCTCTAGACTCTTTGCATCAGGGATTCTATCTGGGAATTTCCAGATCTTCTCAAGGATATGAGGTTGAAGTTTTATCACTCCATTTTTTATATTTATTCCTAGGAAATCAACTTCATCAAGGATAAAGAAGATTTTCTTTTCTCCTAGGATAATTCCATGCTGAACTATCAGCTTTACCACCTCATGGAGGTGTTTCATGTGTTCTTCTCTGGTTTTGGAGAAGACCAGAATGTCATCTATGTAGACGACGCAGAACTCCGCTACATGCTTGAAGATGTTGTCCATCTTTCTCTGGAAGATTGAGGGAGCTTGCTTTAGACCAAAAGGCATTACTAACCATTCGTAATGTCCTTGTGGTGTTCCAAATGCAGTGAGAGGTATACTCTCAGGATGCATTTTGACCTGCCAAAAACCCGACTTCGCATCGAATTTTGAAAAGACTTTAGCTCCTCTGAGCTGGTTGATCAACACTCTTACTTGAGCTATTTGATAACCATCTTTGACGGTCTTCTTGTTGACATCTCTGTAGTCAATCACCATTCTAGCTTTTCCTCTTAGCGTTTCTGCATGGTTTCTTACGTAGAATGCTGGAGCATGATGAGGGCTAGTGGAATGTTGAATTAATCTCTTGTTCAGGAGATCTTCAATATCCTTTCTGAATTCTTTTTGATCTTCCTCTTTGTACTGAGGAATGGCTTTGACATGACAGATACACTACTAGAAATCTGGCTATAGGACACCATCCATTATTGGTGTGAGTTGGCTACAATTGACACTGTTTATCATATTAGCCACTATGCAGCCACCCTTTTGATGTCAGTGGTCTTTACCCCAGTTTCTAATGTAACATAATACACCAATTCATACAACGGTGCCTCAGTTTCTAATCATGGGAAAGGCTGCCAAAGTCTACTTCGGGCCCACTATACTGTCAACTACTCCTTCCCTCTTTCACACTATTAGAACGGTGGCAAAACTTGTTGGGTTGTTTCTAAAAATAAGCACCAAATGTTTTGGTGCTCTTAGCTATAGGCTACGTACTTCACTAAACAAATTATATAAATCAAAATACACCCATTCAATTAAAAAAAAAAAAGGTAATTATAATGAAAAGAATATACATCCATTTAGAGATAAATATGAGCACAGTAAAAATGATTTCAATATATACTCTTTATTTAAGTGTGTATACATCATAACAGAACACTCTGAGAGTCCAAATCTATCTAAATAACCAAAATTTTCTTAAATTAATACGTAAACTACCTATACAACCTGTTGAGAAAGACTGTGTAACTGTAAAATGTCTATAATGATGCACCTCTGATTTGGTGGATTGCAGTCTGGATTGGTGGGATTGGTGAGGACAATAATCGCAAAATCCTGTGCAAAAATCACACAAATCAGTTCATTTTTAAATATATCAAATCAATAAGTTCTGAGATGATTATGGAGAAATCAAAAGGAGAAAGAATCATTTTCCCTAGTTTTACAATTGACAGTCCAACAACATACACAAAGTTGCAAAATATTGAGAATCCGACAAGTTCAAAGGTGCATTGTTTCTTAACTTGACTTTATTACCACACTTATCAATCACCAAAATAAATTCCATTCCTGTAGAATTGTGTATTATCTTTCATGTGTCAGCAAGTTTTACTTCTAATATCAATTGCTAGAGGTCTCACAATATACATTGCACATGATAAAATTGGAGTTGTTAAGGGCATTATTCACTATATCAACACTCGATAGTTAGCATCATACCTCTTTAAATACAGCACGTAAACTTTTGACGCACTTAGCTTCAACCATGGTTACCTACATGCAACAGAATTATCCAACTCAATAGTTATGTTCTCCTTCAAAATTGATTATATTCCTATGGTCAGCTTGTACCAGCTTTCTATTCAAGTTCCGCGTACTAGCATTTTAAATATTTCATAAATCTACTAATCAGCTTAAATTAATTCACTTCAAAAGCTATACCACTTGGGGATGGCCAATAGTCTTTCTGGCCAAGACTATTGATAACTTCCTCCCTCACACATGATGAACAGTTTCAGAAACAACATGGATAGAAGACAATGTAAATGAGGATAAAATTCAATGAAAAACCATTGCCAAACTAAGGTTTGGGGGATTCTGGATAAAAATGAAATACATAATGGATGCAAACTCAGGACAAACAATAAGGATTGCAGGATTAGAGAAAGAAAAAAAAAGGGCAAATAGTTACCAGCATGATTGAATATTGATAGCAAAGGTAGACTGTTTCTGGATAACATAGATATACCGATGCCAATTTATGTTTTAGGTCTCTAGTTTCTTTGTTAACCTCAGAGGTGAGGCTTTGCTTATAACTGATGTATGCATATCTTTTTCTTTCAATCATAATAGTGGCCAATATAGACTGTTTTTGTTATGTTTTTAGTAATCAAGGCACTCTAATAACTTGCATAAACATAATAAATTAAACAGCTGCAATAAAATAAAATCTATCAAAATTTCAAACATATTTAACAGAGAATGACAAAGTTCATCAAAACAAACATAGACACACCTATATTTCCAATCTTTATGAAATATCATGCTACAATAGAACCGCAAGTTATCATTTTTATGTTTATATTTTCTCTTCAAACGTACATAAGACATTTTAGCATTAGATTTATACCAATGCCACAAGTATAATGAGAGTACCTGTGCAACCTTGCTGAAGCTCCAATGCCACAAGTATGAGGTCAGAATCTTCCCCAGATCTATACCAAAACAACCTAACAACATAGAATTCCAAAAATAAAAATTAGAAAGAAAAAATAAGTCAAACTCCCAATGTTCCTTAAATAATTGCCAAGAAGAACATGTATACAGTATAAGAAAGAAAAGATTAAGTAAATATATTAACTTTTGACAATGAAACTATGTGCTGAAATGTTAATTCACCTGGAAAATGATCATGGGAGCAAGATAAATTATTAAAAACAAATGAAAATTCATGTAAGGCTTCAATTTAAAAAAATCGGCAGATCTAAACCCAATTTTGGTGTGATTTGTTTGGAGGAGGACATAAACCCATCTATTTTCAAGAGGCAAAAACGATCATGGGCGATGACCATGTTATGGAAAATCGGCGACGAGAGTTAGAGAAGTAGATGAACGAGTGAACAGGCTAGAGGGAGAGAGAGAGAGAGAGAGAGAGAGAGAGAAGAGCTGTGCAATAAGGATAGTGAAGGCTGTGAAGCCGTGAAGGTAAAGGTGGGTTTGTTTTTTTTTTATTTGAAGTAATGTTAGTTGGTTTTCCTGCCAACCCACGTAAAAAGCATTGTTTTGCTGACAGCGGATGTGACATAGTGGCTGGATTGTAAATATGGACACAAAATAGTATGGCCTCTGAGAAAACTTTGAAATTATTTAATCAAAACTACATTTGGGCCACTAATGATCGGTGCTGTCTCTGCACAAACTCACCGATCTAACATAACGGTGATAAACCAATATCGAAAGAACACCGAAACATATTGGTGGGCTGTGTCGGCGCCCTATGGCCCAAATTGTAGTAGTGATAGCATTCATGTCATGTAGTCTTAATTCACAGACCACTGGGTCTTTTTCCCAAAACTTCTGAGGATCTGTGTCGATGTTTTCTTCAAGTAGTTTCTTGATTTTTTCAAGAGTGGGAATTTTCTGAGACTCAAGCTTATTCTGAAAGTGCTTGAGATTATGCGCATGGATGAAACTAGCTTCTTCTTCTTCACTAGTTTCTTCTTCTTCTTCAGAAGATTCTTCAACAAGCAATTCTTGTTGTTGTTTGATTTGGAGTATGGGTTCAAATTTGGGTTTGTAGGGGGTAAGAGCACCACTATTTTGTTGCGATCTCTGATATTGGGTAGTGAAGTTGGGACCCACTACACTTTTGGCTTGAGTAAGCCGATCTGCCCAGAACACCCGTTCTCCTTTTCTGAAGCCTATTGCTTCTTCATCCTGAATAAATCTCTGTTGGAGAATAAAATCATTTCCCAACAAGAAATCTGAGCCTTGGCCTTCAGATTGCCAGACATTGTGGATGATAAATGTTCCTCCACCGATGGTAATATGAACATTTTTTGCTACTTTATTCATGGTGAGGTGACTTCCGTCAAAAGTTACACCAGTAGCAGATCTTTTCTTATCTTCTTTCCAGAGTTCTTCTGGAATTGCAAATCTCTTTGCAACAGTAAATCCTGATCCATTGTCTACAAAAGCATGTAGATGATATTTTTTATGATCAGGGAATTTTAGTCCAATCTCTATGTAGTTGCTGTATCTACTAGTAGAGACGGCTTTCGATTGTTGAAGCTCATTTTCTTGAGCTTGTTCCTTTGGAATGAATGGTTTGCATTCTTCTGGAACATTTTCCTGAGTGGGTGATTTATCAAAACTAGAAGGCTTTGTATCATCCTAGTCTGTAGGAATTATCTCTTTGCTGTCTGGATTATTGAACCATGACGGAGAGTCATATCTGACTTTGTAATCGAACTTGCCAGAGGGTTGGCCAAGTAGATCCCATTTTTCAGTATCTGCTTCTTGTCTTTCTAAGAGATGAACAGTTTCTGGTGGTTTCACTAGTTCTACATTTTCTGGTATTTCAACCAGTTCAATATCTTCATCGATTTTTTCTTCATCGATGATTTCTTCTTTTTTCGAGGAAGAGGGTTCCATTATTTTTTGGAACAAAGTTTCTACTTCTTTCTCTTTTTTCTCAGAGAAGTATTCTTCATATTCTTGTTCAACCAACTGGCTGACAAGGCCATTCTTGGTTTTTCTTCTTGCTTCAGCTATGAAGCATTCTTTGTGATAAGTCTTTTTTGACTCTTCACAAAACATAGGGAAACCATCCTTCTCGTGACATAGGCAGTAGTCACAAACAAATGTACCAGGGTTCACCTGATAAGAAGACATTAAGGATTCTGTCTTGTTTTCTTCCCAGTTTTTGATTTTCAAAACATTCATTTGCCTGGATTCGAAGTACTCTACTTCAGAATCTGTCTCAGACTCAGATGAATCTTCTTCTTCATCTTCAGACCAGGCAGAGTATACTGACCTGTCGTCCTCTTCATCATCAGAATAGGCTATTTCGTAGCCCTTCATGTTTGCTGATTCTACTATATGCTCATATTCGTTAAAAAGAGCCTTAGTAGATCTTTTACCCTTTTCCGGGCATTCATTGGCATAGTGCCCTTCAGCTTTACATAACCAACATCTGCAAGCTTTTTTGCTGGGTTGTTGCTTATGCTGATGAGTATTCTTCTTTTTCTTGAAGAATTTCTTTTTAGGATTTTCCTCCTGTTGTTTCTTGTAATTGGAACTTGTCTTAAATTTCCAATCTCTTTTCTTATTACCCTTGTTGAATCTTTTGGGGTAATATTTTTCTTTTCTTTTTCTGTGGAACTTGGATTCATGACATCCCCAGTTTGTGGGTATATCCAATATTCCATAGCAGAAATTTTCAACTCCTCTGAGTTGTTTCTTGGCCATCTTTGCTCTAAGATTGGCTTTGCATTGTTCTTTCAGTAATTGCCGGATTCTGTCGGCAATTCCTCCAACTGAAAATCTTTCAATTGGTTTTTCAGCTATGCTTTCTCTTACAGCTGTTCTCCATGGTTCAGGGAGTTTTCTATGCAATAGGTTGACTAGATCAGTATTCTCTAGTTCACCAATTGTACAGTAATATTCTTGAAATTCATTCAAGTATTCTTCAAATTATCTCGTGTCACAAATCTTTAGTGCATGGATATTTGATTTGGCCGTTTCTTTAGCCTTTTCACTGAAATTTGAAAGATCTCCACAGAACTGATCATACAGAGGTGCTGCAAAATCATACGGAGATTTCGAAGTTCTGATCTCTTCCAGCCATTCTTTGCCTCTGGCAGTTTCCTTGAAGGAGAAGTAATACTTCTTAGCTACTCCAGTGAGAGTAGTTTCAAAGTACATCTGAAGATCAGGAGCTTCAAATTTTCCGAGGGTAAGAGCAGAAGCCATCATCAGGCTGTCTACCCATAGGTCAAGAGTTTTCCTCTTGTTTAGAGCTTTGTCTAGATCTAGCCAGATACCATAGTTAGAAATTGGTACTCTGGGAATCTTGTCCTCTGGGACAAATCTTTGAGAATTCCTTTCTCCATTCCTGCCCGTAGGAGCCTTCTGAACAGGGAGTTTGATTTTTCCCTTTTCTCTACTGATAACTGTTTTGGAACTGGAGCTACCTCCTTCTTCCATTTCAATATCCTGATAGGGAAGGAGTTTTCTTTCCTTTCCTGGTTTGAATTTTTTCATTTCTTCGATTAGTTTTTCTAATCGTTCAGGATTTTCGCAGGAATCTGCTTCTTTATAGAGATCATAGAGCTTTTGTGCTCTAAGCATATTAACTGGTCTGTTTAGATCAGCTTCTAGTTCTTCTTCAGATATTGGCTCTTCAACTATAGGTTTTGTTCCACTAGTACTAGCTTCTTTAGTACTATAGCTTCTTCTGAGCAGATTTTTGTTTATCCTGATGTTCTCAGGACCGACATCACTTTTTCTGTGATTGTCAAAATTGAGACTGATTTCTCCAGTCTTTCTGCTTTCATAGACTTTTGCCTTCGCACTTTCTGGTGGTTTTTTCGGACCAGATAGTTTCCATTCAATGGGAAAAGTCACTTCTTTCCAAGTAACTCTGTGAATTTGTTGTGAATGGTTCTTCTGATTGGTGAGAAATCCAGTAGTAAGACCTGGGATATTTGTTATCCGTGTCTTAGGAGCTACAGTAGTGCTCATCAACCTATAGTATATTCTGTATACTATTGCAAGTTCTTGCATATCTTCTTTCATGGATATGCCATCTGTCTTGACTCTCAGTCTTAGACAGTGAGCAGCATCTTTCAAGCTGGTAGTGAAGTTTGGGAAGCAATTAAAATATGCTACTTGTTCACATAAAGATGCTTCAAGGGTTCCCAACAGACTAGCTTGAAAATCGTTTAGTCTATTGTCTTGTAAGACACATAGAACTGAACAGTTTATGCCTTCTCGAGCTAGCAGATTTATGCCTACTTGGACTGCTCCAATATGCATAAATTGGTATTTTTTTGCCTTAGCTCTGGCAACTTCTGCAGGGGTGATCATTAATAGATCAGTTTCTCCTCCTGAAGTGGCAGGGGTTGTAATTTCCAGTAGTTTAAAATGATGGCTATCCATCAGATCAAACGTTCCCCTTTTATAGATTTGTTTAAAATCTAATTTTGGAATTGAGGAGTTTTTTACCTCCTGTTCAATTTCGTTGTATTCAAATTCTTCAGCATTTAGGAGTTGTACTCCTTTCTTTTTCCCAAAGATGCTTAGCATGTTAACATCTCGGTTTTCTTTCGGATTTTCATACCGAATACTAGTAGAACTAGTTGATGGATCCAGAAAAATCATGTTTGGAACAGGATTCTTGTCTGGTCTTTCTAATGGTTTAAATCCATTAGTTTTTTTTGGTTTTACTGTAGGCACTTTCTTGTCCTTCAGTATATCTTTCATAGAATTCAGCGTTTTTTGCTGTTCATTGATTTTTCTACTAACACTTGTTAGTCTTTCTTCTTCCGTTTTTGGAAGTTCTTTGATATAATCCATTTTTTGCTCCAATTTTTCCAATCGAGCGATTATATCAGGTAAATTATCTAGATGATCTTGAGATCTAGATATTTCTTGTAACAGGGTCTGATGTTTCTCATCAGAGGATATTAATAGAGAATTCAACTTCTCTAATATTAATTCAGACATTGTCCCCATTGGGGATTCCCCTTTTTGAGCCTTTTGCAAGCTCTGATACCAGTGATTTGCGGATCTAACCAATGCTCAGGTAGTCAAGAGGTCTTTGTTCCTTTTCAAGTACATATAAAAGATTATCAATATTTTCTTCTAATTTATAGATCCTAGTTTGGAGTCTATAAATAATATCCCAATAGTTGGGAGTTTCTCTGTTAAGACTTTCTCTATAGTCTTTCAATTTTTTCAACTTTTCTCTTTCTTTTTTCAATTCTTTGCTAGTGTTTTTACAAATAGCATGTAATTCAAGTCTGTCAACGATCGAAATTATGAATTGTAAAACTAACTGTTTACCTTCGAATATAGAGGATGCATTTTAGCTGTAATTATATCTAGACAAATAAGTTCAAGATGGGCCCACCACGTTTCATCACAAGGTAAAGTAATAGTAAAAACAACAAGAATTGGAGAGAGAGAAGGGTACTAATGGTATAAACATTAAGTGAAAAGAATAGTTGAGAGAAAAAGAGAAAACTTTTGTGTGATTGGGGTTGAAAATAAGTTGGTGGAGTGTATGGGGTGGTATTTGGTATTCTATGGGTAAGTGGTCATTATCCCTACTATATACACAGGTCCATTATTGTACGTTGATGCATGAGTCACATTCACTATATCAAACAGTATCAAAGTGAATGACAGCAGCAACTACTCAATAACTCCAGTACCTACTGGTCACTTTCCCAGCAAACGAAGCTTTCAAGTTTATTCTTTTTTTTTTGTTACAAGCTTTCAACTTTATTCATCATCAAGATTCAAACTAAGCAGATGTACGTACTGTAAATTTGTCGGGACCAATGAGAAGCGTTTCTAGACAATCGTATTAGTGAATAGTTTCCCGGTAAATATATGATATGTAGCACTCGTACATATACTTGCATCAATTAGTAAACATCAACGCACTAACATGGCTGTAGCCACATTATGAATGGGGTTATCTGGAAGTCTTCAGTAAGATGGTGCGGAAGAGTTCCGAAAGATGATCTCCATGCTTTCGACCTCTCCATGTTGCCTCATCGAAAGGTAGGATCAATTTGATATATAAAACAAATTCATGTATAGTTTCATCAGTCGATCCTACCTTATTTTGATGAGCATTAATTCTTGATTAGCGATATATTATATGTCTCTTGATGATGAATTTGAGTATCTTGAAAGTTAAAAGATTTGTTTGTGAGGAAAGTAACAAGTTAACAATGAGGCAATATTTACTTAGTGATTGAGTAGTAGTACTGTGAATAATTCATTTTTGTAATGTTTGATACAGTGAATGTGACTCATGCGTGGATACAATGGAATCGAGCTTCATTAGAGCTGCTTAAGTATTGTGTACGTAGTAGTATAGTACTGAGGAGTTATAAACTATTTTAACTCCACGTTACCCAGTGACCCAGGATAGAGCCTACGGCATTACTCCTAAGCTAGAAGCATGTATAATTGGATTGTTGGTTGTCTATAGCTCTTTGAGCTTTCTTTTGGGAAATGAAATAACTTCCATTAAGAGCCAAGACGGCAAGACCGGCCAAGCCCAGAGGCAATAGATACAGCAAAGCCTATAGGCAAAAGAAACACAAGGAAAGAACAGCATCAGCTCCTAACTCAGACGGAGAAAGAAAATGGGAAAGAACCAAAAGCTGGGGACAGAACCCCGACCACGTACCCGTCTCCTTCAACTACCGCTCTGGAGGGCAAGGGAGACCGTCATTACGGAGAACCAAGGTCAAGGGAGGTGGTGGCTATGAAGACCCACAATCCTAGAGGCTAGCGAAGCTGCAACATGAGCAGCCTAGCTTATTCGCTATACGGGGAATCCAATCCCAAGTGACTTCTTCAAACCAGGTACTCTTCTTTCTGATCTCTTCAATTATAGGCAATCTTCTTTCTGATCTCTTTGAGCTTTCTTTGTTCTGATCGATTCTCCAGAGCTAGCTTTCTTTGAGCTTTCGTCCATTCTGCTAATTAAGTAGTTTAGTCTGTATTTACTGCTTAATTAATTTGTGTCGTCTCTCTTGTCTACTTAAAACTTTGGTTATGATCCAGTCTTATAATTATGTTTTTTTGCAGCAGGAGGAATAACCATTATGCACTTGTGGATTGAGAGGTGTATGGGAAGAAGCAAATTGCCAAATCCGGGCTTGTAAGTTAGTGTTCAAAGAGCTGATAGATACCTCAGTTCATAACTTCATATTATGCCGGATATAAGTGTGCACTTCAGAATGTCCTATCTGGACTTCAGATATTCGTGAAGACCCTCCTCATGGTGCGTATGTTTTAGAGTATTATGATTGCCTTTGAATTCATCCTAATAAGGACAACTTTAGCCTTGCAATTTAAGTTATGCAATTGTTAACATTCAATAACAATTTATTTATATGTACTTTATATGTATTAAGATATGAAAGAGAAGGAACTCGATCTACAATCTAATATAGTGTGTGTAGGGTCCTTCTAATGAGGGATTCCTTTTTTTAGTCTTTTCTAGAGATAGGGCATTAGACTAAGTTTTCGATCATATTTTGGCATCTTAACCGTTCAGTTTTTAGGTCCTAATGTGTAGATCAATTCTGTAAATTTTCAGCTAAATTGATTATCATTAAGGCATTCAAAATGGTGACTTAAAATTATAAGTATGAATGATTCAAGTTTGACAGATTTAGTTCGTCCATTGATTTAATTTAGTTTAATACCTTAACAATCACCGATTTAGCTGAAAATTTGCAGAAATGATCTACACATTAGGACCTAAAAACTAAACGGTTGAGATGTCGAAATGTAATAAAAAAAACTTGGTCTAATGCTCTATCCCTAGAAAAGACTAAAAAAAGGGATCCTTTAGTGGAAGGACCCCACACACACACACACCCCCACCTTAGGCCACGTTTGGTTCATGGAAAGTAAGCCTTAGGAAATGAAATTTGTTCATTTCCTGCGTTTGGAATACAAAAGGAAAGGAAATACTTTCCTGAAGGGAGGGAAAATAAGGGGGAAAGTGGTTCCTTCCAAACACTAAAGGAATCATTTTCCCCCTTTCTTTCCTTACATTTATTACTCACAATATATTATTTTATTTTATTGATTACAAATTTTTTAACAACTTTCCTGATAACTTTCTTAATGTTACCAAACATCGGAATGGAAAGTTCTCCGGAAAAGACAAATGAATTACTTTCCTTTCCACGAACCAAACGAGGTTAATAGCTTTTTAAGTGCTCAATATTAATTAAGTCTTGTAATTGAGGGTCAATCTATGGAAAACAATTTGTGGAACTTATTAGTTAATTAAAATCAATAACCACTATGTAATTGATAATTTCTGAATGCGTGTATAGGTTTGATATCCAATTCTATTATATTAAAATATAGAACCTAATTACCCAACGGTTGTTGATTGACCTATTAGTTGCTACCAATAACTTTATTTTAAATGAAAACTCAATTCATTGCTACCCATAACACTCATCTAACACTGGAAAATACAATTCATTGCGAGAGTTTAAATTTCTTCCAACACTATAAATTTCCTACATCATTCACACAAGACTTCATCATACCCTATCTTTTAGGTCTCTCTGCACTTACATTAAGCTCCATCTTGTGAGTCTCTATACTCTCAATTAATTACACATATAGTGATTTATGTAATATATGACTTATAAACTCTATCTCATTTGAAACATTTGCATTCGGTTTGGCACTACTACCATGTAAGATAGAGTATTTTTATATTGACTTTGATATCAATGAGTGGTGAAATCGGGGTTTTATGTAGACGACTCATGAATTACGATTTCTGTACTTGCTCATGTCTATAGTTTTGACCACCCAAATGACCTTAATTGGTGAATGTTTTCCGTGCAACACCATAACAAAAAAATACCAAGTGTTGTAGGGTACAAAAATGATATCCCTATCTTTGGTGAAGGTTTCTCAATACTGAAAATGTAAACTATTCTTTGAAGGGTTGGTTATCCACACATCCAGATTAATTTATTCTAGTGACAAATGAATCAAGTTTTATTAGTTTTTGTACTCTGCCGAGAAGGCTTGTAAGTTAAATTATATACCCCTGACTATTGTTCTTTTGTTTTTATTTTTGTTTATTTTATATCATTTCATTTCTTTTTTGTTTTGTTTTCTTTCATTTATTTTTTTCTTTTGTTTTACTTTGGGACATTATGTCTGGAATTATCTACATATAGGTAAAAAACTTTAGTCACAGATATGTGTCAGCTGGTAACATATATGTGGTGCGAGAAACTGACTTTTAAACTGTCAAGTTAGGCCAAGTGAGATCAGTTGAACATGAGATTGTGGATGAGGATGAGGAGGTGAGGCTCGCCTTCTTATCCTCATCCACATTCTCCTACTCAACTAATCTCACTTTGCCCAACCGGGCAGTTTCAAAGTCAGTTTCTTGCGCCACATATATGTTTTCAGCTGACACATATCCATGGCTAAAGTTCTCTACCCACATGTAGATGATTGCAGACATAATGCCCTTAAATAAAATAAAAGAGAAATTAATGAAATAAAACAAAAGAAAAAAGCGATGTGATATAAAACAAAATAAAATAAAAACAAAACAATAATTAGCTATGGTATTTAATTTACTTTGAAAACCTCATCCACAGAGCACAGAAGCTAACAGAGCTTTGTTCATTTGTGATCAGAATAAGTTGATCCGGATATGTGGATAACCAACCCTCCAAAATATAGTTTACATTCAGTAAAAAGTATTCTGAGACTTTCACCATTGATATAGATATCATTTTTGTATCTCATAACACTAAGTATGTTTTATGGTGTTGCACTGAAAACATACATCAATTATCTGGATGATCAAAACTATAGATACGAGCAAGTACGGAAATAGGAATTCGTGAATCGTCTACGTCACCCAGTCATTGGTATTGGAATCAATATAAAAGTACTCTGTCTTAAATGGCAGTAATGCCTATCCTCGATCAAGCAAATATAACAAAAGAGATGTTGAATCATATATTGCATAAATCTCTATCTACGTAATCAATTGAGAGCAAGAAATCAAAATAACTTGTAAGAGGCACTCACTTAGGGATCGAAGAAACCAGAACTAGCCATTAACTATAAGTGTAGAAGAGAGTAGAGAGATCCAGGAGACAGAGCACAATGTAAGTGCGAAAAGATGAGGAAGTTTCGTGTGAACGGTGTAGAGAATTTATAGCGTAGGATGAAATTTGTAAGTAAAGTCTCACAGTGAATGGAGTCTTCAAGTATACATAGGGTGAAAGTTAGGGATATTCAGTTTTCATTTACAATAAAGTTATGGTTAGAGCATCTTTAGCAATGCTAGCCATTTTTGAGTCAAATTTTAGCTAAAGTAGCTAAAAAGTCATTTTAGCTAGCCACTTTAGAATTACGTCTGCATCAATGCTCTCTATTTTAGCTAGTTTTGAATTTATATTATTTTTTAAATAAATATTAAATAGTTTAAATGTATTTATAAATTACATAAAATAACTTAAAATGAATGTTTTAAATTATAGAGAGCCTCATCCCGCTCTCTATATTTAGGAGCGAGATAGCTAAAAGTTATGATAGAGAGCCACTTAGGAGTCTGGTGCAGCTGCTAAAATAGATAAAAAGCTAAACATGCTCTCCAAAATAGCTAAGGAGCCACAATAGAGAGTGTGCTAAAGATGCTCTTAGCAACTAGTACGTCAAAGAACAACTATTGGATAGTTAGCTTCTTAAGTTCTTTATTTTGATAATAGGAATGGACATCAAACCTATGCATGCATTCTGTAGTTATCAACGATGTAGTGGTTCTTGACTTTAATTAGCTAGCAAGTTCCACAAATAGTTTTCCACATATTTAGCCCTCAATTACAAGACTTATTTAATATTGAGCACTTCAGAAGACAAGATCATGGAGAAATTCCACCTCGCAGCAACCTTCTTTCAAGGTATATATACTCCATGTATATATATTGTTACTGAATATTAACAATTGCATAACTTAAATTGCAAGCGTAAAGTTGTACTTATTATGATGAATCAAAGGCAATCATAGTACTCTAGAAACATACCCACCATTTGAAGGGTTGTACATGAATATCTGAATCGAGATAAGACCTCATGAAGTACACACATATATCTGGATAACACGAAATGAGGTAGACCTCTAATTGAACGGCAACAAGTTTTGAATGTTCTATGAAGTTTCTTGCAAAATCGAGAAAGAATAATAGATTCAATAACTTGTATCTGATAGGCTGGTTCAATTGCACCTCATAGACTAGGTAATTGTCCTGTCCTTGTGAATAATTTCCCGGTAAGTATATGATATATACGTAGCGCTAGTACGTATACTTGCATCAAGAGTAAAAATAGAGGCACTAACTTGGGTGTAGCAACATTATGAACGGGATTATTTGGAAGTCTAAGTAAGATGGTGCGTAAGGGTTCTCATAAATGATCTACATGCGCGCTTTTAACTTTTCCATGTTAGCTCTTGAAAAGGTAGAATTGATTTAATAAATAAAACAATTTAGAGTTAATTTGATTAAAGTCCAAAATCTAAAACCTATATTGACTGTAGTCCGGATGAATTTTTTTGTTAATCGCAGTCCTATGACTCAACTGCCATATTGGATTTATTTCATTTTCTATTTTGCTGACTCAACACTTAAATTTTTCATTCCTAATATACCCTTATTTAATATATTTTGACAAAAAATAGTAAAAATCAATATATTAACTGTAATCATAAATTATTGCAATCTGTTTTAATGTAATATCAGCAAATTTAATATGTTGACATTAATTTATATTATTAGTTTCTTAATTGAATTCAAAAGAAAAATCAGTATATAATAAGACATTATTCTTCCTTGATCTTGCCTATTACATATTGCCTCATTCTCTTTCTCATTATTCTTCTTCTTCTTTCTCTCATCTCCTATCAATATTGTCTCGTCTTTCTTATCACCATCACTTTTCTTATCACCACCATTGAGGTAAATATTATTATTCCATATGTGTGTGTGTGTGTGTTCACTTTTCAACTCCACCATTAAGGTAAATATTATTATTCCATATATATATATGTGTGTGTGTGTACTGAAATTGTTGACTTAATTTGTCTTCACCACTCTCGTACATGAACCATTTCTCTCTTATCAATGGATTGATGGTTTGTTATCATGTAAATATAATTTTTGTTTATGTATCTGCATATGAGGTATAGTACATGGTTTTACCTTTGTTTTAGACATATATGGCGAAAAACTTACCTCTTTATGAGATGAAAATAATTATACCTCTATATGAGGTTAAACATTCTAGTTTGCATATTATTTTTATGTTGATTTTGTGTTTTATAATTATATATACCTTGTAGTTAGGTTGATTTAATGTTCTTCACTTTCTACTTTTTGGTTAGGTTTATACTAGAATACCATAGTTTCTCTTTGCGATGTGAAAATATATGCCTCTGTATGAGGTAAAACACTCATGCTTGCATACTTTTTAGTTAATTGATTGCAAGATCTTTAATTATACCTCGCGGTTAGGTTGACTTGATGTTTTAAGTTTTATATTGTTTAGTTATGTTCATTTTATATTTATTCATAATTTTTTGAATGATTATGTATAATTAATAATTTAAATTTCAATATTTAAAAAATTAAAAATAATAATAATGAAAATTTTGCAAAATCAAGTAATTTGATTTTGTTTCCTTTCTTGACCTGAAGGGGCATATTAGACAGAACAAATGGTCAATGGACCACAATTAACAAAAAAAAAGTGACTGGACTGCATTTACTATTGAACTACGAAATTGGGCCTTGATTTAAATTCCTCAAGCATTTATGTATAGTTTCATCGATCCATCGATCCTACCTTTTGATGAGTATCAACTCTTGATTACTTATTTATCATATATGTCTCTTGATGATGTTATTTGAGTACCTTGAACGTTGTAAGATTCTTTTGTGAGGAAAGTGACCAGTTAACAATGAGCCAATATGTACCTCATGAAAAAAAAACCCTAGGAGAGTTTTTCTCTCAACCCTAGTTGTCTACGGCCTCCTAGCCTCCCTCAACAATCTTTGCTTTCATTTCCTCTAGCCTACCTTCTCTCTACCTATGGCCTCCATCGATGCGGTAACAGCGAGTTTTGCTGCCTCGCTTGCTCTTGCTGAAGGGGGTCGTGCCCCTGACCTGGGACCTGGGGAAGATCGGCGGAGGTCGGAAACCTATCGATCTAAAGGCATTCATAGCTCACTTCAATCGAACCTGGATGGTGGATAAGGAGTTTAGGGTTCAGGAACGGGCCGGTGATATGTTTTTGTTCTCATTTTCTTATGCACGTGATCGTAACAAGGTTCTTCGGGGGGGGGGGGGGGTGTCTGGTGTTTTGATCGAGCCCCTGTCTGTTTTGAAGAATATGATGGCATTAAGCCATTGCATGAGATTCAGTTTAAGCATCTTCGGATCTGGACTAGGGTTTCTGGCATACCTCCTCTGTATGAAGAACCCGAGAACCTCATTTTGATTGGTAATCTTTTGGGCGGTTTCTTGGATTACGACAAGAAGGAGTTTAAGAAGGGGGTGATTAGGGTTTTGTTCACCCATGACATATCTAAACCGATTCTGCTTGAAAGACGAGTCTTCCTAGATCCTGGGGTTGAACCCTAGTTGTAATTTCAGATCGAGCATCTGCGGGGGAGATGCGCTCAATGTGGTTTGGTCACGCATGCCGGGCTTGCTTGTGA
This sequence comes from Rosa rugosa, assembly GCF_958449725.1. Lineage (NCBI taxonomy): Eukaryota > Viridiplantae > Streptophyta > Magnoliopsida > Rosales > Rosaceae > Rosa > Rosa rugosa. The sequence continues at coordinate 7,956,230 of NC_084821.1, forward strand.
GGAACCAAATGCCGTAAACCCTACTCCTAGGGTTTTACACTTTCCAGGAGCTTCGACCTTAGGGAGTTCCTTTGCTTTTTCTGCTAAAAACAAGGGAGATCTTCTCTCTACTTCTCTGGCCATCCCAAAGAAGAAGCGGCCTGTCTTTCGTCGAGTGGAGCGTCCGAGCTCGGATTCTCCCCCTCCCACAGATCCGGTTCCACCAATAGCCAGTCCTGCGTCTGCGGGTATTCATTTGGAGCACGGGTTGGAGAGTAATGGAGGCCTAGATGAGGTACCTGCTATGGATGTCTCTTGTGATCTTGTTGTTCCTACAGGTACGCAGAAGAAAGAGAAGGATCTGCCTTCCAAGAAGCAGGAGCGTAGTGGCAATAGCCATCTTTCTCCCAAGAAATTCAAAACAATCTTGGGTGGCAAGATTCCTACACTGCAGGCGGAGGCACTTGGTCTCATTGAGGAGGATAGTGACCTCACTTTGGTCACTCTGAAAAAGAAGTCTGGTAGGCCTCTCGGAAGCAAGAATAAAACTCAGCGTGCCAACAAGTAACTTGATGGTACTCCTCTGGAGATCACTTATCCTATCAGCACTGGACCAGTTCCCAGCCCTAGAGACAACTTGCATCTTAGTTTCTCTAGTTGTACACCAATTGAGGTCTCTAGGCGACTAGGTTACTACTTCATGGGAGGTTGGTAGGGAGGATTTTATTTCTTGTGTTTAGGCTCAATAAGTGAGCGAATGTGTTAACAGTGAAGGTCACATGTCCTTTGTCTGATAGCTTATACCTTTTATGAGTTTGGTGTAAGACAGTATTAGATGTACGAGCCTTTTGGTCATGGATAATTGAATGAATTTATCTCATTTTCAAAAAAAAAAAAAAAAAAACAATGAGCCAATATGTACTCGAGTGATTGAATAATTCATTTTTCTAGTGTTTGATACAATCGTGGATACGATTCAATCGATTCTTTGATGGATCTGTTTTAAGTATTGTATACTATTTTAACTCCACATTCTCGAATGACCCAAGAAAGAGCCTAGACATTAATCCTAAGCCTAGTAGCGTGTATAATTGGATTATTGGTTGTCTGTGACCCTTTGAGCTTTCTTTGTTCCTGTTCTCCAGGGTTTTGCTTGCTGGGTGTTTATATATTATTCGATCATTTACCCAAAAAAAAAAAAAAAACTCAATAATTTCTATACATCAAACAGATAACATTATTATTTAAGGTAAACTTGAATTAAAATGGATGATTAAAGAGTGAAAGTCTTGCACATAATACATGCATTAGCGAGTGGAGGGCAAATAGTTAAGATAAAAAGTCTGGTGTCCTTCCATTTATTAGGGTTTACTGTAGTCGATTTACTACTAGCTAGTACGTACAGTTGCATTTCTCGGTGTATCCCATCTTTCTCACCCGACCCTCTGTGACCTTTTTATTACTGATCGTTATGAGAGGTGCGTGCATACGTACTGATGTCCTGAGCTAGCTTGTTTAGCCAGTTTTAACTGTCGTAACTAGCTAGCAAGGGAATCCGGAGCTTTAGTAATTCCTTCCCTCAGCTCAACCTCCTCTAGGGACTCATCAAAAGCCAGGTTCATTACGATCTGTTTTTGGGGATTTTTGTGCATGTTCTTGCTGCTTAAAATTTAAAACTAACCTATGAATTTAATAGGGGTATTCTAATGTTTCTTTGTAGTTGTACAGAGGAGATGATGAACTTTTGGCATCATTGGCTCTTGCCTCTTGGAGCAAGGCTGAATTGATATGCATGTAATTTTAGACTTGCAGTTTAGATTATACCATTGATAATTCAGCAACAGTGTTTATATAGTACTTTCAAGGAAGGCCGCTAAGAGGTGGATTTTCCCCCATGACCCCGGCCTTTTAACTGCTCAATACTAAAGGAAGCCCTCTATATTTCACTACAAAAATTCAATTACTTTAAAAACATACATCATCCCTTTCAAAAAAAAAAAAAAAAAAAAAAAAAAACATACATCATCAAGAATAAAACGTAATGTGTATGTACATGATCAAGAATCAAGATCTATATGTATCAAGAGAAAAATAAATGTATAATCAATCACTCCAGTGTACCGATTATTCTATTCCTTCAAAACTCATCTACCATCACCATTTGTATTTTTGAGTATGGGAAGAGTAGCATTTGAAGGTAATTGCCCTGCATCCCCCATCACGCTTGTACTTGCCGATGAGTTGTAATAGCTGAAGTCAGTTCCTCTAGTTGACATATCAGTTCCTAGACTGTTGCCAGTACTCCCATCACCAAATTTCGTTTGGCTGGTGATAGTAGTTACATCATCAAATCTCCAGTCTGTCAAGTAACCGGGCTTTGAAATAGCAGAAGTCACTTCAATATCTCCTGCAAGCATTCCGATCACGCGAGACATAGGTGGTCGTATCGTTGGTGATGATTGAGTGCACAAAAGTCCTATGTTGATAATTCGTCTTGCTTCTTCCTCATTGAATTCGGATAATCTAGAGTCTACTAGATCAACTTCACGTTTGTTTTCATGCAAGTTCCAAGCCTAAGGAGGAAGAACAGAATAGTATTATGGAAAGTGAAACAATGCCGAAGATAACTAAAAGATGTGTTATGGTAAACCTAAACCTCTTCATTGTAGCAGAACACAGTGTAACAGAATTAATCATGACACAATGAACATATCAAAGTCAAAATCTGAAAAGCATAAAGTTCTTACCAATTCAAGAAGATAAACCATATCGCCTTCCAAACTTGGATCAGAATTTGGCCTACCGCTGACAATTTCTAGAATGACAACACCATAGGCAAACACATCGGTTTTCTCTGTCAAGTGTCCACGCATAGCATATTCCGGTGCAAGGTACCCACTGCATTAATAACAATTGCATGCGCTATTTGTAACTGACCGAACATACTTCGAGTTAAAAACAAAATGAGAAACTACAAGAAAATAAGGTGGCCAAAATGTTTGAGATCTTACAATGTTCCTGCAACCCGAGTACTCATGTGGGTCCTTTTATCATCATAATGCTTCGCCAAACCAAAATCTGATATTTTGGCAATGAGATTAGAGTCAAGCAGAATGTTACTTGCCTTCACATCTCTGTGTACAATTCGAAGCCTTGATTCTTCATGAAGATAAGTTAAACCTCTAGCTACACCCAAGCATATATCAAAACGTGTCTGCCAATCAAGATGCAAGGTTCTTTTTCCTGTTTCATACAAGCCATAATTATAAATCTTTATGCTATTACGAGCTAGAAGCAATAAATTAATAATGGTATTCTCATACCAAATAATGCTTGATCAAGACTCTTGTTCTCCAGATACTCATAGACAAGGAGCCGTTTAGCTCCCTCGGTGCAGAATCCATACAAATTTACTAGGTTATTGTGTCGCACAGAAGATATAGTGGCAATCTCAGTCACAAACTGGTTCTTTCCTTGGTGGGATGATGCAGACAATTGTTTTACAGCAATTTCTCTTCCATCATTTAGAGCACCCTATTAATAACAAAAATCTGTCAAAGTTGGGCAAAATTAATATGTACTGTTCATGACTCACTTACGCACTAACTTTGGGCTTCATGTCATAAATGGTGATATATGAGTTTCTAATGTATTGGACGTATCCGTTCCCTAGAAATATATATATATATATATATATGGAGGCGTTCCAAAGAGGACGTCCGCACTTTCGCTAAAGTGACGAACCAATCTGCAGTCGGGTGGAGTCGCCCAGAACCATGAAGTTGCAGCGCTGCCCAGAACCATGAACCTGCAAGCTTGACCTCCTCCGACCTCGATCGCTGCCCAGAACGGTCTGGGATGCCTCCGGCCTCCGTCCGGCAAGCCCCGAGCCGCCGTCGCCGCCTGAAACGCCGCAGAAGCGTCGACGTCCGCACTTTAGCGAAGTGCGGACGTCCGCTTCAGAACCCGCCTATATATATATATATATATATCAAGAGATGCTTGTGCTTTATGCTCTTCAACTATTTTAAGGATGATGCTTTTTCTCATATCATCCTAATTTTCACAAATGGAAGTGCTTGGCATCCTACCAATTAAAAGTCAAACCTCACGATCTAATGGTAAGGTGCGTACTGCTGGTCTGCTGCCATTTCATGAATACAAGAGCAACATATTTTATAAGGGACATGAAAATTTTTTAGAAAGTTTATTATGAAAAAAAGAAGGAAACAAAGAATCTGGTGTTTCAAGATGTCAACGTTTACATTCATGCATATGAACTAGATATACAATATTCTTGCATCAAGCAGTAAACATTAAAGCATTCAAATGTAAGTAGCCACACCATGAAAAATCGTAAAATCCTTAATCAGCATAGTAACTTACTTGGAAGACAGGCCCAAATCCTCCCTCTCCAAGCTTATTATCTGGACTAAAGTCATTTGTAGCTGCCTTGAGTTCAGAAAAACTGAAAGTGAGAGGTCCAAGATCTATTCCCAACAGCTCTGCAAATTTTTCACAATGAATATGTCTGTTAGCATGTTTCTCTCTCAATCAGATTGCATTTTTTTTTTTTTATTTACTTAGTACAAAGTATGCATCTACGTTTTTCTCACAATCAGTTTGCTTTCTTTCAAGTTAAATAAAATATTACTATTTTACAACATAAAATATCCTAGTTTACAGAAATAAAACAACAAAAGTAGAAGATTCCACTTATAGCTATTAGCTAATACAATATATAATTATATTGTCTTTTGAGAAGTCAAACTTTTGTAAACAGTCTACCTTCATCATAGTCATCATCAGTGTTGTGCCTCTTTCTTCCTTGAACAATATATAAAAGCAGCACCACCAGAATTAAAACACCACAACCAACAACAATTCCCACAATAAGCCCAGTCCTATTCTTCTTACTACTTGGCAGCTTGTTGCTGACAGTAGGTTTGAATTCTGTAGAAATTAAAGCTCTTTAGTCAACAGCATGGAGCACAGTGTGAAAGAAAGCATCATAAACTAATAAACTGGTCCGACTGTAATTTTCATTTACTTTACCAGGTGTAGCACTGATGGCTGAAACAAGAGGTCCATAAGTACCCTCCTCTGGTATACAGCAAGTCCCCTTTCCAGCCCAGAAGAAATGGATTTCAAGGTAATTCTCTGAAACCACCTGAGCCTTGTATACCTTTTCAATAGCTAGCAAAGATGTCTTATTTGTCTCCTTCCGTATATCAAAATCTTTACCAACAAGAACATCCTGAAAACAGATAGATGAGGAACATATAAGATCTTGCTGCTGATAAATGTGACATTTTGGGCATATATAAGATATATGTGATGGTTAAAGGTAATAGACGAGACCAGAAATAAGATCTTGCTGCTGATCGATATTCTTTTCATTCAGTGATTCTCAATATCCATCAGATTTTTAAGTGCATCTTTCCTAGAGCATGGTTTTATTAAAATAATAATAACAATCATTTGAGATGATACAGACCTGGATATATATATCAAACACACGTCTTCCATGACTTTTTCTTTTAGGGGTATCTAGGATAGCTTGTTCTGCAAATTCAAGCTTCACGGTATACTTTCCATTCTCAAGACCCAAGCCATAGTATCTGAGTGATGAAGCAGAGATCCTTGCACTCTGAAATAGCGTAGGGTCTGAAGTATTTCCGATTGGAGATGAAGTGGATATTGTATACTTTGGAATGTTGGTCCCAGTCAAATATGATGCAGCTGTTGGCATTATTGATTAACAAGAATTAAGTTAAAAGTAAAAGCTTGAGCATGGATAGATTTTCATTTCATACAAGATGCCAGATGATCAACAGGCGGATAATATCTTGACAAAGGTAGTGTGAAATAGAACTTTCCATTCTATACTAGACAATTTTGGCAGTCAAGACATCTATGCACAAACTTGATGAGGAACCTTGGTGTGATTACTAAGAATGTTTAATTAAAATCTTAAGGGTTTAAATTAGACTATGCTATCATAGTGACAACTAATATTATTGAAAGGTTAGCTCATGTAAATTACATGGTATATATATTTAAACCTCCTTATGGAGGGAAAAAAATGAATAACTATTACCTACAAACTGTGTCTTAAGACCGACATTGCTAACTCCCCATCTGTTTGTGTCAGTCACATAATATGTAGCTGGACCAAGGGGCTCAATGTCCTTCTCATACACAGTCCCATTGGATATCGTAGCCTGAGGACCACCGCAGTTAATCATGAAGTTATAGTCTGTGCAAAGATACAACAGAAGTTGTCACAGAATGTTCAGAGAGGCATTTTAACTTAGAATGTTCATATGAGGTTTGAACTGTACTTACAAACTGGACTACCACGGTGGCAAGGGAAGCCCCTTTGAAGGCAATTCAACCCTGAAGGTAGACCACTGAAATGGAAAAGAAAATCACTAAGCACTTAAATGAGAAATATAGCAGTTATTTTGTTGGATAATAAACAACCATATCTGTTCTACCTGGCCCTTCACAATATCCAAAACCCTCATATTCGTTTCCATCCATACAACCTAGAACATTGCCAACATAGCACATCTCTCCGAAAGCACACCCCTTTTCTCACCTCCGGGGAAGGAGAGAAAAAAAATAAAAATAAAAAATAAACCACCCTCGCAGAATAATGCCTTACATGAACGAGGATCACTCAAGCTTGCACTTGCCTCCTTGAAGAGACGTTGCCATAAAGTACAAGCTACTGAACAATGAACACACTCCTATCAAGTTTATCGGAAACAGGCAGAATAGAAACAACCTCCATGCTCTCCTAATTTTCAATAACATTGCTGTAATCTCCCCTTCCAGTATTTTATGATTTCTTCAATCAACACAGAAACTAGGATTTGACAAGTTATGTTATTGAGAAAGCCAGTAGATTCAAGGGTAAAGAACACAAAAGGTTGCTTCCCCCACCCCAATGCTCTTCCAAAAACCTCATCCTTTTTCCCCATTTTCCAACCCCAAGACAAACAACAGAAGCCAAAGAAGCACTCTGTTTAAGGAATATCCATCCATGGGCTCCAACCTGAACCTCTAACAACTCTCATCCAATTCCATGCAGCACCTATTTACTTGGAATGACATAAAAATTGTAGAAACTGTAGCCCATATTTACCAAGTCTCCAACCCCAGAACGGCTTTTTGTCCTTGACTTGAGTCACCTGAACTAAGTAACCTCTCTTGCTTTTTGCCACCTCTTCCCACTATCCCTTCCAACCTCCTTACCACACCAGAAGGAATGTCAAGCTAGTCATCCACAAATGAACCAAAGTCAACCCGCACTCTCACCCCCCAGACAAGAATGCTTACTGGATCCTCTAATCTTCTTCCAATACTCTCCACCACTGCTCCCCAGGGTCTCGAATGCCCTCCCTACCATCAAGACCTCCACCAACTGCCTATCCCTGCTGTCTCAACAAGCTTGCTCAATCAATCAACTACCAATGTAAGTGAAAAATGAGAACAAGAATATCCTTGACGAAGCCCCTTTTAAGATCAAAACTTTCCTCTAAATCTCCCACCAAATTCACACAGCCTCTTATCAACTTTCTCCAACCCCTTTTTGCTCCAAAACATAATCCAAAATATTCCAATCTACATAATAATATGATTTATGGATTCCGCATTCTTATATTGATGAAGCTACCATCAGACCATTAGATCAGTGGATTGACAGTGGGATCCTGAGTAACAATTGAACCAACTAGAGAATTGATTAGAGATCCGAAACAGTACCCCCATGACAGTTCAGGGGCAACAAAAGACACGGGGGTACAATAGTAGCCTCAATTACCATTTTTAAAAAGCCAAAACTATGAAAGACATATATTGCAAGTGATAAGTGACTGCCACATGCATTATCAAAATGTTCACAGTAAATGTGAGCTCAGATCCAAGGAATCACCTGCTGTCTGAACTGTCTATGCTGAAGTTGTTGGCCACTAAGTTACTGTAAAATATACCCAACATACAGAAATGTTAATATCATCTTATAATATATGATGCAAGCCCATCCATTTAAAGAAAAAAGAATCTGTATTGTTGGAAAACTTCTCCATCAAACTAGCCAAGTGTAACATACAAAAGTAAGCACAGTTATGAAACAATAAAACTTTTAACCAAAAGGGAACTAAAAATAGCAAACAGAACATAAAAGCTGATTGTAAATGTGGAATGTCAAAGACATACAGGTCTAGGCTTTGTTCGTTGACCCAACTCGGAAAGCTCTGGCCTACTAGATTATTGTAAGACAAATCTCTGCATTCATTTCACACAAAAATGTTAGATACTTTCATACCATAAATACAACACAACAGTGGCACATTATCAAATTTAGTTATTTGTCAAGTCATATATATACTACAATATATGATTTTGCACCATATATAATAATCTGAATCTACATACTCTTAGAGTCAGACAATACAGCTCCAACCCAAGTTAAGGAAGAACTATTTATAAAGAAAATAAAATTAAAATATATAAATCAATGCAGGCCTTCTATAAATTAAATGTCAGTCTCTTTATGGGATGAATTTTAGGCTTTTAACTATAACTCATCATTGCTGCTTACTATTTCCTTCCTCATAATGTTATCAGGTGGCCTAGTTACGATTATTCTAGTGGTGAGAACAAATCTGTTAATTACTTATCTCTGCCTACTGAAAATAAATCTGTACTATTTACTAAGTTCTAAGTTTTTCATATAAATCATCAACCCAAAGACAATGTTTAGCATCTAGTATCAACATCACTAAAAAAAATACAAAATACAAAATTTAACTAGAAAAGGAAAGTGACGGTATTCAGAATCCTTCACCAAAAGAAAACTGGCCATGTACAATTCAAATAAAGACAAATCAAGTGCAGTATCCTTTTCATCACCAAAGAGATGACTTGATATCACATAGAAATTTATTTTAATACAAAACTCCAGTTTGATTGCATTACAATGAATGATGTATGAAGAAAATATGCTGAAATACTTACACAAAGAGAAGAGATGAGCTTTTAGACTCAGGAAGGCTACCATTCAACTTATTGTTTCCAAGAAACCTAATTATGAAGACAAAAATGTATGCCTCAATATGAAGAGTATATTATGGAGGATATAAAGCAATTAAGAGGCATGGATGACAAATTACAGGATGGCGAGCATATTCATCTCAAATAGTGAGGCTGGTATTTGTCCAATCAAATTGTTGAAGCTCAAATCCCTGAAGTGGAAAAGGAACAATAATGCAGTTAGTCAAAAGCAGCTAGTAGTAACACATAATCGTGGTGCACCCAAAGCTGGTAAGATTCACAATAAACCAGATCATCATCAGTTAGCCTAATACGTAATTACATATCATTCCATTATGTAAGAAAAGAATAATATATGGTATTGCTGCTCTTCAATACATTAGAAAATGGGTTTCAGGTTGGGAAATTTAGGTTTGCTCAACATATATGACCACCGATCAGAAAGAAAAGCTTACAGGTGAACCAATTTTCGGTAATCTCCAATGTTGGAAGGAATTGAATCAGAAATATTGTTATTCCTCAGCATTCTGCAGGATGTGAAACCAAGCTGTCATAATAGATTTCAGAATGAAAACAAACAACAAAACAGAGATATGTTAAATGTCCAAATAAATTCAAATGTAGAGAACGATTTGCCTTACAAAACTTCTAGAGACGTCATATTCTTGATAAATCCAAGAGAAGAGTTGTCATTGGAAATCGTTAAATCAGTAATTCGCCTATATTTACATCACACAGGAAATGGTAAAAGATATAGATATGCACAAATAAACAAAAGGTGACAAGTAGACCAGGTAGATACTCACAGCTCTTTCAAAAGAGTCAATCTGGACAGTGAAGATGGTATGGAACCTTCAAAGGAGGTTCCCTGTAACCTCCTAAAAAACATTTAGCTAATTGTTAATGGACTATATCAGAGACCAATTTTTCTTGGATATCATTGAGCTTAAATGCTTGATTCTGAAGGCTAAATAAATGATGAACCTATTATCATTCAAAGGCAACTGAACTGAATGGAATTATATATATCAAGAGGGGAGAGAGAGAGAGAGAGAGAGAGAGAGAGAGAGAATCTCACAATTTAGTAAGCTTTGTCCAATCTCCTATGAAGTCCGGTATCCTGCCAGTGAGGTTTATATCTGTTGCCCAACTGAAACAAACACAGGTAACCTCTGATATCAAATAACAGTTCTTCCCCTATTTATCACCATTTGGATGTAAAGCTCTTACTCACAATATTTCCAAGTTTGTTAGATTAGCAAATGTTGGTGGAATCTCACCGCTAAGTCCAGAATTATCAATTTTACTGCATGCCAAAGTGTAAACAATATGCATTGTCATAAATATGTGTATTGATATCTAAAACATACTTTGTAGATGAAAGGAAACGAAAAGGCTTATATATGAGACTTACATCTCTTTTATTGTTTTTAAATACCCCATCTCAGGTGGCAGAGAACCAGAAAGGTTGAGTGTCCCAACACCCCTACAACATTGACAAGTAATCAGTTAAAAATTTGTGGATATGTTAGAAATTTTGAGTTTTAGATAATCAAGATTAAGTAAACGCAGGTACATGACTACAGCAGCTGACAGTTTGACGATTTTCTGGTGAAAAACAGTTGCTTGATTAAAAATATGGTTGCATGCATGCTTGAATTTGAAAAAGTAAAAAAATCAAGTACTTAAGTATCCACCTGATTGATCACACATCCAAATAAAGACAATGCACATATCAATGAATAATATACATATATATGTGTGTGTTCTCTTTTCTGGATTAATGACACATTTATTTAACAATCCATGCACAGAGGCAGTGACAGTATCTAAAATGAGAAAACTTAACATGGTAAATATCAGATTGTCTTGTCTGAAGCTTCAAAATTAGATGACTTACAAGAATGTCAAATTGGTGAGTTTTTCAATTTCCTTTGGTAGTTCCCCTGATAAGTCGTTGTGTCCCAAGTCCCTAGAAATCAAAATACAAGTACAGGTGTAAATAACATTCTTTAAGAGGAATATGCTCTTTAATAGAATTCAGATTGGCTTACAAGTATGTGATGCTGGTTAGATTTCCAATCGATGCAGAGATAGGTCCTGTCAAGTAATTTTTTTTCACATTCCTATAATGAAGAAATGGAGGAAATTAACAAACAACTTGGGTACGTAATAGCTACCAATAATTTACAAGAGTTTACCAAACATACAGATATTGAAGGAAAGTCAAAGCATAGAGCTCTTCTGGAATTGCAGCAACAATGTCCAAAGTGATTGCTTTCCTGCGAATTCAAATTGCAGATGAAAATGATGCAACTTATGATATGACTGATATCATAGATAAAGTGAAATTCTTGAGAAAGGCAGCATTTGGGTAGAAACAACAATAGAGGATGAGACATAATTACAGTTGGGTAATGTGGCAAGTTGAGTTTGTAACAGAAGAACAGTTGCATTTGACGAAGGGATTGTAATCATTATCTTCGTTAAAGAAATAACCGGTGTCATCAGCTTCATCTACTGCAAGTCCACTGCATGGGTCACCAGTTGTGTTCCATTGCTTCTTGTCGGCCGTAAGATTCCATTTCTGAAAGATTGCATTCAGCGCTCCCACTGCACCACCAATTACAAAGAATTAATCCATGTCTTCCACAAACCAAACTGTTCTTTTTTTAACCTCTAGTTTGACAAAATATACGAGTTTTAATACAATTAGAAAATTGATGGGGTAGAATTCAGTTCCATTCGAGTAAAAATAGTCCATTTTGTTTCAAAGCAACAGACGAGTAGTCAAGCGTAACAACATTGTGGACTAATCCACAACCCCTTTCCATCAAAGACAGGAGAGAGTGCACCAAGCACTGCAAGAATACCCCTCATCCCGCATTCATTCAATTACAAACAAATTAAGCCCAGTCAAGCAGACATAGAAAGAAAAACGCAAAACAACCAACATTTTTCCACACAAGACAGCATTTCAATGGAAAGTACTAGGCCTGGCATCTGAGCCCGTGACCCGTAAACCCGCCCGAAACCCGCACTGTAAAAGCCCGCACGAACCCGTCCATTTATTAAATTCGTGCTAAAAAAGCCCGCACGCAAAAAACCCGTAAATTAACGGGCCTTGCGTGCAAAACCCACTGGAACCCATGGAACCCGTTTACAAAACCTACTTCGAGTCTTCGACCTTTCCGTCATTCACCAGAAGTCCAGAACGCAACTCTCTCTCTCTCGAACTCAACCCAATCTGAGCACAGCAACCTCCCATTCATTTCCGTCACCCAATCTGAGCACGCTTTCTGGTTAAGCAGAGCCTTTAGCACAGAATCAAAAGGTCCGTTTTTTTTTCCTTTTCTTTTCTCTACGCGTTTCTGAATCTTTGAGACCCTATTTATGTCCCTTTTGGCACATTTTGCAACATGGGTTTTGGTTTTCTCATACAAATCTCAACTGGGTTCGATCAATACTGTGATTTCGGTTATGGGTTTTTGCTGTAATGAAAGAAAGTTTCCGTCTTTGGGTTCTCAGGGTGCTTCATCTACGACTCTAACTTTGTAAACAGTAGTTAGTAGGTTAGCATTAGTTGTAATCTGTAAACATTAGTAGATATATTTTCTGCAAGTTCATTTTTTTTTCTTCCATACTTTGCAAATACCCTTAAAACCCAGAAATTACATCTATGTTATGATTGGCTCTGATGCAAATGTCTAGTTTTGGGATTAAGGATTGTTCTATTTTCATGGGTTTTTGTGTTTATTGGAGTATTTCTCTGTTTCAGTTCCTTGGTATAATGGAAACTCAGAGGAGAACTTTTGGGTTGTGCTATTCCTTGTTAGTGGGGGTTTTCTTGGTATTCTTCTCTGGCATTGGTTCTTCTGCAGTTTCCAATGAGATCAATCTGTCAAATCGCTCTTGATGTTTTATAGTTTCTGTTAAACAAAGGAACTTGTATAAAAATTTTGTAGTTATGCTCAACAAGATGTGTTTATATGTTTGGTGAGCACTTGATCAACTTTGGTATTTCCGAGATAGCCATAGTTAGCCTTTTCAATTAACACAGTGTATGACAATATCTTTCTTAATCGAGACATAAACAGAGACGATAATCGAAAGGGGTTTGTAGAGACATATATTAGGAATATTAATTGATATTGTTAATGTTACTTTCACAAAATTTCTTTAAGATTTTGTAAAATTTTCTGTATCTTTTTCTGACATATAACACTCATCACACCACTGAATTTCAATGATATGTACAATGTACTAGATTGATGAGTGAACTGAGCTAGGTAATGCAATGCTCAGTATCTCATGCTAGGAATAAAATCTTTAAACTTGTTTTGATCTATAAATGCAAGTAGGGGTGGCTGCTTTTTGACTTTTAGTTTATCTCACTCTCACCCTGTAAAAGATTTAGAATATGAGTTGGTTGTGGGGAGTTTAGACTGTAAGATTATGATTGATCGATTTGGTATCAGTTTATAACGCTGTGGGATTGTTTGAGAGTTTTGGTGCTGCTGATTCAAATTACTCGATAGATGAGAGTTCTTCTCAAGCACAAGGCGATCACAGCTTACTTGAGGTAAAAAAAAAAATTAAAAAAAAACTTGAGTTTCCATCTTAATGATTCAAGTTGATATTTGAGTTTTAGTAATATCTATGTTGTTGCCATATATGTGTTGATAGTTGGTCATTGGCAGGCTTTTGATAACGCTTACAAAATTGGTTCGAGTTCAAGTATGAAGACAGAATTGAGCAAGTATTTGGATGAAGTAAGGCTAGAAAGAAAGCAAGAGTTGGATGTACTTTCTTGGTGGAAAATGGAGCAAATTCGATATCCAATTCTTTTTCATCTAGCTCGTGATGTGCTCACAATTCCTATTTCTACCGTTGCATCTGAATCGGCCTTTAGCATTGGCGGGAGAGTTTTAGATCAATACCGCAGCTCACTGTTGCCTGACACAGTTCAAGCTCTGCTTTGTACTCGAGATTGGATTTTTGGTAACAAAGGTAAGCTCAAAACAACTTGGTTCTATTCTCACTTTATCAATCTTTATGTTATTCTAATATTTTTCATTTTTGTTTGTTTATACTTTAGAAAAAGAGCGCGCTGAATTGGAGGATCTTACTGAAGACGTATTTGATTTGACATTGCAAGATAGATCTGGAGAAGGAGAAAGCCGCAATTAAGATGACTTAGACGTATTTTATTTAGTACATTAAAAATGTATTTTATTTAGTACATTAAATATGTATTTCGAACCTATTGAAATATTTAATTATATTTACTAGCTTAGCTCAACCAACATATGTATATATTAATTGATCTGAATATATTTCTCTAACAGTTGATCAAAAAATGAATAAAAAATTACATAAGTCTTAACGGATTTTTTTTTTTTAAAAAATTAATTTTTTTTTAAATAAAAAAAAAATTAATTTAAAAAAAAAAAAATTGTTAACGGGTTCTTAACGGGTTCCAACGGAAAACCCGCAAACCCGTCGGGTTAAGCCCGCGAAACCCGTTAACTTAACGGGTTTTTACCGGGTCGGCCCGTTAAAAACCCGGCCCGTTAAAAACCCGACCCGTACCCGCACTATACCCGCCCGTTGCCAGGCCTAGAAAGTACAGCACACAAAAGAAAACATTTGCTAAAAAATCAAAGATGGTAGCTTCCACCCACAAAGTTTTGATCTTTTTGCTACCCAAGAAAACAAGTTACTAAGCGAACTTCAACTATCAATAGGAAAACTCATAGCACTATATTGCTATATTGAGAGACAGAGAGGGATAAATCACCTTCAGAGGGATCTGTGGTGGGTTGAGCTTGTGCATCAAACCCAGACATGAATATGCTGCAGGCTGCTGCAGCATACCAAAACCACACCACCAATGACATGAATCTGATCTTCCTTCCTCTCCTACAATATTGCTCAATCAATCCAAAATTATGGACTCTCTTTTCTCAATCCCCAAAACAGAGAGAGAGTTTTGGAAATGGCGGCTAGCTGAATGTAAACTGGCGCCGCAGTAGTAGCCACCAAAGTTGAATTCAGTGAAAAGCAGAAAGTCAAATCCGTTGAATATGAGAAAGGTGGTAATGACCCTCCACATATAAATAATTATTACTGATCATTATGAGAGGTGCGTTCATACGTACTGAAGTCCTGAGCTAGCTTGTTTAGCCAGTTTTAACTGTCGTAACTAGCTAGCAAGGGAATCCGGAGCTTTAGTAATTCCTTCCCTCAGCTCAACCTCCTCTAGGGACTCATCAAAAGTCAGGTTCATTATGATCTGTTTTTGGGGATTTTTGTGCATGTTCTTGCTGCTTAAAAGTTAAAACTAACCTATGAATTTAATAGGGGTAATCTAATGTTTCTTTGTAGTTGTACAGAGGAGATGATGAACTTTTGGCATCATTGGCTCTTGCCTCTTGGAGCAAGGCTGAATTGATATGCATGTAATTTTAGACTTGCAGTTTAGATTATGCCATTGATAATTCAGCAACAGTGTGTATATAGTACTTTCAAGGAAGGCCGCTAAGAGGTGGATTTTCCCCCATGACCCCGGCCTTTTAAGTGCTCAATACTAAAGGAAGCCCTCTATATTTCACTACAAAAATTCAATTACTTTAAAAACATACATCATCAAGAATAAAACGTAATGTGTATGTACATGATCAAGAATCAAGAGCTATATGTATCAAGAGAAAAATAAATGTATAATCAATCACTCCAGTGTACCGATGATTCTATTCCTTCAAAACTCATCTACCATCACCATTTGTATTATTGAGTATGGGAAGAGTAGCATTTGAAGGTAATTGCCCTGCATCCCCCATCACGCTTGTACTTGCCGATGAGTTGTAAAAGCTGACGTCAGTTCCTCTAATGGACATATCAGTTCGTAGACTGTTGCCAGTACTCCCATCACCAAATTTCGTTTGGCTGGTGATAGTAGTTACATCATCAAATCTCCAGTCTGTCAAGTAACCGGGCTTTGAAATAGCAGGAGTCACTTCAATATCTCCTGCCAGCATTCCGATCACGCGAGACATAGGTGGTCGTAGCATTGGTGATGATTGAGTGCACGAAAGTCCTATGTTGATAATTCGTCTTGCTTCTTCCTCATTGAATTCGGATAATCTAGAGTCTACTAGATCAACTTCACGTTTGTTTTCATGCAAGTTCCAAGCCTAAGGAGGATGAACAGAATAGTATTATGGAAAGTGAAATGATGCCGAAGATAACTAAAAGATGTGTCATGGTAAACCTAAACCTCTTCATTGTAGCGGAACACAGTGTAACAGCATTAATCATGACACAATGAACATATCAAAGTCAAAATCTGAAAAGCATAAAGTTCTTACCAATTCAAGAAGATAAACCATATCGCCTTCCAAACTTGGATCAGAATTTAGCCTACCGCTGACAATTTCTAGAATGACAACACCATAGGCAAACACATCGGTCTTCTCTGTCAGGTGTCCACGCATAGCATATTCCGGTGCAAGATACCCACTGCATTATTAACAATTGCAAGCACTATTTGTAATTGACCCAACATACTTTTGAGTTAAAAACGAAATGAGAAACTACAAGAAAATAAGGTGGCCAAAATGTTTGAGATCTTACATTGTTCCAGCAACCCGAGTACTCATGTGGGTTTTTTTATCATCATAATGCTTCGCCAAACCAAAATCTGATATTTTGGCAATGAGATTAGAGTCAAGCAGAATGTTACTTGCCTTCACATCTCTGTGTACGATTCGAAGCCCTGATTCTTCATGAAGATAAGTTAAACCTCTAGCTACGCCCAAGCATATATCAAAACGTGTCTGCCAATCAAGATGCAAGGTTCTTTTTCCTGTTTCATACAAGCTATAATTATAAATATTTATGCTATTACGAGCTAGAAGTAATAAATTGATAATGGTATTCTCATACCAAATAATGCTTGATCAAGACTCTTGTTCTCCAGATACTCATAGACAAGGAGCCGTTTAGCTCCCTCGGTGCAGAATCCATACAAATTTACTAGGTTATTGTGTCGCACAGAAGATATAGTGGCAATCTCAGTCACAAACTGGTTCTTTCCTTGGTGGGATGATGCAGACAATTGTTTTACGGCAATTACTCTTCCATCATTTAGAGTACCCTATTAATAACAAAAATCTATCAAAGTTGGGCAAAATTAATATGTACTGTTCATGACTGACTCACGCACTAACTTTTGAACTTCATGTCATAAATGGTGATTGATGAATTAAATGTCATATATATAGCAATCACAAGAGATGCATGTGCTTTAGGAGATGCTTGTGCTTTATGCTCTTCAACTATTTTAAGGATGAAGCTCTTTCTCATACCATCCTAATTTTCACAAATGGAAGCACTTGGCATCCCTACCAATTAAAAGTCAAACCTCACGATCTAATGGCAAGGTGGGTACTGCTGCCATTTCATGAATACAAGAGCAACATATTTTATAAGGGACATGAAGAAAAAATTTTAGAAAGTTTATTAGGAAAAAAGAAGGAAACAAAGAGTCTGGTGTTTCAAGATGATAAGGTTTTCATTCATGCATATGCAGTAGATATACAATATTCTTGCATCAAGCAGAAAACATTAAAGTATTCACATGTATGTAACCACACCATGAAAAATCAAAAATCCTTAATCAGAATAGTAACTTACTTTGAAGACAGGCCCAAATCCTCCCTCTCCAAGCTTATTATCTGGACTAAAGTCATTTGTAGCTGCCTTCAGTTCAGAAAAACTGAAAGTGAGAGGTCCAAGATCTATCCCCAATAGCTCTGCAAATTTATCACAATGAATATGTCTGTTAGCATGTTTCTCTCACAATCAGTTTGCATTCTTTTTTTTTTTCTTTTATTTAGTTAATTATGAAGTATGCATCCATGTTTTTCTCACAATCAGTTTGCTTTCTTTCAAGTTACATAAAATATCCTAGTTTACAGAAATAAAACGACAAAAGTAGAAGATTCCATCTATAGCTAATACAATATGTCTTTTGAGAAGTCAAAACTTTTGTTAACAATTTACCTTCATCATAGTCATCATCGGTGTTGTGCCTCTTTCTTCTTTGAACAATATAGAAAAGCAGCACCACCAGAATTAAAAGTACACCACCAACAACAATTCCCACAATCAGCCCAGTCCTATTCTTCTTACTACTTGGCAGCTTGTTGCTGACGGTAGGTTTGAATTCTGTAGAAATTAAAGCTTTTTAGTCAACAGCATGGAGCACACTGAAAGATAGCATTGGAAACTAATACATTGGTCCGACTGTAATTCCCACTTTAATTGTCATATACTTTACCAGGTGTAGCACTGATGGCTGAAATAAGAGGTCCATATGTACCCTCCTCTGGTATGCAGCAAGTCCCCTTTCCAGCCCAGAAGAAATGGATTTCAAGGTAATTCTCTGAAACCACCTGAGCCTTGTATACCTTTTCAATAGCTAGCAAAGATGTCCTATTTGTCTCCTTTCGTATATCAAAATCTTTAACAACAAGAACGTCCTGAAGACAGATAGATGAGGAACATATAACATCTTGTTGCATATATATGTGACGTTTTTGGGCATAAATAAGAAATATCTGATGGTTAAAGGTAATAGACAAGAGACCAGAATTAAGATCTTGGTGCTGGTATTCTTTTCTTTCAGTGATAATATCTATCATATTTAAAGTGCATCTTTAACAGAAATAAATAACAATAACAATAACAATATAATCTGAGATCATACAGACCTGGATATATATATCAAACACACGTCTTCCAAGACTTTTTCTTTTAGGAGTATCTAGGATAGCTTGTTCTGCAAATTCAAGCGTCACAGTATAGTTTCCATTCTCAAGACCCAAGCCATAGTATCTGAGTGATGAAGCAGAGATCCTTGCACTCTGAAATAGCATAGGGTCTGAAGTATTTCCGATTGGAGATGAAGTGGATATTGTATACTTTGGATTGTTGGTCCCAGTCAAATATGATGCAGCTGTTCGCATTATTGATTAACAAGAATTAAGTTAAAAGTAAAAGCTTGAGTGAGGACAGATTTTCATTTCATACAAGATGCCAGATAATCAACAGGTGGATAATATCTTGACAAAGGTAGTGTAAAATCGAGCTTTCCATTCTTGACTAGACAATTTTTGGCATTCAAGACATCTATGCACAAACTTGATGAGGAACCTTGGTGTGATTACTAAGAATGTTTAATTTTTAGAGTTTAAATTAGAATATGCTATCGTAGCTGACTTGAGACAACTAATATTATTGAAAGCTTCATGACAACTTTGTTCATGTAAATTCCTTGGTATAGATATTTCAAACTCCTTATGGAGGAGAACAAAAATGAAGAACTATTACCCACAAACTGTGTTTTAAGACCGACATTGCTAACTCCCCATCTGTTTGTGTCAGTCACATAATATGTAGCTGGACCAAGGGGCTCAGTGTCCGTCTCATACACAGTTCCATTGGATAACGTAGTCTGAGGACCACCGCAGTTAATCATGAAGTTATAATCTGGGCAAAGATACAAAAGAAGTTGTCACAGAATGTTCAGAGAGGCATTTTCATGTAGAATGTTACATCATATGAGGTTTGAACTGTACTTACAAACTGGACGACCCCGGTGGCAAGGAAAGCCCCTTTGAAGGCAATTCAACCGTGAAGGTAGATCACTGAAATGGAAAAGAAAATAACTAGGCACTTAAATGAGAATATAGCAGTTATTTGTTCGATTATAAACAACAACTGTTGAGAATATATACATCCCACATGGGAAAAATGGGACATTGCCTATGGATTTATAAGAGTTTGGGTCACTCCATCCATTGCCAATTGGTTTTGGATTACTTTATCAACAACCATATCTGTTCTACCTCCCACCCTTCACAATATTCAAAAACCCTCATATTCGTTTCCATCCATACAGCTCAGAACATTGCCAACATAGCACATCTCTCCAAAACGTTGCCTCCCAAAAAAATACACTCCCTCGCAGAATAATGCCTGACATGAACGAGGATCACTCAAACTTGCACTAGCCTCCTTGAAGAGACATTGCCATAAAGAAGAAGCTACTGAACAAGAAGACTCTAAACTCCATGCTCTCCTTTCAAGTTTATCTGAAGCAAGCAGAATAGAAACAACGTCCATACTCTCCTAATTTTCAATTACATTGCTGTAAGCTCCCCTTCCTGTATTTTTTTTATTTCTTCAATCAACATAGAAACTAGGAATCGACAAGTTAAGATATTCAGAGAGCCAATAGAGATAAGGGTAAAGAACACAAAAGGTTGCTTCCCCCACCCAATGCTCTTCCAAAAACCTCATTCTTATCCCCCATTTTCTAACCCCAAAACAACATCAGAAGCCAAAGAAGCACTTCTTTTAAGGAATATCCATCCATGGGCTCCAACCTGAACCTCGAACAACTATCAGGATCTCAACCAATTTCATGCAGTCCATATTTACCAAGTCTCCAACCCCAAAACCTCCTTTTTGTCCTTCACTCGAGTCACCTGAACCAAGTGATCTTTCTTGCTTCCCGCCACCTCTTCCCACTATCCCTTCCAACCTCCTTGCCACACCACAAGGAATGTCAAGCTACTCATCCACGACTGAACCAATGTCAACCCCCACTCTCTCCCCCAGACAAGAAAGCTTACTGGATCCTCTAATCTTTTTCCAGTAATCTCCAGCACTGGTCCCCAGGGTATCAAAAGCCCTCCCTACCACCAAGACCTCCACCAACTGCCTATCCTTGCTGTCTCAACAAGCTTGCTCAATCAATCAACTACCAATGCAAGTGAAAAACAAGAACAAGAACGTCCTTGGCAAAGCCCCTTTTAAGATCGAAACTTTTCTCTAAGTCTCCCATTTAATTACACAGCCTCTTATCAACATCCTCCAAACCCTTTTTGCTCCAAAACATAATCCAAAGTATTCCAATCCACATAATAAAATGATTTATAGACTGCGCATTCTTATATTGATGAAGGTAGATGAGGCAATTAGATCAGTGGATTGACAGTGGGATCCTAAGTAACAATTGAACCAACTAGAGACTTGATTAGGGATCCAAAACAGTACCATCATGACAGCTCAGGTGAAACATAAGACACGAGTGGTACAATAGTAGCCTCAGTTACCATATTTAAAAAGCCAAAACTATGGAAGACATATATTGCAAGTGATATGGAACTGTCACGTGCATTATCAAAATGTTCACATTAAATGTGAGCTCAGATCTAAGGAATCACCTGCTGTCTGAACTGTTTATGCTGAAGTTGTTGGCCACTAAGTTACTGCAAAATACACCCAACAGACAGAAATGTTAATATCATCTTATAATATATGATGCAAGCCCATCCTGCCAAAGAAAAAAAGGAAAGAAAAAAGAATCTGTAATCAAACTAGCTAAGTGTAACATACAAAAGTAAGCACAGTTATCAAACAATAAAACTTTTAACCAAAAGGGAACGAAAAATAGCAAACAGAACATAAAAGCTAAATGTAAATGTGGAATGCCAAAGACATACAGCTGTAAGTTTTGTTCGTTGACCCAACTCGGAAAGCTCTGGCCTACTAGATTATTGTAAGACAAATCTCTGCATTCATTTCATACAAAAATGTTAAATACTTTCATACAATGAATACAACACAACAGTGTCACATTATCAAATTTAGTTATTTGTCAGTCATACATATACTACAATACATGATTTTGCACCATAATAATATGAATCTGCATACTCTTACAGTCAGACAATACAGCTCCAATCCAAGTTAAGGAAGAACTATTTGTAAAAGAAAAAAAATAAAAAAATAAATAAAGAAATGCAGGCCTTCTATAAATTAAATGCAAGTCTCTTTATGGGATGAATATTAGGCTTTTAACTATAACTCATCATTGCTGCTTACTATTTATTTCCTCATAATGTTATCAAGTGGCCTAGTTACGATTATTCTAGTGGTGAGACAAATCTGTTAATTACTTATCTCTGCCTACTGAAAATAGATCTGTACTATTTACTAAGTTTTAAGTTTTTCATATAAATCGTGAACCCAAAGTCAATGTTTAGCATCTAGTATCGACATCACTAAAAAAAAAATACAAAATTTAACTAGAAAAGGAAAGTGATGGTATTCAGAATCCTTCAAGTTCACCAAAAGGAAACTGGCACGTACAATTCAAATAAAGACGAATCAAGTGTAGTATCCTTGTCATCACCAAAGAGATGACTTGATATCACATAGAAATTTATTTTAATACAAAACTCCAGTTTGATTGCATTACAATGAATGATGTATGAAGAAAATATGCTGAAATACTTACACAACAAGAAGAGACGAGCTTTTAGACTCAGGAAGGCTACCATTCAACTTATTGTTTCCAAGAAACCTAATTATGAAGACAGAAATATATGCCTCAATATGAAGAGTATATTCTGGAGGAATATAAAGCAATTAAGAAGCATGGATGACATATTACAGGATGGCGAGCACATTCATATCAAATAGTGAGGCTGGTATTTGTCCATTCAAATTGTTGAAGCTCAAATCCCTGCAGTACAAAAGGAACAATAATGCATTTAGTCAAAAGCAGCTAGTAGTAACACATAATCATGGTGCACCCAAAGCTGTGAGATTCACTATAAACCAGATCATCATTAGTTAGCCTAATACGTAATTATGTATCATTGTGTTATGTAAGAAGAGAATCATATATGGTATCGCGGCTCTTCAGTACATAAGGAAAATGGGTTTCAGGTTGGGAAATTTGGGTTTGCTCAACATATATGACCACCAATCAGAAAGAAAAGCTTACAGGTGAACCAATTTTTGGTAATCTCCAATGTTGGAAGGAATTGAATCAGAAATATTGTTATTCCTCAGCATTCTGCAGGATGTGAAACCAAGCTGTCATAATAGATTTCAGAATGAAAACAAACAACAAAACAGAGATATGCTAAATGTCCAAATAAATTCAAATGTAGAGAACGATTTGCCTTACAAGACTTCTAGAGACGTCATATTCTTGATAAATCCAAGAGAAGAGTTTTCATTGGCAATCGTTAAATCAGTAATTCGCCTATAATTACATCACACAGGAAATGGTAAAAGATATAGATATGCACAAATAAACAAAAGGTGACAAGTAGACCAGGTAGATACTCACAGCTCTGTCAAAAGAGTTAATCTGGACAGTGAAGATGGTATGGAACCTTCAAAGGAGTTTCCCTGAAACCTCCTAACAAACATTTAGCTAATTATTAATGGACTATATCAGAGACAAAATTTTCTCAGATATCATTGAGCTTAAATGCTTAATTCTGAAGCCTAACTAAATGATGAACCTATTATCATTCAAAAGCAAGTGAACTGAATGGAATTATATATGTCAAGAGGAGGAGAGGGGGGGGGGGGGGGGGGAGAGACAGAGAGAAACTCACAAGGTAGTAAGCTTTGTCCAATCTCCTACGAAGTCCGGTATCCTGCCAGTGAGGTTTGTATCTGTTGCCCAACTGAAACAAACACAGGTAACCTCAGATATCAAATAACAGTTCTTCCCCTATTTATCACAATTCGGACGTAAAGCTCTTACTCACAATGTTTCCAAGTTTGTTAGATTAGCAAATGTTGGAGGAATCTCACCGCTAAGTCCAGAATTATCAATGAAACTGCATGCCAAAGTGTAAACAATAATCCATTGTCATAAATATGTGTATTGATATCTAAAACATACTTTGTAGATGAAAGGAAAAGAAAAGGCATATATATGAGACTTACATCTTTTTTATTGTTGTTAAATACCCTATCTCAGGTGGCAGAGAACCAGAAAGGTTGAGTGTCCCAACAGCCCTACAACATTGACAAGTAATCAGTTAAAAATTTGTGGATATGTTAGAAATTTTGAGTTTTAGATAATCAAGATTAAGTAAATGCAGGTACATGGCTACAGCAGCCGACAGTTACAGGATTTTCTGGTGAAAAACAGTTGCTTGAATTAAATAATATGGTTGCATGCATGCTTGAATTTAAAAAAGCAAAAACATCAAGTACTTATGTTTCCACCTGATTGCCCACACATCCAAATAAAAACAATGCACATATCAATGAATAATATACATATACATATGTGTGTGTTCTCTTTTCTGAATTAATGACACATTCAAATTTAACAATCCATGCACAGAGGCAGTGATAGTATCTAAAATGAGAAAACTTAACACGGTAAATATCAGATTGTCTTGTCTGAATCTTCAAAATTAGATGACTTACAAGAATGTCAAATTGGTGAGTTTTGCAATTTCCTTTGGTAGTTCGCCTGATAAGTCGTTGTGTCCAAAGTTCCTAGAAATTAAAATACAAGTACAGGTGTAAAAAATAACATTCTTTAAGAGGAATATGCTCTTTAATAAAATTCAGATTGGCTTACAAGTATGTGATGCTGGTTAGATTTCCAATAGATGCAGAGATAGGTCCTGTCATGTAATTTTTTTCCACATTCCTATAATGAAGAAATGGAGGAAATTAACAAACAACTTGGGTACGTAGTAGCTACCAATAATTTACAAGAGTTTACCAAACATACAGATATTGAAGGAAAGTCAAAGCATAGAGCTCTTCTGGAATTGGAGCAACAATGTCCAAAGTAGATGCTTTCCTGCAAATTCAAATTGCAGATGAAAATGATGCAAGTTGTGATATGACTGATATCATAGATAAAGTGAAATTCTTGAGAAAGGCAGCATTTGAGTAGAAACAACAATAGAGGATGAGACATAATTACAGTTGGGTAATGTGGCAAGTTGAGTTTGAATCAGAAGAACAGTTGCATTTGACGAAGGGATTGTAATCATTATCTTCGTTATAGAAATAACCGGTGTCATCAGCTTCATCTACCGCAAGTCCACTGCATGGGTCACCAGTTGTGTTCCATTGCTTCGTATTGGCCGTTACATTCCATTTCTGAAAGATTGCATCCAGCGCTCTCACTGCAACACCAATTACAAAGAATTAATCCATGTCTTCCACAAACCAAACTATTCTTTTTTTTTTTTACCTCGAGTTTGACAAAATATACGAGTTTTAATACAATTAGAATGTTGATGGGGTAGAATTCACTTCCATTCGAGTAAAAATAGTTCATTTCGTTTCAAAGCAACAGACGATTAGTCAAGCCTAACAACATTGTGGAATAATCCGCAACCCGTTTCCATCAAAGACAGGAGAGAGTGCACCAAGCACTGCAAGAACACCCCACATCCCGCAAAACAACCAACATTTTTCCACACAAGACAACATTTCAATGGAAAGTACAGCACACAAAAGAAAACATTTGCTAAAAAATCAAAGATAGTAACTTTCACCCACAAAGTTTTGATCTTTTTGCTACCCAAGAAAACAAGTTACCAAGCGAACTTCAACTATTAATAGGAAAACGCATAGCACTATATTGCTATATTGAGAGACAGAGAGAGAGATAAATCACCTTCAGATGGATCTGTGGTGGGTTGAGCTTGTGCAACAAACCCAGAGATGAATATGCTGCAGGCTGCTGCAGCATACCAAAACCACACCAGCAGTGACATGAATCTGATCTTCCTTCCTTTCCTACGATATTGTTCAATCAATCCAAAACTATGGACTCTCTTTTCTCAATCCCCAAAACAAAAACAGAGAGATAAAGATAGAGAGAAGAGTTTTGGAAATGGCTGCTAACTGAATATAGACTGGCGCCGCAGCAGCAGCAGTCACCAAAGTTGAATTCAGTGAAAAGCAGAAAGTCAAATCCCAGAGATATGAGAAAGGTGGCAAGGACCCTCCATATATATATATAAATGTCGCCTACTCGATGATAACGAAGAGAAGCCGACATGGTAAGAGGCTACTTGGTCTGCCAACAGTCGCTGGAGAATGGTGGGGGCCAATTTTCTGATGAAGATTATTATATAAGTGCAGGAAATCATTAGGATATTGGAAAAACGCAAAAAGCTTTAATCTAGAAGAAAAAAAAAAAAAAAAACATGCATGTGCAGTTAGACTTGGAATCATCCACTTGGTGTTTTGTGTTTTTAGTGAAAGAGGGAATCCAACCTTTGACATATTCTATTAGAGGAAAGGACTCTTGTCCCAATGACAGGGTCAAAATTTCATATTTCAACTCGTATTTATTCTTTTTTCTTAAGAAAATTGAAAAAGAAGAAGATGATATTGACAATTATTCGGCCATACTTGAAAATGGGAGCAGTTGAGAAATCTTATCATCAACTTATTCAACTAGTTTCAAATCGAAAAAAACTTCTTCAACTAGTTCCAGAGAAAGGGAACAGGGTGGCAAATCGTTTTGCTAGTTATTTGAGCACTAAAAGTCAATATACAGTTTCTATAACTTGTAGTTTTATAATTTGTTATATTTCTGTACGTAAGATACTAAGATTTACGTGATATTTTGTTTATGCTCCTTATTTTATGTTGTACTCACAAAGATGATCACAATATCATTTTATTTTATGTTTTATTCACAAAAGACGATCGACTCAAGCCATTTGTTTTTTCTTTTGAGAATAATCTTCTTAAGCCACATTTTAAGATTTAGTGATGTGTTGTTAACGTTAAAAAAAACATGAAAATAAACGATAAATATATATGCATGTCGCTAATGATTTTTTTTTTTTTTTTACTCTCTTTCTCTCTCCCTTTTTAAATATATCTCGTAACTCCATAATGCACAAATGACGCGGCATCATCTCCAACCCATCATTCGAAATTTAAACAGACTACCCATCTTTATCACGCAATTGAGATCGGTGAGGTTGAAATCGAGAGCTAACAACATGTCAGAAATGACAAAATATATGTGGATATATGTAGACCTGTAAATGGACCGGATTTGGATCGGATCGACCTAAATCCAAATCCGTTTACTTAAAAAAAAATTCGATCCAAACCCGCTCCGTTAACCCGGCGGATCGTTGATAGCTCGATCCAAATCCGTATCCGCCGGATTAACGGATACCCGATCCGCTAATCCGACCCGTTATAATTTCAAATATTTTAAAATTTT
Organism: Rosa rugosa; assembly: GCF_958449725.1. Lineage (NCBI taxonomy): Eukaryota > Viridiplantae > Streptophyta > Magnoliopsida > Rosales > Rosaceae > Rosa > Rosa rugosa. The sequence goes on from NC_084821.1 coordinate 7,983,378, forward strand.
AAATAGTAATATTAAATTTATATCATGATACCTCATAAGATATTAATAAAATATTAAAACAACATGAAAAGTATCACCAAAAGTAGAATTACATTATCAAAATTCTTAATGCTTCTTGGAATCTGTCCCTTAGATTTCTGCAAAAAAATTGTATTAGAAATTCTTCATATTTTATATTATATATATATATTTTTTAAAATAATAATATATTAATAAAAAAAATAATATTTTATTATTAAAAAAACGGGCCGGATCATTAACGGATCGGATCGACCTAGATCCGTATTTGATCCGTTAAATAAACGGGTTAACGGATTCGGATCATTAACGGATCAACGGATCAAAACTTTCGATCCAAACCCGTCCAATAGTCACGGATCTGGAGCGGGTCCGGATCAAAATCAGGTCCATTTACAGGTCTAGATATATGCAAACCAAACGAAAAGTTCTACCATAAAATCGTGCACAAGTTCTTTCCTTATCATCTCCAAACGCACAAACATTCTGTTCAAAACCCACCCCCCCCCCCCCCCAAAGTGGACACGTGTCATCACCACAGGCCACTAGAAAAGAGAGGTGAAACGCAGCGTTTTGGGCCTGCTCAGCAAGTCACTATAAATATGAATTAGACTCTTCCAGAAAGCACTTGATATATTCTGTAACAGACTCGATTTTGCTCGTAATCTCAGAACCGAAGAGAATTTGAGAAGAGAAGAAGAAGAAGAAGATGGGGAAGCAACCGGTGAGGATGAAGGCGGTGGTATACGCGCTGTCGCCGTTTCAGCAGAAGGTGATGCCGGGTCTCTGGAAAGATCTGCCGACGAAGATCCACCACAAGATCTCCGAGAACTGGCACAGCGCTATCTTCCTCCTCGGACCCATCGTCGGAACCTATGCGTAATGCTCACATCATCTAAACCCCTTTTTATTTCTTTCTTTTGATTAGTAGTCCTGAACCCTGGAATTGATCGACTTTGTTTGATTTACGGTGCGTTTTGCGGTTCGTTTAGTCATTTCGTGAGAAATTTGTGGATACCCAATTCAGTAATCGTGAAAAGTTTGAAGCTTTTAAGGGATTGGTTTGGTGGTTTTTATTTTAGGGTTTGTGTTTTGAATAGGTTAGGAAGAAAATGAAAGGTGGCTGCTTTTGGTTTCTGTTATGATGGATTGGTTTATAACAGTGTTGATTACAGAGGATTCACATGGTTTTGGTATTAGTTGTTTGTGATGAGTTGAATATGTGACATATTCACTGCATGTTAGATTTTTTTTTTTTTTTTTTCAAGTAGGATCAAGTCTGATGTATGTGGATTTGTGGGGTTTTTTGCAAAGGCCAAAGTTTGTTTTTGTTCTGTATCAGATGTTATGGTTTTATAGCTCAAAACTGTCAGCGTGTAATGTCTTCTATTATATTTTTGAATAGGACTGTGTAATGAAACAATGGAAAGTAGTAGCATGATTTGCAAATAGTTTGTATGGTACTGTGCATACCATGCAAATCTAGAACTTTAGTAGACAGAATGCATTACTCTGTACTGTATTTATGAACAACAAGTCTCCAGCTGCACAAATGGTTGTTAGAAAAAGTATGTTAGGTTTTGTATCTTATTTCTTATGTGTTGTAATTCTTGTTCATTGTTTATCAAGTTCTAAATTTTCAACTGTATGCGCACCTGGACATCTTGTTCTTCAGTTATACATCAGGGCATTGCATAGTCGGACTTATTCATGACTGCCCATTGTTGTTGTAGTTTTCCAATTGCTGATCAGTTGCTGTCAAACTCTCCCTTTTCTTTTCCTACCCTCCCTCTGCCACAAAATCTCATTGTACTTGATATGATCTTCCTGGTTATGCTGAATCTTGAAATGTATGCAGGTATGTCCAGAACTACAAGGAAAAGGAGAAGTTGGAGCATAGGTTCTGAAGTTATATTTTCAGTCAAGCAGCTGTTGAAATTGCTAGAAGAATTATATCTTTTCCTGTTCCTCTTGCAAATAAGTTGAGTTCTTAGGTTTTTGACCTCTGTTCAAGTTGTTTAAACTCGTACTTAAATGTTGAGCTATGGTACTGGGAATTCCAGTTCTTATCTTGACTTGTACCAGTTAAATTGACATTTTTTCGGGTATTGCTAGACCTTGAATGAGTTTAGCGCCTGCTGTGAGAATAATGATTTAAATTCCGTATGGCTTATCTGCCCATTGCAGTATAGCTTATTACACCCATCTAATCTAATGAAATTCTGATATTGAAATCGTGGTTTGCTGCTTCTTTGTTTATGCTCTCAATTGTGCTTTGGCTCTTTATGTTGCACATGAGATAATTTGTAGACTCAACTTGATATTGTGGTTGGCAAATGTTTTCGTAGGTAACTATGTAACGATGGAAGTTCATTTCTCAGTTCCTCATTGGATATAAGACCTTGAAATGAACATATAATCATTTGCGCCACCATAAAAGCCATACCAAATTAAAGCTCTTCAGTCCATTATGGAATTCGATAGTCGCTAAGCTATCTCTCTTTCTAGCAGGGATGATGTCACAAACTTGGTCCAAATTTTACCCCATCGGATGCATTACGGTGTCTCAACTTTCAATGTTTGGGTTATAATGGAATTCTGGTAGTATTGCAGATGTATGTATCCCTTTAGCTTATATTGGATTAGAAATGTGGATCTTGGATCACAGGAAGATTGGTTTTATTAAGTTGGATTAAAGATTATTGACACAAATGGAACGGACTTGAAATTCAGATGTCTATTTGCCTATTTTGGTATGTGGTTTACAAAGAAGAAAGCCCCCATTAATTATTTGGAAACTTCACTAATAAGCATATTCAATAAAAAGCCTAGTTAATTAGCATCATGGATGCTTTTATTGATGTGTGAATCATACTTGGTATACTTTTTACTGATTCTTGCAAATGTTCTATTCTATTGTATCTTTTGGGTAATATATTGTTGTGGCTTTGGTACTTACAGTTGCGTCAACAAATGGAAAATTCCAGCTTTGAGGATGCTGGATGAGAGCAGATTCAGGAGATTGTTAGAAGGAGGGTGTCGCCTTTGTTTAACTCAAAGGAGATTTAGATTGGGATATGCATCAGTTATCCAACGTAGCTTGTTTCAGGACTGCTACTGGCTCTTTAATCTCTATGTAGCTCTTACTTGTTGTCAATGGCGTAGCCAAAAATCTCTCTTAGGAGGGTCAAACTTTATTAACTAACAAATTATATTCATTTCTAGTCGTCCTCTAAAAATTAAACAATCTTTTGCCCAAAAAAATATATATATTAGTATAATTAAGAAAATTTAGGTGTAATATTTCTTGTACTAATGCTGAAATTGAAAGATCCTTAAATCATGTTGAATAAATTTTGGGATTTAAGATGAATGATAAATATAGAAAAACTTATGTGTTACTTCAATTTAGCATATTAATAAAGAATTGTAAATATGCGCATATGGGCATATATCGATCAATAGGGTAAGAAAACCTTGAAAAGATTCATATTAATTAGATATATGTAGTGTATTAATAGTGTAAAATATTATTTCATTCCATTAAAGTTCAAGGATAATTAAAACTAATTAAGATAAATTTGTATTGAATTTTAAAAATTGAGACTAATTAAAGATTTTTCAAAATTGAGAAGGGTCAATTTTATTTCATTCCATTAAGATTCATAAATCATTAACACTAATTAATTAAGGATTTTCTAAAAATTGAGAAGGGTCAATTGACCCTTCTTGCCCTAGGCTAGCTACGCCCTTGCTTGTTGTAGTACTTCATCATTTTCTGGGAATATGGTTCCCAGATATCTCATTTTCTTATGATAACTGCATTTGGCCCAAGGTCAGTTGAAGCAATAGAAGTACCTTTTAGTAATTCTATGTTTAAGAAGCGCTTGTGTTTTTGTTTTGTTTGGCTGTGTGGAACTTTGAAGTTGTTGGGTTTAGTTATAGTCTAGCTGGAACTTTTTTTTTTTTTTTTCATTTTTTAAAGAGGATCAAAAGGTTTCACCCCTGCTCTCATGGTGACTCGAACCCATGACTTCGTACATAGGTAGTGGGTGTTCTAACCACTGAGCTAACACCACTTCGTCCTAGCTGGAACTTATATGGCTTTGTGTTCAATGTGATGATATTTGGTTTAATATAAGATGGCCTTATACAAGTTGATGATATGAAAGACTGCCTCAGATAGTACAAATACTGAGTTATGTTATCTCGATTCACTAATTTGAAGCAATGGTGAAATTAGCAATGGTAAAAAAAAAAAAAAAATGCTGGTAAAAACTAAACGACAGGACCGAAGCATCAAAGAAAAAAACAGGCAGTAGTAGCAAAGCAAGCACCTTTTATTCTGAAATTGAGGATCTAGATTAGAGAGACCCCAAGACTCGAGCTTTCTCAAGGAAACCCCGAGACGCAGAGATATGCTGAAAATGATGGGAAAAGCGTGTTTTGCTTCTTCTAATTTTCATTATTGCAGCAGAAGAGGTATGCCATTTCTTCACTCTGCTCCTCTTGTTGTTGCTGCTTTATTTCATTCTACAGAATCCTCCCATCACTTTCATTCTCAATCCTCATACCCAACCAAATCCACACAAACCCATCTAGGAAATCGACCCAATACTATTGTGAGTAATGTTGAGGATGCCTCCATGTTGTTCCATGAAATGCTTCACTCCCGTCCTCTGCCTTCTTCTGTTATCCCCTTCACTCAGATATTGGGTCAACTCGTCAAATTGAAACACTATTCGGCTGTCATCCCTCTCTTCAAACAAAATGGTGGAGGGAGGCCATTGTAAGCCGGATGTGGTTACTTTCACCACACTAATGAAGGCCTTTTGCAAGATGGGAAACAACACTGCTGCTATTCAATTACTTGGGAAGATGGAAGAAAGAGGATGCAAGCCCGACAGAGTTTCCTATAACACCATCATCGACAGTCTGTGTAAGGATACACTAATTGATGAAGCAATGAACCTCTTCTCAGAAATGATTACTAGAGGTATTGCTCCAAACGTCCTTACTTACAACTCTTTGATTCAAGGAATTTGCAATATAGGCCATTGGAAAGAAGCTACGAGGTTGTTGAATGAAATGGTGAGTAAAGGTATCTTTCCAGATGTAGTCACCTTCAATGTTTTGGTTGATACATTCTCTAAGGAGGGGATGGTTGTGGAAGCCAAAACTGTGGTTGACGTGATGATTCAAAGACATATTGAGCCTGATACGATTACTTACAACTCACTTAATGGACGGTTACTGTCTGCGAGGAGAAATGGACGAGGCAAGACAAGTTTTTGATCTTATGATTAGCAAGGGCTCCATGGTTAATGTTCGGAGTTGTAACACATTGATTAACGGATATTGCAAGGGTAAAATGGTTGATAAGGCTAACGAGATTTTCAAGGAAATGCGTCATATGGAATTACTTCCCAATACCATTACTTATAACACTCTTATTGATGGTCTTTGCAAAGCGGGGAGACTACAAGAAGCAGAAAAGTTGTTCTCTCAGATGCTAGGTTGTGGCCACCTTCCAGATGTTCAAACTTATGCTGTTTTACTTGATGGCCTGTGTAACAACCAGCAACTTTCTACGGCAATAGAATTGCTTAAAGAAATGGAAGCCAACAAAGTACAACTTAATATTGTCGTTTACACTCTTGTTATTGAAGGTTTGTGCAAAGCTGGAACAATTGAATCCGCAAGAGATCTCTTTTGTGGTTTGTCATCAAAAGGAGTTCAGCCTAATGTCAGAACATACACTGTAATGATTCATGGACTTTGTCGTCATGGCTTAATAATTGAAGCAGAAAAGTTGCTGAGAGAAATGGGAGGGAAAGGATGTTCTCCAAATGGTTGCACCTATAACACCATTATCCGAGGGTTGTTAAATAACAATGACGCGTCACGGGCTACGAGACTTATTCAAGAAATGCTTGAGAGGGGTTTCTCTGCAGATGCATCAACTATGGAATTGATTGTTGATTTATTGTCGAAGGATATAGTAGATCCGGCTTTGTTGCCTCTGTTAAAAGATTCACGATAAAGTTGATTTGTACTCTATTAAGCTCAGGTATGTCAATCTCTTCCCCGCTCCAAAGTTTTTCATTTCAGTTGCTGTTTTGTTATTTTACTTAATTAGATTCAGAATTATAGATTGGAATTTAGACTCTCTGTGATGCAAGATTAGGATTTGCTCCTTCCACTTGCTTAGTTTATTATTGGTCTTGGCCTTTGTTTGAGTCTTTTGGCATGCCATGGTAGGTAGCCACCTTTTTTTTCTTGCTTGTTAGTTGTTACTGTTTTAGGAAGGCTTTATAGCAGCTTCTCGGTTTTCTGCGGTCTTAGTTTCTTTGCCATATATGATGCAGTTTTCTGTTGATAACTGCTTACAAATTTCAGGTTATCATGCAGGGGCAGAACTACTATAGTAGTAGAAGGGGTCCGGACCCCCCCAAAGATTTTCTAAAACACAATCTAATGCAATTAACACTCATTAACTCCCAAAGAACTAGAAGGAAATTTGATGCAATTAACTAGATTGGACCAACTTAATAAAGTTACTGGTAAGCATCTTTAAGTAAAGAACCAGTCAAAATTTAAAGAAAAGTTATGAAATATAACAATATATCAGAAAGGAAAGATTTTACTTAACTGATTATACTTCTAAGTATTATTTTCAAGTTTCTTTATTTTGATTTATTATTTGGACCCCCCCCCCCCCCCCCAAACTTTAAATTCTAGTTCCGCCCCTGTATTCATGGTATGTATGTGTGTAGATTCAGAGGTTTGAACAAGTTGGCTGAAGCTAACTCTTGGACCTCAACCTGTAAGCTTGCTTGATTGGTAAACTAGAACCTGACAGGAATGGGAAGGGTTCTTAGGAATTGTATGGAGACCTTTTAGAGGCATATTCAAATATCATTTTTGGTCTTGTATGAATCTGGGAATGTAACAAAACTTCCCTCTTTAATCGTATATATATCTACTCCCACTTTCCTCTTTTGGTTAATCAACAATTTCAGAGCTTTTCGTGTTGATAACGTGTTGTAAAACAATAGTAAAAGAATTTGAGAGAGAGAGAGTTTAAACGCGGAGAATGAGAGGATCTTCTATTCATCTCACTATGTGGTTTATATAGGAGTACATGGTATATACAAAAATGCAACGTTTAATAGCAACGTCAATTACTCCTATACACAATTCTATCAATCACTAATCTATAGTGAAAGGCACATATCACTCTTCATCTATTTACATGATTTAGCCATAACTATTTACAACAACATCATCAAGAATAAAAAGTACTGTGTATGTACATGATCAAGAATCAAGAGCTATATGTATCAATAGAAAAATAGATGTATAATCGATCAGCCTATTCCTTCAAAACTCACCTACCATCACCATTAGTATTATTGAGTATGGGAAGAGTGGCATTTGAAGGTAATTGCCCTGCATCCCCCATCACGCTTGTACTTGCCGATGAGTTGTAAAAGCTGAAGTCAGTTCCTCTAGTTGACATATCAGTTCCTAGACTGGTGCCAGTACTCCCATATTTCGTTTGGCTGGTGATAGTAGTTACATCGTCAAATCGCCAGTCTGTCAAGTAACCGGGCTTTGAAATAGCAGGAGTCACTTCAATATCTCCTGCAAGCATTCCAATCACGCGAGACATAGGTGGTCGTAGCATTGGTGATGATTGAGTGCACAAAATTCCTATGTTGATAGTTCGTCTTGCTTCTTCCTCATTGAATTCGGATAATCTAGAGTCTACTAGATCAACTTCACGTTCGTTTTCATGCAAGTTCCAAGCCTAAGGAGGAAGAACACAGTAGTATTATGAAAAGTGAAACAATACTGAAGATAACTAAAAGATTGTGTTATGGTAAACCCAAACCTCTTCATTGTAGCAGAACACATGCAGTGTAACAGAATTAATCATGACACAACGAACATATCAAAGTCAAAATCTGAAAAGCATAAAGTTCTTACCAATTCAAGAAGATAAACCATATCGCCTTCCAAACTTGGATCAGAATTTGGCCTACCGCTGACAATTTCTAGAATGACAACACCATAGGCAAACACATCGGTTTTCTCTGTCAAGTGTCCACGCATAGCATATTCCGGTGCAAGATACCCACTGCATTATTAACAATTGCATGCACTATTTGTAACTCACCCAACATACTTTTGAGTTAAAACCGAAATGAGAAACTACAAGAAAATAAGGTGACCAAAATGTTTGAGATCTTACATTGTTCCCGCAACCCGAGTACTCATGTGGGTCTTTTTATCATCATAATGCTTCGCCAAACCAAAATCTGATATTTTGGCAATGAGATTAGAGTCAAGCAGAATGTTACTTGCCTTCACATCTCTGTGTACAATTCGAAGCCTTGATTCTTCATGAAGATAAGTTAAACCTCTAGCTACACCCAAGCATATATCAAAACGTGTCTGCCAATCAAGATGCAAGGTTCTTTTTCCTGTTTCATACAAGCCATAATTATAAATCTTTATGCTATTACGAGCTAGAAGCAATAAATTAATAATGGTATTCTCATACCAAATAATGCTTGATCAAGACTCTTGTTCTCCAGATACTCATAGACAAGGAGCCGTTTAGCTCCCTCGGTGCAGAATCCATACAAATTTACTAGGTTATTGTGTCGCACAGAAGATATAGTGGCAATCTCAGTCACAAACTGGTTCTTTCCTTGGTGGGATGATGCAGCCAATTGTTTTACGGCAATTACTCTTCCATCATTTAGAGCACCCTATTAATAACAAAAATCTGTCAAAGTTGGGCAAAATTAATATGTACTGTTCATGACTCCCATACGCACTAACTTTGGGCTTCATGTCATAAATGGTGATATATGAGTTTCTAATGTATTGGACGTATCCGTTCCCTATATATATATATATATATATATATATATATATATATATATATATCAAGAGATGCATGTGCTTTAGGAGATGCTTGTGCTTTATGTTCTTCAACTATTTTAAGGATGATGCTTTTTCTCATACATCCTAATTTTCACACATGGAAGTGCTTGGCATCCTACCAATTATAAGTCAAACCTCATGATCTAATGGTAAGGTGCGTACTGCTGCCATTTCATGAATACAAAAGCAACACATTTTATAAGGGACATGAAGAAAAAAATTTAGAAAGTTTATTAGGAAAAAAGAAAGAAACAAAGAATCTGGTGTTTCAAGATGTCAAGGTTTACACTCATGCATATGAAGTAGATATACAATATTCTTGCATCAAGCAGTAAACATTAAAGCATTCAAATGTAAGTAGACACACCATGAAAAAGCGAAAATCCTTAATCAGCATAGTAACTTACTTTGAAGACAGGCCCAAATCCTCCCTCTCCAAGCTTATTATCTGGACTAAAGTTATTTGTAGCTGCCTTCAGTTCAGAAAAACTGAAAGTGAGAGGTCCAAGATCTATTCCCAACAGCTCTGCAAATTTTTCACAATGAATATGTCTGTTAGCATGTTTCTCTCTTAAGCAAAAAAAGAAAAAAAAATGCAATCTGATTAAGTACAAAGTATGCATCTATGTTTTTCTCACAATCAATTTGCTTTCTTTCAAGTTAAATAAAATATCCTAGTTTACAGAAATAAAACAACAAAAGTAGAAGATTCCACTTATGGCTATTAGCTAATACAATATATAATTATTTTGTCTTTTGAGTAGTCAAACTTTTGTAAATAGTTTACCTTCATCATAGTCATCATCAGTGTTGTGCCTCTTTCTTCCTTGAACAATATATAAAAGCAGCACCACCAGAATTAAAACTCCACAACCAACAACAATTCCCACAATAAGCCCAGTCCTATTCTTCTTACTACTTGGCAGCTTGTTGCTGACGGTAGGTTTGAATTCTGTAGAAATTAAAGCTCTTTAGTCAACAGCATGGAGCACAGTGTGAAAGAAATCATCATAAACTAATAAACTGGTCCGACTATAATTTTCATTTACTTTACCAGGTGTAGCACTGATGGCTGAAACAAGAGGTCCATAAGTACCCTCCTCTGGTATACAGCAAGTCCCCTTTCCAGCCCAGAAGAAATGGATTTCAAGGTAATTCTCTGAAACCACCTGAGCCTTGTATACCTTTTCAATAGCTAGCAAAGATGTCTTATTTGTCTCCTTCCGTATATCAAAATCTTTAACAACAAGAACATCCTGAAAACAGATAGATGAGGAACATATAAGATCTTGCTGGTGATAAATGTGACATTTTGGGCAATATAAGATATATGTGATGGTTAAAGGTAATAGACGAGACCAGAAATAAGATCTTGCTGCTGATCGATATTCTTTTCATTCAGTGATTCTCAATATCCATCAGATTTTAAAGTGCATCTTTCCTAGAGCATGGTTTTATTAAAATAATATTAACAATAATTTGAGATGATACAGACCTGGATATATATATCAAACACACGTCTTCCAAGACTTTTTCTTTTAAGGGTATCTAGGATAGCTTGTTCTGCAAATTCAAGCTTCACGGTATAGTTTCCATTCTCAAGACCCAAGCCATAGTATCTGAGTGATGAAGCAGAGATCCTTGCACTCTGAAATATCGTAGGGTCTGAAGTATTTCTGATTGGAGATGAAGTGGATATTGTATACTTTGGAATGTTGGTCCCAGTCAAATATGATGCAGCTGTTCGCATTATTGATTAACAAGAATTAAGTTAAAAGTAAAAGCTTGAGCAATGATAGATTTTCATTTCATACAAGATGCCAGATGATCAACAGGTGGATAATATCTTGACAAAGGTAGTGTGAAATAGAACTTTCCATTCTATACTAGACAATTTTGGCAGTCAAGACATCTATGCACAAACTTGATGAGGAACCTTGGTGTGATTACTAAGAATGTTTAATTAAAATCTTAAGGGTTTAAATTAGACTATGCTATCATAGTGACAGCTAATATTATTGAAATGGTACGTGATAGCTTAGCTCATGTAAATTACATGGTATATATATTTAAACCTCCTTATGGAGGGAAAAAAATGAAGAACTATTACCTACAAACTGTGTTTTAAGACCGACATTGCTAACTCCCCATCTGTTTGTGTCAGTCACATAATATGTAGCTGGACCAAGGGGCTCCATGTCCTTCTCATACACAGTCCCATTGGATATCGTAGCCTGAGGACCACCGCAGTTAATCATGAAGTTATAGTCTGTGCAAAGATACAACAGAAGTTGTCACAGAATGTTCAGAGAGGCATTTTAACTTAGAATGTTCATATGAGGTTTGAACTGTACTTACAAACTGGACTACCACGGTGGCAAGGGAAGCCCCTTTGAAGGCAATTCAACCCTGAAGGTAGACCACTGAAATGGAAAAGAAAATAACTAAGCACTTAAATGAGAAATATGACAGTTATTTTGTTGGATAATAAACAACCATATCTGTTCTACCTCCCACCCTTCACAATATCCAAAACCCTCATATTTGTTTCCATCCATACAACCTAGAACATTACCAACATAGCACATCTCTCCGAAAGCACACCCCTTTTCTCACCTCCAGGGAAGGAGAGAGAGAGAGAAGAAAAAAAGAACCACCCTCGCAGAATAATGCCTTACATGAACGAGGATTACTCAAGCTTGCACTTGCCTCCTTGAAGAGACGTTGCCATAAAGTACAAGCTACTGAACAATGAACACTCTCCTATCAAGTTTATCGGAAACAAGCAGAATAGAAACAACCTCCATGCTCTCCTAATTTTCAATAACATTGCTGTAATCTCCCCTTCCAGTATTTTCTGATCTCTTCAATCAACACAGAAACTAGGATTTGACAAGTTATGTTATTGAGAAAGCCAGTAGATTCAAGGGTAAAGAACACAAAAGGTTGCTTCCCCCACCCCAATGCTCTTCAAAAAACCTCATCCTTTTTCCCCATTTTCCAACCCCAAGACAAACAACAGAAGCCAAAGAAGCACTCTGTTTAAGGAATATCCATCCATGGGCTCCAACCTAAACCTCTAACAACTGTCATCCAATTCCATGCAGCACATATTTACTTGGAATGACATAAAAACTGTAGAAACTGTAGCCCATATTTACCAAGTCTCCAACCCCAGAACCTCCTTTTTGTCCTTGACTTGAGTCACCTGAACTAAGTAACCTCTCTTGCTTTTTGCCACCTCTTCCCACTATCCCTTCCAACCTCCTTACCACACCTGAAGGAATGTCAAGCTAGTCATCCACAAATGAACCAAAGTCAACCCGCACTCTCACCCCCCAGACAAGAATGCTTACTGGATCCTCTAATCTTCTTCCAATACTCTCCACCACTGGTCCCCAGGGTCTTGAATGCCCTCCCTATCGTCAAGACCTCCACCAACTGCCTATCCCTGCTGTCTCAACAAGCTTGCTCAATCAATCAACTACCAATGTAAGTGAAAAATGAGAACAAGAATATCCTTGACGAAGCCCCTTTTAAGATCAAAACTTTCCTCTAAATCTCCCACTAAATTCACACAGCCTCTTATCAACTTTCTCCAACCCCTTTTTGCTCCAAAACATAATCCAAAATATTCCAATCTACATAATAATATGATTTATAGATTCCGCATTCTTATATGGATGAAGCTACCATCAGACCATTAGATCAGTGGATTGACAGTGGGATCCTGAGTAACAATTGAACCAACTAGAGACTTGATTAGAGATTTGAAACAGTACCCCCATGACAGTTCAGGGGCAACAAAAGACACGGGGGTACAATAGTAGCCTCAATTACCATTTTTAAAAAGCCAAAACTATGAAAGACATATATTGCAAGTGATGTGACTGTCACATGCATTATCAAAATGTTCACAGTAAATGTGAGCTCAGATCCAAGGAATCACCTGCTGTCTGAACTGTCTATGCTGAAGTTGTTGGCCACCAAGTTACTGCAAAATATACCCAACATACAGAAATGTTAATATCATCTTATAATATATGATGCAAGCCCATCCAGTCAAAGAAAAAAGAATCTGTATTGTTGGAAAACTTCTCCATCAAACTAGCTAAGTGTAACATACAAAAGTAAGCACAGTTGTGAGTTTAATCAAACTTTTAACCAAAAGGGAACTAAAAATAGCATACAGAATATAAAAGCTGATTGTAAATGTGGAATGTCAAAGACATACAGTTCTAGGCTTTGTTCGTTGACCCAACTCGGAAAGCTCTGGCCTACTAGATTATTGTAAGACAAATCTCTGCATTCATTTCACACAAAAATGTTGGATACTTTCATACCATAAATACAACACAACAGTGGCACATTATCAAATTTAGTTATTTGGCAAGTCATATATATACTGCAATATATGATTTTGCACCATATATAATAATCTGAATCTACATACTCGTAGAGTCAGACAATACAGCTCCAACCCAAGTTAAGGAAGAACTATTTATAAAGAAAATAAAATTAAAATAAATAAATCAATGCAGGCCTTCTATAAATTAAATGTCAGTCTCTTTTTGGGATGAATTTTAGGCTTTTAACTATAACTCATCATTGCTGCTTACTATTTCCTTCCTCATAATGTTATCAGGTGGCCTAGTTACAATTATTCTAGTGGTGAGAACAAATCTGTTAATTACTTATCTCTGCCTACTGAAAATAAATCTGTACTATTTACTAAGTTTTTCATATAAATCATCAACCCAAAGACAATGTTTAGCATCTAGTATCGACATCACTAAAAAAAAAAAATACAAAATTTAACTAGAAAAGGAAAGTGACGGTATTCAGAATCCTTCACCAAAAGAAAACTGGCCATGTACAATTCAAATAAAGACGAATCAAGTGTAGTATCCTTTTCATCACCAAAGAGATGACTTGATATCACGTAGAAATTTATTTTAATACAAAACTCCAGTTTGACTGCATTACAATGGATGATGTATGAGGAAAATATGCTGAAATACTTACACAACGAGAACAGACGAGCTTTTAGACTCAGGAAGGCTACCATTCAACTTATTGTTTCCAAGAAACCTAATTATGAAGACAGAAATATATGCCTCAATATGAAGAGTATATTATGTAGGAATATAAAGCAATTAAAAAGCATGGATAACATATTACAGAATGGCGAGCTCATTCATATCAAATAGTGAGGCTGGTATTTGTCCATTCAAATTGTTGAAGCTCAAATCCCTGTAGTAGAAAATAATGCAGTTAGTCAAAAGCAGCTAGTAGTAACACATAATCATGGTGCACCCAAAGCAGGTAAGATTCGCTATAAACCAGATCATCACCAGTTAGCCTACTATGTAAATACGTATCATTGCGTTATGTAAGAAGAGAATCATATATGGTATTGCTGCTCTTCAGTACATAAGAAAATGGGTTTCAGGTTGGGAAATTTCGGTTTGCTCAACATATATGACCACCAATCAGAAAGAAAGCTTACAGGTGAACCAATTTTCGGTAATCTCCAATGTTGGAAGGAATTGAATCAGAAATATTGTTATTCCTCAGCATTCTGCAGGATGTGAAACCAAAATGTCATAATAGATTTCAGAATGAAAACAAACAACAAAACAGAGATATGTTAAATGTCCAAATAAATTCAAATGTAGAGAACGATTTGCCTTACAAGACTTGTAGAGACGTCATATTGTTGATAAATCCAAGAGAAGAGTTGTCATTGGCAATCGTTAAATCAGTAATTCGCCTACAATTCACAGGAGATAGTAAAATATATAGATATGCACAAATAAACAAAAGGTGACAAGTAGACCAGGTAGATACTCACAGCTCTGTCAAAAGAGTCAACCTGGACAGTGAAGATGGTATGGAACCTTCAAAAGAGTTTCCCTGAAACCTCCTAACAAACATTTAGCTAATTATTAATGGACTAAATCAGAGACCAATTTTTCTTGGATATCATTGAGCTTAAATGCTTGATTCTGAAGCCCAAATAAATGATGAACCTATTATCATTCAAAGGCAACTGAATTGAATGGAATTATATATATCAAGAGGGGAGAACAGAGAGAGAGAGAGAGAGAGAGAGAGAGAGAGAGAGAGACAGTGACAGAGACAGAGACAGAGAGAGAATCTCACAATTTAGTAAGCTTTGTCCAATCTCCTACGAAGTCCGGTATCCTGCCAGTGAGGTTTATATCTGTTGCCCAACTGAAACAAACACAGGTAACCTCTGATATCAAATAACAGTTCTTCCCCTATTTATCACCATTCGGATGTAAAGCTCTAACTCACAATATTTCCAAGTTTGTTAGATTAGCAAATGTTGGTGGAATCTCACCGCTAAGTCCAGAATTATCAATGTAACTGCATGCCAAAGTGTAAACAATATGCATTGTCATAAATATGTGTATTGATATCTAAAACATACTTTGTAGATGAAAGGAAATGAAAAGGCATATATATGAGACTTACATCTCTTTTAATGTTTTTAAATACCCCATCTCAGGAGGCAGAGAACCAGAAAGGTTGAGTGTCCCAACACCCCTACAACATTGACAAGTAATCAGTTAAAAATTTGGGGATATGTTAGAAATTTTGAGTTTTAGATAATCAAGATTAAGTAAACGCAGGTACATGACTACAGCAGCTGACAGTTGGACGATTTTCTGGTGAAAAACAGTTGCTTGATTAAATAATATGGTTGCATGCATGCTTGAATTTGAAAAAGTAAAAACATCAAGTACTTAAGTATCCACCTGATTGATCACACATCCAAATAAAGACAACACACGTATCAATGAATAATATACATATATATGTGTGTGTTCTCGTTTCTGGATGAATGACACATTTATTTAACAATCCATGCACAGAGGCAGTGACAGTATCTAAAATGAGAAAACTTAACATGGTAAATATCAGATTGTCTTGTCTGAAGCTTCAAAATTAGATGACTCACAAGAATGTCAAATTGGTGAGTTTTTCAATTTCCTTTGGTAGTTCCCCTGATAAGTCGTTGTGTCCCAAGTCCCTAGAAATCAAAATACAAGTACAGGTGTAAATAACATTCTTTAAGAGGAATATGCTCTTTAATAGAATTCAGATTGGCTTACAAGTATTTGATGCTGGTTAGATTTCCAATCGATGCAGAGATGGGTCCTGTCAAGTAATTTTTTTTCACATTCCTATAATGAAGAAATGGAGGAAATTAACAAACAACTTGGGTACATAATAGCTACCAATAATTTACAAGAGTTTACCAAACATACAGATATTGAAGGAAAGTCAAAGCATAGAGCTCTTCTGGAATTGGAGCAACAATGTCCAAAGTGATTGCTTTCCTGCGAATTCAAATTGCAGATGAAAATGATGCAACTTATGATATGACTGATATCATAGATAAAGTGAAATTCTTGAGAAAGGCAGCATTTGGGTAGAAACAACAATAGAGGATGAGACATAATTACAGTTGGGTAATGTGGCAAGTTGAGTTTGAATCATAAGAGCAGTTGCATTTGACGAGGAGATTGTAATCATCATCATGGAAATAAGCGGTCTCATCATCTTCATCTACCGCAAGTTCACTGCATGGATCACCAGTTGTGTTCCATTGCTTTGTATTGGCTGTAATATTCCATTTCTGAAAGATTGCATTCAGCGCTCTCACTGCACCACCAATTACAAAGAATTAATCCATGTCTTCCACAAATCAAACTGTTCTTTTTTACCTCAAGTTTGACAAAACATACGAGTTTTAATACAATTAGAATGTCGATGGGGTAGAATTCACTTCCATTCGAGTAAAAATAGTTCATTTTGTTTCAAAGCAACAGACGATTAGTCAAGCGTAACAACATTGTGGACTAATCCGCAACCCGTTTCCATCAAAGACAGGAGAGAGTGCTCCAAGCACTGCAACAATACCCCTCATCCCGCCTTCATTCAATAACAAGCAAATTAAGCCTAGTCAAGCAGACATTGAAAGAAAAACGCAGAACAACCAAAATTTTTCCACACAAGACAACATTTCAATGGAAAGTACAGCACACAAAAGAAAACATTTGCTAAAAAATCAAAGATAGTAACTTTCACCCACAAAGTTTTGATCTTTTTGCTACCCAAGAAAAAAAGTTGCTAAGCGAACTTCAACTATTAATAGGAAAACGTATAGCACTAATGCACTATATTGCTATATTGAGAGAGAGAGAGAGAGAGAGATCACCTTCAGAGGGATCTGTGGTGGGTTGAGCCTGTGCAACAATCCCAGAGATGAATATGCTGCAGGCTGCTGCAGCATACCAAAACCACACCACCAGTGACATGAATCTGATCTTCCTCTCCTGCTCAATCAATACAAAACTATGGGGCTCCTTCCTTTCTGCGAAGACTCGGAGACAAAGCAGATAAAAAGAAAGAGAGAAGAGTTTTGGAAATGGTGGCTAACTGAAAATAGACTGGCACCGCAGCAGTCGTCACCAAAGTTGAATTCAGGGAAAATTAGGAAGTCAAATCCCAAGAATATGAGAAAGGTGGCAATGACCCTCCATATATAAATGTAGCCTACTCGATGATAACGTAGAGAAGCCGACATGATAAGACGGTGGGAGCCAATTTTCTGATGAAGATAAGTGCAGGAAATCATTAGGAATTGAAAAACACAAAAACCTTTAATCTAGAAAAAAACATACACCGGACTTGGAATCATCCACTTGGGCTTGTTTGGTTCACGGAAAAAAAAAAAATTATTTATCTTTTTCTATCAATGAAATTTCTTAAGAACTTTCCATTCCGATGTTTAGTACGGTAACAAAAGTTATCAGGAAAGTTGTTAAAAAAATTGTAAATCATGTAATAAAATAATATATTGTGAGTAATAAATGCAAGGAAAGAATTGGGGGAAAGTGATTCCTTTAGAGTTTGAAATTAACCACTTTCTCCCTATTTTCCCTTCCTTCAGGAAATGATTTCCTTTCTTTTTGCTTTCCTTTCCTTTTGCATCCCAAATGCAAGAAAGGAAAATTCCTTTCTTGATGCTTACTTTCCATAAACCAAATGTGGCCTTGGTGTTTTGTGTTTTTAGTGAAACAGGGAATCCAACCTTTGACATATTCTATTAGAGGAAAGGGACTCTTGTCCCAACCTTTAACTACTCCCACTGACCTAACAGCGGGAGGTTCAATCGTAGTCTACAAAGTTGACAGTGAGGCATTGAGTATTATTCTTAACCTGTTACTAGTCTACATATGCTATTCTTCTTGTATTCATCGACTTCCCATTGAAATAGGGTCGATAAAAGGAAAATGAGGTATTAGACCTTGTTGTTCCCTGAATCAAAGGAAACTCTTTTATTATAACAAATTTCAGTTTGCTGTCCCTTCCATGCTGTGTTGAATGTTTTATCACATTTTGCTTCACTCGTCATGTTTATAGAATTATAAATTATCACTGAATTTGACAATTACTTCAGCCAACCTTTTTTTTTTTGTTTTTTGTCTATGCTTTTAGGAAAATATAATAATTCTCTGTGCAGTTTTTCACTGAATTTGGCAATTACCTCAGCCAACCCTTCTTTTTTCTTTTTTGTCTATGCTTTTAGGAAACTATAATAATTCTCTGTGCAGTAATCCTTTTTTTTTTTGGTAGTCTCATATTATGTATGCCTTCATGTCCCCTTTGTTGTTTCTAAAGCTCCTTTTCTGATGTACAAGAGTTATTTCTGCACTTCTTAATATTTCTTGAGCAATCCATAGCCGTTTTTGTAACACAAGCAATTCAAAAGATGAGAGATGCAGTTCATGACTTGTGTACACTATGCTCAGCTACCAATTTGTTTTCCTTTTTTTTTTTTTTTTCAAGGAAAGGCTTTGAACAGTGATTCAATACAGAAGTCTTGCTGATGTTTTTCAAGTGATTTGAACAATCATGGCTATAGTTAGCAGTTATTGTATTTGTATGCGTTGTGTGCTTTGAATCAATTTTGTCTTCATCTTGAAACAGGAACTGGCTGTTGATTGTCATTCTCGCATCCAGTATATATCCTTTATTGTCTTTGTTTTCAGTGGCAGGGTTTTGCATTATTTTTTATGAACTATACATAAATCCCAATCTATATCATCTATTGATTTCAGAAAGTGGGTTGAATCATGGGGTAATAAGCATGTCCTTTGCATATTGCAGAGATGATATTTTCCTTGGACTGAGTAGAAAAGAGTACTTCGATTTAGGGTTTTCAATATGATAATTCTATTTATCCCACAAAGGGGTATATATACAAGGACAAAAGTAGTCTAATTCTAATAGGAAACAATCATTCCTATAATTACAGGATAACCTAAATAAATAAGAATCCTAATTACATACAGATTTACAGCGATTCTACACTCCCCCTCAAGTTGGTGCATAGATATCTATCATGCCCAACTTGTCAACCGAGCTGTCGAATATCTTCCTGGACACTCCTTTAGTAAGAACGTCAGCTAGCTGCTCTTCTGAGTTTACAAATGGAAAACGAATAACCTTTCTGTTAAGATTTTCTTTAATAAAATGACGGTCAACCTCCACATGCTTTGTTCTATCATGCTGAACTGGATTATGTGCAATCTCAATGGCAGCTTTATTATCACAATGCAAATCCATAGGTTGTTTGAGCTTGTAACCTAGATCTTTTAGGACATTACGAATCCATAACATTTCACAGACTCCATGTGCCATACCTCGAAATTCAGCTTCTACACTTGATCTGGCAACAACTTTCTGTTTCTTGCTACGCCAAGTGACAAGGTTCCCTCCTACAAAAGTGAAGTACCCAGATGTAGAACGCCTGTCAGTTTTATCACCAGCCCAATCTGCATCTGTGTATCCAACAACTTCCAATTCATATTTTTTCTCAAACAATAACCCTTTACCTGGCCCCATCTTCAAGTACCTCAAAATCCGAAAAACTGCACCCATATGCTCTTCACTAGGACAATGCATAAACTGACTGACAACACTCACAGCATAAGCAATATTAGGTCTAGTATGTGAAAGATAAATCAACATTCCTACAAGACATTGATACCTTCTTTTATCGATCAGTTGGAACTTGATCAGGATAAATAGCAAGTCTATGATTCATCTCAATGGGTGTCTCAATTAATTGGACTGCAGTCCAGCATCCCCGTTTCAGCAAGTAAGTCAAGAACATACTTCCTCTGTGACAGTGAAATCCCCTTCTTAGACCTCGCAACTTCAATACCCAGAAAATACTTCAGTTGTCCCAGATCCTTCATTTCAAACTCCTTTGACAAATACTTTTGCAACTCATTCATCTCTTTCGGATCATCCCCTGTAACGATCATGTCATCAACATACACAATAAGAGCTGTAATCTTGCCATTCTTGCGCTTGATAAACAAGGTATGGTCAGAATTGCTCTGTTTGTATCCAAAAGCTCTCATGGACTTTGAAAATCTCCCAAACCAAGCTCTTGAAGACTGCTTTAGGCCATACAAAGATTTCCTCAACTTACACACCTTGCCAACTTCACTTGGGTAATTCTTAACACCATGGGGCACATCCATGTACACTTCTTCCTCTAAATTCCCATTAAGAAACGCATTCTTCACATCAAACTGGTGCAAGGGCCAATCTTTGTTTGCTGCAAGTGAGATTAGAATCCGGACAGTATTGATCTTTGCCACAGGTGCAAAAGTCTCCTCATAATCAATCCCATAACGCTGTGTGTATCCCTTGGCAACCAACCTCGCCTTGTATCTATCGATAGTTCCATCGGCATTAAGCTTCATAGTAAACACCCAACGACATCCTACAGTATTCTTTCCAACCGGCATAGGTACTAACTCCCATGTTGCATTCTTCTGAAGAGCTTCCAATTCTTCATTCATCACCCTTGCCCATTTTGGATCCGTCAATGCATCCTGCACGTTACTAGGAATAGATACAGTAGACAATTGATCAACAACAAGTGCATGTGACCCAGAAATCCTATGGTTAGACATAAAGTTAGCTATATGGTATTTAGCTTTGGCTTTGATATCTGGTTCATATTGTTTCTTAGGAATTCCCTTGGTAACCCTTTATGATTTCCTAGGTTCAACACTTTCTAACCCAGAAGACTCATTAAAGTTTAGGGGTACATGAGGTGGATCATTCTGAGCGGAATCTTCAGTTGGTGATGTAGAAGGGGAAATATCTTGTGTGTGAGCTTCAGATATGTCTAGATGTTGATTCAAATTATCCAAACAGGTCATCTCAGGAAACGATTGATCGTTAGCTTCAAATGATCGATCGTTTGCGTCGAAAGCTTTGCCTCAGTCTCTGCCTGTTGAAACGATCGATCGTTAGCTTCAAACGATCGATCGTTTGTGTCGTCTACTTCTGCCTCAGGAAACGATCGATCGTTTAACCCGAATGATTGATCGTTTTGTCCACTGGAAGTTTCCGTCTCTTGAAACGATCGATTGTTTGACCCTGACGATCGATCATTTTTGGCTGTTTCAGAATCTCTTCCTTCAAATCGCTCCTCCAAATTTTCCAAGTCTTCAAAGACATCAAAATCAACAATAGGACAAGGATTCCTTTCACAACCTCTCTCCCCTTGAAGGGAAGACTGAGAAGCTCCCCATGAGTAATGTGGCTCAGATTCACGGAACGAGACATCAAGAGATAGATGTACTGTGTTGGTGAGCGGGTCATAACATCTGTAGCCCTTCTGAAACTCAGCATAACCTACAAAAATACACTTCTTTGCACGGGGATCAAGTTTGCTCCGGTGTGGCTTTGGTATATGAACATAAGCTGTGCACCCAAACACTCGGGGTTCCAAATTAGGCATAGAGGGGATGGTCAAAAGTGTATGAAGCTTTTGATGAGGATTCTGAAACTCAATTACCCGTGAAGGAGTACGGTTGATGAGATATGCGGCTGACTTCACTGCTTCTCCCCAATAAGACCGAGGTACATTCATGCCAAATAAGGAAGCCCGAACAACTTCCAGCAACTGCCTGTTCTTCCGTTCTGCCAAACCATTATGTTGAGGAGTATAAGAGTTGGAGGTTTGATGACGAATCCCATGTGACCGGCAAAATTCAATCATAAGGCCACTCACAAACTCTCCACCATTGTCAGATTGAAACACTCTCATGGATTGTTGATACTGAGTTGTCACCATTTTGTGAAATTCAGTAAACAACCCAAATACTTCACTCTTATTCTTCAGTAATGACACTCACATCATGCGAGTATAATCATCAATAAATGTGACATAATATCAAGCTCCAGAAAGAGAAGGAATTTTTGCAGGACCCCAGACATCAGAGTGAATTTTCATAAAAGGAACATGACTTTTATTAAGACTTGGTGAATATGAAATACGGTGGCTCTTGACCAGTTCACAAATGTCACAATGGAAATCCAAATCACTGACAACCGAAAACAAATGAGGTTGCAGCTTCTTAAGATAACTAAAAGATAGATGACTTAAACGGCGATGCCATAACCATACAGCTTCCTTTGCATTCTCTACCCCATTAATCTGATTAGCTTGCCCCAAAAGATGCTTCTGGTTCTCTCCAGTCTCTGTCAGATCCAGGTAGTATAATTTTCCCCTTCTAACACCATAACCAAGAATCCGCCGAGTCAGAATGTCCTGAAACACACAGAAAGATGGATAGAAGGTCACAATACATGCAAGTGCTAAAATAATTTGCCCAACAGATAGGAGATTATAAGCTAGGAATGGAACGACTAGGACAGATTCAAGGGTTAAGGTATCAGATAAAGTAATAGAACCTTCTACGGTGACCGGAGTTGGAGTACCATCAGCATTAGGGACAATATTTTGAGGGGAATATCTAAGGTTTTTCACAAGATTAGGGTCATTGGTCATATGATCAGATGCACCTGTATCAATTATCCATGTATTATTCAAAGTAACCTTACCCTTCATACCTGACTGCGCTACATTAGCGGAGGCATTGTCTAGATGCTCCTCCTCTGTAGTAGCAATGGCCGCCTTGCCCAGATTCTTTCGCGGTTTCTTGGTGAAGTCCCACCAATCAGGGTAGCCAATCACTTCATAGCACCGCTCCTTGCTATGACCTAATTCCCCATAGATAACGCATTTTTTGTTTGCATATGGGTTTGGTTTACCTTGAGGACGGCGTGGAGAAAGACCTGAGAAGCCTGGAGGAGGACCCGATTTGCGTTGAACAGCCATAACAGAAGACTCGGTAGGTACCGAACCCCCCATAGCTTGTTTCTCTGATTGCACCTTGCGAATGTAAGCATAGCTCTGCTCCAAGGAGAATTTAGGCTCCTTGCGCAAGATTTCTCCACGCACCTGATCATACTCTGGGTCAAGTCCACTCAAAAACATGTGAACACGCATCCGGGACATTGCTGAAGTTTCTTGAACTACAGCTGCAACATTATCATTCTGAGAGGCCACCCTTTGATCAATCTCCTGGAACATTGCCACTAACTCATTGTAGTAGGTCGGAATGGGCCGTCCATTCTGCTTTGCTTCAAAACACTTTTTGTTCAACTCAAAGATTCGGGTTTCATCAGAATCATCATAAAAGGTTTTCTCTACAGCTTCCCAAATATCTTTTGCAGTAGGAAGACGAATATACCGGTTCATAAGAGAGGATTCCATGGAGTCAATGAGCCAACTTTTCACCTTTTCATTGTCCGTGGCCCAAGCTTCATACTCTGCAGAATTCATGGCGGGTTCAGCCTTTACTCCGGTCAGATAACCAACCTTCCCTCGTGCTCCAATGCGCATTCGCATAAGAGGAGCCCATATGGTGTAGTTGGATTCATTCAAGACAACACTTGTGGGGAAAGCAGAGTTGTCTTGTTGGGTGGTGTAGTGGTGATTGATGATTTGTGAGGATGGCACCATTGCTTTCTCGGGACTTGACTGTTCGCCTTCAATTACAGGTCCGGCCATGGAGGAATTTGGGATTTTTTTTCAGGATTGGTTTTTCTAGGGTTTCAAAAAAAATGGTGGTTTTGAAATTCAGGGATGGCTTGATTTTAATGGTGGTGGTACGCAGCGGTTTGTGATGTGCTTTGGGATTCAGGATTCAGGATTCAAAGGATGCAGGCAAGTTCAAAGGATTGAACCTGCTCTGATACCAAGTAGAAAAGAGTACTTCGATTTAGGGTTTTCAATATGATAATTCTATTCATCCCACAAAGGGGTATATACACAAGGACAAAAGGAGTAGTCGAACTCTAATAGGAAACAATCATTCCTATAATTACAGGATAACCTAAATAAATAAGAATCCTAATTACATACAGATTTACAGCGATTTTACAGACTGAATCATTGGTTCATTGTTATGATATTTTCCTTGGACTTGAAATTGATGTAATTAAACCATTGTGCACATCACTTGCATGCAGGTTCCAAGATACGAGAGTTGGACTTCATTGAAAGAGTTGTAGCACACTGCAACGTACGGTGATAGGTGCTGAATTGCTGATATCCATGGTGGCATATTGCGCTTGTAGCTATTCATTGTTTAAGATAGGCTGCCAACCAAAAGTATAATTGTTGTACTACGTAGTACGTACTCAATAGATTGTAACTGAGCTCTTTTTGTTTCTTCTTATAAATTAACTTGAGGCTGATGTCTAGTTGATAAATAGACACTTGGGTCATGTGATTGGGTTGATTTCTGATGATCATCAACATCATTTTAGCTTCTTTGTTATATCATAATTGGTTTCACTTTTGTCCGTCTTGTATTTCAAGCCCAGGTTTGCTGAATCTCTTGGATTAAAACTACTCGGAATACCATTTTTTTTTTCGGAAAGGATTTGAATGATCAATTCATTATGGTATTAGTTGCAACTAAGAACAACTCGTTGAACGTGATTTTCTAATAGTCATATTGAGTCATTATCAAGCTAATTGTGTACATGATTTTCTATTAGTCATATTGAGTCAGACACTCTGACCTAATTAGTTCAACGTGTCATGTTGACATTCTTGAACACAGTTTGGCAATGACTTGAGCTAGCCGACACAAATAGATGGGGTAAAAATTAAAAAATGAAATTTAATAATTAATACCAAGTTACCAACACCCTTCCCCATAAAAAAGAGCCGAAGCGAAGCGACGTCGTCTAGCCTTAGGTAAGGTGAACTGGTGAAATTGAAATTCAAACAGCGCTTCCCCTAAAGCGGCACCCCGCCCACTTGAGTTACCTTGTTCACCACTCTCACACTGACTCGACATATTCATCGCCTCTTGGTTTTTCGTCGTTGGAAGCAAAAATGGTAGCCGCTTACGAAGAAGCTCGTAACAAACGCCTTGAAGAAAACAAGAAGAAGTTTCAGGTCTGTGCCTCAAAACCCCACTTCCACAGTTTTATATAGCTCCAAAAGTTTCAATCTTTATGTTTAACTCCCAGTAATATTTGTGCTTTGAAGGATTTGGGAATCACCCAGGTTTCAAAAACTCTGTCTGACCTCACAGCTTCTGAGAAGAAGCCCCCCCAGGTAAAACCCAAACTTGTGGCCATATTGCTTGTTGTGGGTTTTTGATACTTTTTTAAGTTTGCTGTTGCTATTTGCTAATGTCATTGTTGCTGCAGCAAAGGGCTTGGAAGCTGAAAGCAAAGAACACTGCTTTCGAAGTGGAGCCAAGACGATCCACCCGTCAGCGAAACCCAATTCAAACATATGTTGATGATGTAAGTGGTGGCCATAATTGGTTGAATTCTTCTATAATGGGAAAACCCATTTCTAATCTCTAATGCAGGTTGACATACGCCTTCGAACTAGGAAGAGGGTGAGGTCAAGTTCATCTTCATTTGGAAGGTCGAATATATATTTTCTGCTGTGAAATTTATGGTAGCTTAATTGTGTCTCTCTTGTATAGATGTTGGTAGTGATGTTTTGAAATATATTAACAGCTACCTTGCAAGGCCTTTGGAGGAGTGCCGAATGGCTTCTTATGAAGAAAGGAGTGCTGCTTTCAAAGCTGCAGAGCGGCTTCAAGAGAGTCTGCAATCTGAAAATCCATCTTTTGTCAAATCGATGCTCCGGTCTCATGTCTATAGCTGTTTTTGGTTGGTGAGTTGCAATGAAGTTTGTGTTTTTAGCTTATTAATGGTTGGTTTTAGTTTACAATGCCAATATCGATTCATATTGTGGCAGGACTAGTATTATTGCTTGATTTGCTAATCTACTTGTTTACTAATTCCTGTTCCGATTACAAGGGTCTTCCTTCTAATTTCTGTGAGACTCATCTCCCAAAATCATCGGACTCTGAACTGATACTAGAGGATGAAGATGGAAATGAATATGATGCTAAATACATTGCCAAGAGGACTGGTCTTAGTGGTGGTTGGAGAGGTTTTGCATTGGAACACAAGTTGGACGATGGTGATGCACTTGTGTTTGAATTGGTTGAACCCACAAGGTTTAAGGTAGGCCATATAAAAACCCACTAACTGCATTTTTACATCTAAGATACTGTACCATGTAGCTTACAGTCTAAAATCACACATTCGGGTGGGTTATTGATTAAAATCTGTTAGGAAAGTCGAATTGTTAATGCCTTTAAGGCATGCGCTGATCAGTTATTTGTTTAATGGCACCTGTATATACTTGTATAAGCTTGAATTTTGAGGTAGTTCAAGTATCATGACACTATTCCAGTATCATGAATCCTAAATAAGATTTCAGTATGTATGATTCCAGACTTCTAGTTGCCTGTTCATTTGCCTTTCACGTTATCTTGTTTTCAGTCTATTGTGATTTTGTCGAGGTGTGGATTTCTTTTAGGGATGTGCAAATCTCATATATGGATTCTTTGACAGAGTCCGCATCCATTGATCTGTTAATGTCATTGCATTTGCTAAATATACCTAAAAGTGAGCTAAGATGACACCGATACTTCATGCAAGACATTTCTAGACCTGGTTTTACACAAGGGAAAGATTTGGGTTACCCTTCACATTTTGATCGTTTTTGTTTTTATTTTTGTTCTAGCTTTAAAAAATTTGCACCTTTTAACTCGCACAGATTTGCATTTGGATCTGCATATTTCTAAGTTTTCTATTCTAGGGAGCAACAACTCCGTTGAATAACATCACAAGAAATCTAGCATATCTATGTATACATTTCTGACTGCAACTTTTACTACTTTCTGTTTTCACCTCTTTTGAAGCTACGAGTTCTGTTTAATATCTCTGCTGCAAATCTTAGTATAATGATGTGGACTTCTGTTTCAGTTCTCCATCTTAGTATATCAATGTAGAGACATTTCTGACTGCAACTTTTACTATCTGTTTTCGCCTCTTCTGAAGCTATGAGTTCTGTTTAATATCTCTGCTGCAAATCTTAGTATAATGATGTAGACTTCTGTTTCAGTTCCCCATTGCTCGAGTATAAGCATTCTTCCTCCACACTTAATTAATCAGCTTTAAGTTTGGTAGACTGATGCGTAACTATTAGATTATCATTTTAAGTCGACTGATATACATTTTATGTCATCTGTAGACCGGTTTAAATGTGGTTGAGAATGTGTATTTGAATATCTTTTCAGATATTGATTTTATTTTATATCTGCAGATCTACATAGTTAAGGTGACAACTCAAGAACATTGCAAGAAGGACAAAGTGAAGAGTGCTGGAAAGCCATCAAAGGCAGCCAAGAAGCCTGACCAAGACTCTAACAAAAAACAAAGGTCAAAGAAAGCTACCACTGCTGAAATAATCGACATGAAAACACCCCCAGAGCTTCTACCGGAGAGCCCAAAAAGTGAAGCTGTACTACCATATAGACTAAGGAAGAGAGCATAGGGTGAACTGTAACTAGGAAAGCTTCACAAGTTTTGGCATCCCCTGAAATCCCCTGAAATCGATCAGCACATGGTGATACAGAAAGAGGGGAATAGTTCAGTGCTTAAGGTACTTGATCAACTGTTGAGTATTTTGACTCTAATATGAGAAATTTTATCCAGCTCCAGTATGTTAATGATCCGGGTTATGCATCTACACATGCTGTGGTGAATTCTTATTCATGCATGCATGCATTGAGCATCCATGGTAATGTTTATCAACCAAATTGGTTATGCCCCAAAGTTACCTACGATGTAGTTATCTAGGATTTAGGGTTGGCAAGACAATCAGATAATATTGGTAGCTTACTGATATATAATCCAACCAACAGCTTTCTGATGAGAAAAACTGGACCATCCACAACAGAGACAGGATGTTTAAGCAAAATACTAGTTGAGATACATTTCCCAAAACTTGTGTACCAAATTGAAGCCATAAACTTCAGTCATTAAAAAACAAATGCAAATTTAAAGTACTTGAAACTTTGGAGTCAACAGAATTTAAAGCACAAAAAGAAATTGGATTGCACGAATTCAATTCCTAGACAAGATGTTCTAAGCAGCAGCGTCGATGAATGCTTCACCAGGTTTACGCAGAGCCAAAGATCCGTGGCATCCCAAGAGCTGCAATAACCACATAAGAATTGTTAGTTCATATATTAAGATTCGTAGAACCATATAACCCCAGACTTCAAAAAGCAATAAACTAACCACATGACAAAAAATGAGCTTCATTTGGAAGAAATTTACTAACCTTGGCATTGACACCATCAGGAAGAATGCGTGCCTCTGACTTCAATCTTACATAGTCAACACGGTTGAACTTGGTAAATCCCCTGAAAATTAACAAAGTTGTAACATAAGATTCAATTCCACATAACCGATGAATAAAGAATACAAACGACCACAGACAGCACACAATGCCATGAGCTACCAACGGAACAAAACAAAGACACTGCATATAACACATGTTGAATTTCTGCAGAACTAAAATGAATGCAAAGAACCAACACCAACTGCTTGGTATGAATTGCATCACCGCCCAAAACCAAAACTAATACACTCCAGGCACAAATAATCAATAAATGAGTTCAATTGTGTTGGCGTCATGCTTAAATCCACTATCAAATCATCAATCAAGACCTCACATTTCACAGAACAATGGTTATGATTCACACTAAGACTGTAAACTCAATCTAACAACACTAGCCAACACACAAACTCGAGGGATAAATGCGCAGTTTATGGATGCAATTCTACATCTTCACTTTCATATTTATACTTTGCTAAAGCTAAGCATCAACCAAATCATATTTTCATCAACCAACAGTTAGTCATCATCACTATCCAATTCGACAGATATATCAGCTACCACCAAAACAATTCGATCAACAAACTCAATGAGCACATTCTAGGCTATACAATCGAAATACTTAAACCAATCAACAATCAAATTCAACCAAATCAATCACAGCAAAAACTCACCACTTCCTGCTCTCAATGATCTTTTGGCGACCGGGAAACTTGAACTTAGCCCTCCTCAGAGCCTCACAAGCATTGTTCTTGTTGCTGTCCTTGCACCTCACAGAGAGCAGCACCTGCCCAATATCAACCCTAGCGCAAGTCCCAAGAGGCTTCCCGAACGCTCCCCTCATACCAGTCTGAAGCCTATCGGCTCCGGCGCAGGAAAGCATCTTGTTAATCCTGAGCACATGGAAAGGGTGAACCCTAACGCGTAGATGGAACGCGTCCTTGCCGGCGAACTTGGCCATGTACTTGTTGCAGGCGATACGCGCCGCCTCGAGCGCCTCGCTGGAGACGTTCTCCTTCTCCCAGGAGACGAGGTGGACGCAGAAGGGGAACTCGTCGACGCCCTTCTTCTTCATGCCGACGTCGTAGATTCGGATCTTCGGGTCGGGCACACCGCGGCAGAAGCGGGACTTCGGGTAAGGCTTGTTCTTGATCTGGCGGTAGCAACGGGCGGGGCGGCGACCCATGGCGGCGGATTTTTTGAGCAGGAAAAGAAACCTTAGGGTTTTCAGAGATTTTGGGGTTGGAGAAGAAAATGAGGGGTATGCGATGTATTTATAGGGCCGCCCCCAGCTGAGAATGGTTGCCCTACTACGCGCTTATTTGGGTTGTGTCGTATGGGCTTGCGTCATATTCTATTGTCGGTTTGGTCCATAGTTACGGCCCAAATTGGAGAGTGTGGGCATTGAATGAGACCCAAAAGACAATTCCTCCATAGAAGCTCTTCGATAAGTGCTTTCATTTTCTTTCATTTTTCTTTGTCCAAAGAAAAATACTTCTTTAATTTTTTTGATCAAATAGAAAACTATTTAAGTTTTCTAATCTCTATACTTTTATTAAAAGAAGAGAGTTTACTCTCCATAACTGAATTTTTTTTATAGAAAATTTCAGACAAGTGTCATTTTAAAACTTTAATTAGTCATAACGCCACCTAATCTTTATTGTACACATAAGGCCACTTGTATCTTCAAATTATCTCATTTCTGACAATTATTGCTCTTCACGATGTGGTCCGTGAATGTATATGGATTGGATCAGTAATTACGCATGTTCAAATAATTGTGGTTTGAAGTCTACCACAGATGAGCCTACGAGCATTTAGGATAATGCTTCTTGTTTTGAATAAATGAAGCAATACTACATCAAAAGCGACAACACCAAGGATAATCAGCAACAACAGACTATCTTCAAGATCAAAGTGAAGTAGGTTCGATCTGAGAACAGTGTGGCAGACATGCTCACTAAGTCATTGCCTAAATTCCACTTTCGAGAAACATGTTGGTAGCATCGTTTGCGGAAGTTATCCGAACTCCCATGACCGTTGTCATCAGGGGGAGATGCAGACATCAGGGGGTGATGTCTACATGTATGGTCTCGAAACATGAAAGGTGTGTTGTGCTCTTTTTCCCTATCTACCGAGGTTATTTTTGTCCCACTGAGTTTTTGTTACTCGGCAAGGTTTTTAATGAGGCAATGAGAGGAGCACCACGTTTGGGCGACACAAGGGGGAGTGTTCAAGTAAATCCAGAATATGCGTCTGGCCATAACTCTAGGTTACTTGACCTAGTTGTAATAGGATTTTGAATTAGAGATATTCTCGGAGATATTCATAGATATCCGATTAATTATACGATTATCTTTCCTTGTACAACTCTGATTCTATATCTTGTAATCCTCTATATAAAGAATCCCCTATTATCAATGAAAGCACGACTCAATTCTCTCCCAATTTCAGTTTTCCTTAAACAGTTTCTTATATAATTTGGTAATATAACAATCAGAATAAAGTCCAAAGCAAGTATTAGGGTTTGCTCCGACAGCGATCGAAAAAAGTCCAAAATGGATTTGCCGATCTACATACAGTTTGCATGCCGTGAGAATGGGAGGATTCAGAATTGGTGGATTGTGATCGAGGATAGAGGTGGTGAAGAAGAAGAAGAAGAAGATGGGTCGGTGGGTCGGTGGGTTGGGTCCTTAAAAGTGAAAATGACAGGGTGAGACAATTGCATCTTCCCCAATTACCTTATCATCTCGAACAGCACAGTCTCGTCGTCGCCGACTCCCGTTTAATACTAGTCGATGGCTTTTATCGTACTAAACATGGTGAGTATGACGATTTTGACGGATTTCACCAACTTGACTTGCGAAGCTCGCCACTCTGTTGGAGCAGAGTCAAGTATAACTTTAAGAGACCAGAAGAATTCATTTTTCTGAAAGAGGCGGCGGTTTCCAAGGCCGGTGATCTTTATGTGGTGGGAAATAAGGCGGTCCGCATCCGCTTTTGGTCGCACCAAATATGTGAATTAAGATCTAAATGTTCTAAATTTAGACGTGAATCAAGATGTGAATGTCCTCCTGCTATCTGTGAAGAAGTTCTTCCATGGTGCGATTGGCGATTCTTTCCGCCTCTACCTGCCTCTGATACCGGTGCCGAGTTGGAAGCTACTGTTTTGCTTGCTCTTACTGAGACCAAGCTTTTCCTGTTTTGCCCCATCTTCGGCTCCATGTTTGGTCAATTGGTCTGCGGTGATTTGCTATCTGGCGATTGGGAGATCCTTCATGACCATGTATATTGCTCTAATTGGTCCACCGGCGTGGTGCTGAGAGACTCGTATTTGATTTCCTTTGGAGTTTGGGATCCCAACTCCACAGAATATCGTCCGGCTTTATACATTTTTGATATTGGTCGACGTACATGGCTCTCCAAACTTGTTCAGGGACTCCCAAATGATGGAATCGTCCTACCTACCACAGAAGAAGGCGAAGGCGAAGTTATTTTCCACCAATTCCTAATGCAAGTCCAGAGACATGAACTGAAATTCGCTCTGGTTTGGGGGCACGAGGGCACCTCAGACCCCTGCCAGACTCAAGTTCATTGGTCCAAATTCATACTCCACACCAACAACAACCAAGACTCAAGTGCCGCACCCTTGTACGCTCAACTCTTATCTTCTGGAGTCTGTCTTGGAGGTGACACCAATTTGATCAATAGTACCATTGGATAGGACGGTGACACTTGGATGACTAGGTTTATCACAAGCTGTCTCTCAAGTGTTGTCATGGCTGTCCGTCAATGTATGCAGCCTGGAGGGGATTTCTCAGCTTTAAAGGATAAAGAGAGCTGCAACCATGTTTCCGTCAAGTGGCCTTGTTTTTAACACAATTAACCCTTTAATGTTTCGCTTTTCATGGTTGACCGAGTGGTTCTTTATTATTGTCTTTGGCTCATCGTGTCTGCTTTGTGTATGTGATGCAGAGTTGCGAAATGACTTATTTTACGCTTTTCACGGATTAGCGTGTAATCTTAGTTCTTACTTCTTAGTTATTGTATTTGGCTAATCGTATGTCTGCTCTGTATATTTCATGCGAAGTTGTGAAATGACTTGTTTTTTTGTTTGCAGTGAAAAAATAATAATAATTAGAATAATCTTTAGAGTATGCAATTAATGTGCAATTAATACAGGAAAAATATGAGGGAAAATGAATCTCATAGGGTGTGGGAGGATCCATTTTCCCTTCATGCAGGAAAGTTGTTAATTTCCTTGGGTTTGTCAAACATAGGAAATGATAAACTTTCCATTTCCAACCTTTCTATTCCGTGAATCAAACGAGGTCTTAGTGTAATGATGTAGGACGAGAATGAGCCATGTTTAGTCGGAAAACCATAAAAGCAAAGAAGCGGCGTAGAATCAAAAAGAGTGATTGGAAAATAGGTAACTCACGCGTAATGAGATTATTAGCCGCTGGAATATTCAAGAAGATTTGGTTTTGGACTTTTCAAGTTACTCGTGCAAAAAGTCAGGTTTTGATTGTGAATAAGATTTGATCAACTTTTGGCCAGAATGTCCGTTTGAGACGCATGATACCTTTCCAGAATGGGAACGACGAGATCTTAAAGACTCACTATAGTGAGCCCTAACAGATTTAGGCCAAAATATATCGTTTTAATTATCCGATTCGGGATTTAATAGTTTTAGGCTAGTTTTACATTTGTTTTAGGATTCTTTTTATTTAGGTTTTTTTATTTTCCTTTTTAATTTGAATTCTTTAGGATTTCTTGTTAGGTTATGATTGTGATTAGGTTATGACTTGGATGCCTATATAAGCACCATCATGCTATGTATTAAGAACAGTTTTATCATATCAAATTTAATAAAATGAGAGATTTTTCTCAAATTCTCTGGTGGACTCCAGATTTATCTTTTTAGGGTTTATTGCTTATAAACCCAGGTTACTTCCGACTGCGTCTGGTGGTATCAGAGCAGGTCTTTCCTGTCTCTCTTATTTACTTCGATTATCCGTGGGTGACGAACGTACTGCCCCAATTACAAGAGCGGATTTGGATGCCCTTACCGCTCAGATTGCTGCCATGAACGCTCAAATGGCAGAATTTCGTGGGTTGTTGGAAGGAAGGAACAACAACAATTGTAACAGAGGCGGGGAAGGACAACGTGCTAGGGCTCCACATGGGGGTGGACGTGATGTTGATCATGATTCCCAAGATCTCAGAACCAAGATTGATATTCCTTACTTTTCTGGTTACATGAGCGCAGAGGAATTCCTGGATTGGCTTCTTGAGGTTGAGAGGTTCTTCAATCTAACAGATGTCCCGGAGAATAAGCAAGTTAAGATGGTTTCTCGGAAGCTGAAGAAAGATGCTGCTTATTGGTGGGATCAGTTGCAGAGTTCTCGTCAGAGGCAAGGAAAAGAGCGTGTTCGGACATGGCGGAAGATGAAAGGTCTTGTTACAGAAAAATTTCTGCCTAGAGATTTTTCAATCAAGAATTATCCTCCTAAGGTTTTCGAGAACATGCTCTTTTCCTTGCCTCTGACGAGAACTTTGCAACTGATCCCACCAATAAGCAGCATCTTTCTTCAGCTTCCGAGAAACCATCTTAACTTGCTTATTCTCTGGGACATCTGTTAGATTGAAGAACCTCTCAACCTCAATAAGCCAATCCAGGAATTCCTCCGCGCTCATGTAACCAGAAAAGTCAGGAATATCAATCTTGGTTCTGAGATCTTGGGAATCATGATCAACATCACCTCCACCCCCATGTGGAGCCCTAGCACGTTGTCCTTCCCCGCCTCTATTACAATTGTTGTTGTTCCTTCCTTCCAACAACCCACGAAATTCTACCATTTGAGCGTTCATGACAGCAATCTGAGCGGTAAGGGCATCCAAATCCGCTCTTGTAATTAGGGCAGTACGTTCGTCACCCATGGATAATCGAGGTAAATAAGAGAGACAGGAAAGACCTGCTCTGATACCAAATGATGCGGAAGCGTGAACACGATAGCAAGAGGCTCCGTTAAGCGTCGAAAGCCATATGAGATGAGCTAGAATCCACTAGCAATTACGGACACAGCCGTAAAAAACATAGAAAAACTTCTCTAATATTTGGTTTTTTTATTGATAACTTGAATAAAAATTACAATCTAAGAGGTGCCTTATATAGGGCACATAGCATAAACCTGCTAATACAACTAGAAAACATAAAGAACCATTTATTGTAGACTAAAACTAGGAAACCTAATTAAACCTGATTAAATAAAAATCAGAAATAGAATCTTAGATACTAAAGAATATTACGCTTGGAATCCCAATCAAGATTTTGCTCGAGAATCCGATATATCCAAAAGAGTAATTTATGATTAATTTCATCATTAAGAAGCCTATTTGAATACCAATTTCCAATATTCAAATTATTCTTTTTAATGTGAAGACGCTTCTTTCTTTTCGAGATTTTTTGTTGAAAATGGCTAAAATCTCGTCCTACATCATGTAAAGTACATCTCTTTGTGTAATGGACAGCTGCACCGATCTTCATCAGTCGAGAATTAAATTTTATAAAATTAAAAGATACAATTTTTAACATATAACAAGAAAAACCTAGTTGAAATAGGTTAAGCTTCGTTGGTGTTCATAGTTGAATTAGGTTTCAATATCTACTTTTTCCTTGCTTAAAAACGAGGAATTAATAGTTTCCTCTCAAAAACAAGAAAGGAGTTTTATAATTTAATTAGGTTCCTAGTTGAACTAGACTAAAGACTTAACTCTAGGCTTGTAATTTTCAACTCTGAGTTTGTACGTAAATTGGCCATGTAATTATAGCACAAATGGCATGGCAACTACTCCAGCTTCGAAAACAAAGGTTGTAGCGCTAATTTCCAATACGTTAAACACGAGTGTGTGAGCTCTTCGATGCTAAGGTTAGCTAGCTGCACCTTTTGTTAAGTGGTTAATCATAGTTTTCGCCTTTTCGGTTCAAATACTACAATCTTTCGCTTATATCGCTTCAAACAATGTGAGAATCAACACCCAATTTGGTAGCGCAGTCACTCTTATACACTTTTAATATATTGAGTTGAATTAATGATCGAGTACCTTATTTTGAATTGAACTTTCACTAGATTTTTTTTTTTTTTTTTTTGATACGAAAGAATCTTTATTGGTTCATTGCCTGTTTTGATTGAGGTATGCCATACATCTAGTTACAGAAACAAAAATTTTAGACGTGGCGCTCTGAAGAGAGATTATTGTTATTGCACCCAGAAGAACAACCTGAAGAAGAAAGATTAAGGAAAGGGTAATAATCTACGTACATACTAATGATTTTCCTTGTTCCGCAGGCACCTCCCAAAAAGAGACTGAACCATTCACTAACAGCTTCTATCATACTTAGAAGAATCAACGACAATGATTAAATTTAAAGACATCACTAACAGTTCCAAAAGCCGAACTCCTTACCAAGTCAACTAAGTATGCAAGCAAAAAACTGTGTGTCTAGATCATGTCCATTTTTACTGTTTGTTGAACAGTAATAGTCTATAAAGCAGGTTCTTCCATTGACTGACTTCCAGTCATAAGTTGCCTCTTGGTATACATGCAGGGTTTCTATATACAAGAAACCAGCAACGGACCAATTATTAACCAAACCGAAGAACAAAAAAAAAAAAAACCAAGTAGGAGTCGTTGTAAAGCAAAACACCGCCGGACCATAGAACCCAAAAATTGTCGTCGAGGCCTTCCCACCTGCATGTTTACAAATCCAAAGAACTCGCTAAATTCTAAAAATTACTTTGGTTCTGGTAAATATTTATAGGTAACAGAGTCAGTGCTGGGGGCATCTTAGACAATAATAGCATTCATTGGATGAAAATGGTGAACAGATTAGTAACATGAACTATGAGGTTGAGTAGATCTTAATGTGATTGAAAAGAACTTATCTTAATTTTCATGCATGCCAAGCATAGGGAATGGTTAATTTCTTATTAAAAGCCAATAAGCTGTAACTTGTGCAGTGCTAAGATCAAAGGTTATAATATGAAGTTATGAACATTAATCTTGTAGCTTTAACTAGGCTTATGAGTTAAGAATTGTTGGGAAAAGTAATAGAATGGAAATAACAACTCCAACCACAAAAGGATAATATGCAAAGAAATAAAACGAGTAAAAGAAAGTGAACACCGGATATAACGTGGTTCAGCAAAATGCCTACGTCCACGGGGCAGCAACAACAAGAACTTCCACTATGATAATGTGGGTACAAGAGATACACAGCTTCAAGAACACTACTTGAAGGAAACTCTCTCTAACACTTGTTTTTCTGCCTAACCACAACTACACTCTCAACATGCAGTAAAACACTCTTCACTCTCTACTTGGATGAAGATGTTTTTCTCACACTGTTTGTAGTTTGGGCTCTCTGCCTCTTTTGGTTTCTGCACTCTCTTTCTGCCTTCTTTTCTCCTTTTGCTTCTTCGACTGGCGATATGGGATTATATATCCCATACTCTCTCTCCAGCTCTCTCTCCAAAGCCGGCTGCAGGTTTTTCTCTTTTCCCTGTCTTCTGCTACTTTTGCTTTTCCCTGTTTTCTGCTACTTTTCTTTGTCTCCTGCTTTCTTTCTTTCTCTCCTCCAATTAAGGAGGGACTGGCCCAGGGACTGGCCCATCAATCTCCCCCTCCCGACTTAGATAGAGGGATGCGTCAGTCCTGACGCGCTTCTGCAAAACTCAAATTTTTGTTGTTGAACAACTTTGGTCAACATATCTGAAATGTTCTTGTTGGTGTGGATTTTCCTCAACTGGAAAAACTTCTTTGACACTGCATCTCGGATCCAATGATACCGATGATCAATGTGCTTAGTGCGAGGGTGATACATTGAATTTTTGCTCAAGTGAATAGCACTCTGACTATCACAATGTACCACATAATTTTCCTGCTTCACACCCAACTCTTGAACGAACCTTTGCAGCCATATCATTTCCTTGCCAGCTTCATTTGCTGCTAAGTACTCTGATTCTGTGGTGGATAATGCAACACACTTCTGTAGCTTGGACTGCCATGACACAGCTCCCCCAGAAAATGTAAATAAGTATGCAGAAGTGGACTTTCGATTATCAAGGTCTCCTGCCAAATCTGCATCTGTAAAACCTTCCAAGATTGGTTTTGATCCACCAAAACATAAACACAACTTTGAGGTGCCCCTCAAATATTTGAGTATCCACTTGACAGCTTCCCAATGCTCTCTGCCAGGATTAGAAAGATATCTACTAACAACACCAACTGCATGTGCAATATCAGGGCGAGTGCATACCATGGCATACATAAGACTACCAACAGCTGATGAGTAAGGGATACCTGCCATCTTGTCTTTCTCTACTTGTGTGGTTGGACATAATAATCTGCTTAACTTGAAATGATTACCTAGAGGTGAGCTTACTGACTTAGCTTCTTTCATGTTGAACCTTTCAAGCACCCGTTCAACATACCTCTCTTGTGACAGCCACAATTTCTTCGCCTGCCTGTCACGAGTAATCTCCATGCCCAAAATCTGCTTAGCTGGCCCTAAGTCTTTCATATCAAATGACTTTGATAAATCTGCTTTCAATTTGCGAATCATAGAAACATCTTTGCCCACTATTAACATATCATCAACATAGAGCAACAAAATAATGAAGTTACCTCCAGTAAACCGCTGGAGATACACACATGGATCTGCATCAGTTCTCTTGTATCCATGACCCACCATGAATGAGTCAAATTTCTTGTACCATTGCCTTGGTGCTTGCTTAAGCCCGTATAGACTTTTCTTCAACTTGCAAACCATGTGCTCCTTTCCCTCGACCTCGAAACCTTCTGGTTGCTCCATGTATATTTCTTCTTCCAAATCACCATGAAGAAATGCCGTTTTCACATCTAGCTGCTCCACCTCAAGATCCATGCTAGCTGCCATGCCCAAAATGACTCTAATAGAAGTCATCTTGACAACTGGTGAGAAGATCTCATCAAAATCTATTCCTTCCTTCTGCCCAAAACCTTTCACTACCAAGCGAGCCTTGAACTTTGTCAACTGTTCATTCTCGTCTCTCTTCAACTTAAACACCCATTTATTTTTGAGTGATTTTCTGCCTTTAGGAAGCTCCACCAATTCGTAGGTGTCATTCTTCAATAAGGACTCCATTTCAGACTTCATCGCCAACATCCATTTATCACAGTCTGCATGAGTCTTTGCCTCCTCAAAGCATTCAGGCTCTCCATCATTGGTCAACAGAATGTATCTGGAATATGGATTATCTCCATCACTAGTCACCAATATATATTGTGAAGAATGATACTTGGTATTTGGCTTTGGCTCTCTGTTGGATCTTCGAACTGGTACTTGGGCATTTTCTAGCTGCTCCCCCTGATTTGGCTCCCCCTGATCATTATCTTCAGGTTCTGCTGCTTCTGCTTCCGCCATATCAGGAATATCTTCATTTACCATATCTTGAGCTTTGTCACTAGGTTCTTCTTGAAGCGGTGATGAATCGTAGGTGAGCTGGTCTGCATGTTCTACTTCATTTTTGTCAAAATCCGCAATGGTTTGACCTTCATGAAACACCACATCTCTGCTTCTGAATAATTTCTTGGTCTTTGGATTCCACAACCGGTAGCCCATCTCTTCATTGCCATATCCAAGAAAGATACACGGCATGGCCTTGTCATCCAGCTTTGATCTTTGCTCCTTTGGCACATGTGCAAATGCTTTGCACCCAAACACCCTCAAGTGGGAATATGAAACGCTTCTACCGGTCCATACGCCTTCGGGAGTCTCCAAGCCCAACGGTACACATGGTGTTCGGTTAATAAGGTAACATGCGGTTGTCATTGCTTCGCCCCAAAACTTCTTTGCCAGGTTGGCCGTCTTCAGCATGCTTCTCACTTTTTCTAGAATGGTGCGGTTCATCCTTTCTGCTACACCATTATGTTGTGGGGTGCCAGGAATTGTCTTCACGTGTTTGATGCCATGCTTCGAACAATAATCTCTGAACTCGTTCGAAGTGTATTCTCCGCCATTGTCACTACGGATACATTTGAGGGTTCTTCCTGTCTCCCTCTCCACCATGGCATGAAATTCCTTAAAGGTTTGAAACACCTGGTCTTTTGTTTTCAACAAATAAACCCAAACCTTTCGTGAAGCATCATCAATATAAGTGACAAAATATTTATTATGACCTACTGATTCAACTTCCATGGGGCCACATACATCTGAGTGTACTAGGTCTAATACATTTTCTTTCCTTGTAAATGTTCTTGTGAAACTAACTTTATGTTGTTTACCAAATAAACAATAATCACATAAGTCAAGTGAGGTACCTTTGGCAAAGGGAATTAGAGACTTCTTTGCCAAAACTTGCAATCCCTTCTCACTCATATGACCTAGTCGCTTGTGCCATAAACTTGGAGAAGAGTCGTCTGCAACATTCAATTCTCCTTTGCATATTTTGCCATATGTCTTATAGAGGGTGCAACACATCTTCCCTCTAGCAACCACCAATGATCCCTTGGTAAGCCTCCACTTTTGATCACCTCCATGATGATGAAACCCTTGTCGGTCAAGCACACCGGTTGACATCAAATTGAAACGTAGACCCGGAACATGTCTAACATCTTTTAACA
The DNA here is from genome assembly GCF_958449725.1 of Rosa rugosa. Classification (NCBI taxonomy): domain Eukaryota; kingdom Viridiplantae; phylum Streptophyta; class Magnoliopsida; order Rosales; family Rosaceae; genus Rosa; species Rosa rugosa. The sequence goes on from NC_084821.1 coordinate 8,023,726, forward strand.
TAAGCTTGTTGCCCAAATCGGTCTCAAAACAAATATCTCCAATTCCTGAAATCTTGGAGTAACCATCGTTGCCCATCTTCACCGTCCCAAAGTCACCGCCTTGGTATGTAGTGAAGTACTCCAAGTGTGGAGTAGCATGAAAAGAGGCTCCAGAATCAACGACCCATGCAACACCGGAACAATCATCAACATGTAAGCATTCACCTTCAAGACAAAGGAACTCACATTCATCTTGAGACACGGAAGCTGCAGTGTTTCTCGTGTCATCGTTCGGTTGATGTGTATTGCCATCTCGACTCTCCTTCGGATCCTTCTTCAACTTGTTGCAATTCCTCTTCATGTGGCCAAAAATACCACAATGATGGCATTTTCCATTGAATCTTGTCCTGGATCTGCTCACACTCCTTCCATGGCCTTTGGGTCCCCTGCTTTTGCTCCTTCCTCTATACTCCGTCACAAAGACTTGGCTATTGTCCGAGCTTGAAGCTTTTCTTCTAGTTTCTTCATTCAACATGTTATTTTTAACATTATCCATAGACAATACGCCATCTGGAGCAGAATTACTTACAGTTACAACAAAGGTCTCCCAATTGTCCGGCAATGATCCCAATAGCAACAAGGCTTGCAACTCGTCATCAATCTTCATGTCCATTGTGGCCAATTGATTGATTGTACTTTGGAAGTTGTTGAGGTGCTCGGTCACTCTAACACCATCTTTGTACTTCACGTTTACGAGCTCCTTGATTAGAAATGCTTTCTTGGCAGCAGTCTTCTTCTCGAACAAGGACGTCAACTTCAGCCATAATTCATGTGCATTGGTTTCATTAGACACATGGTGGAATACACTGTCATCCACCCATTCGCGGATATGACCGATGGCTTTGCGGTTCATCTTCGTCCAGGTCGGAACTGAAGTTCCTTCCGGCTTGGCCTCCTCTCCTACGATTGGCTCATGCAAATCTTTGCAATAGAGAATATCCTCCATTCTCGGCTTCCATGTAATCCAATTAGAGTGGTTGAGTCGGATCATGGTACTCCGTGAACTTTCCATTCTAACACCTCACGAACCAAGAGCTCTGATACCACTGTTGGGAAAAGTAATAGAATGGAAATAACAACTCCAACCACAAAAGGATAATATGCAAAGAAATAAAACGAGTAAAAGAAAGTGAACACCGGATATAACGTGGTTCAGCAAAATGCCTACGTCCACGGGGCAGCAACAACAAGAACTTCCACTATGATAATGTGGGTACAAGAGATACACAGCTTCAAGAACACTACTTGAAGGAAACTCTCTCTAACACTTGTTTTTCTGCCTAACCACAACTACACTCTCAACATGCAGTAAAACACTCTTCACTCTCTACTTGGATGAAGATGTTTTTCTCACACTGTTTGTAGTTTGGGCTCTCTGCCTCTTTTGGTTTCTGCACTCTCTTTCTGCCTTCTTTTCTCCTTTTGCTTCTTCGACTGGCGATATGGGATTATATATCCCATACTCTCTCTCCAGCTCTCTCTCCAAAGCCGGCTGCAGGTTTTTCTCTTTTCCCTGTCTTCTGCTACTTTTGCTTTTCCCTGTTTTCTGCTACTTTTCTTTGTCTCCTGCTTTCTTTCTTTCTCTCCTCCAATTAAGGAGGGACTGGCCCAGGGACTGGCCCATCAAGAATTACTATGGATGAAGCTAACCCTGCAAGCGAAAACTCCTAAAACATTTCTGATGAGAGGCTAAAGTTACTTCCATTGCAACAATTCTCAAGTTCAAATTGTCTTGCACACATCCTCTGAGATTAGTACTACGTATTACAATGCGTATGTGTGCAAGACAATCAGATAATGAGAATTAAACTGAAAATAATCCGAACAAAGGCAACAAATCCCTGTTGAATCTTCATCCCCTATTTCTGGCAGAAAGAGTTGCACTCAAACAATATTCCAAACATTGGAGCTTGGATAGCAAGAATATATAGAAGGGTAGAGGAATTAGGGCACAAGAGTCTCATTGATCGAAGAAATAATCATAAATATATTGTGAGCCTCATCTCAACCAATATACAAACAAGCAAGTGCATCCTCAAGTTCAGATTGTCTTGCAGACATCCTCTTATATATGAAACTAAGCCATCTCCCAATGAGGATGTCTGCAAGTCAATCAGAACCTGAGAAATGAGCTTAAGACCAGGTGGAGGGGAGCGGCTTTGGGCGTTTTGGGTCTGGGAAAAATGGGAGAAAACTGGGGTTTAAATTTCTAACAGAGGAAAAACAATGAATGAACAAACATTATTTTCTTGAATTGGGGATTGGTGTAAGGAAATCCTCCTCGAAGGCAATTCCTTCAGTCTTGATCCACTATATATAAATGACAGAAAGAGTTGCCATCGAGGAAGAATGACCAAACACCATTCCGAACAATCAAAGACTGAGATTGCAGGCTATCCTTGCATTTGGTAAATACTTGATTGTTGATCATATATATGGGGAGTGAAGGGTACGTAGAGAAATTAGGGCACACCAAAGACACACACACACAAAAAGGCACATTGATCGGTTCCATCCATTAAAGAACTCTGACCCTTCATTTGAAATTCAAATTCAATTCCTCTGCACCAAATCTTCAGTTTCAAAGATGCTCTGTGCAGACTGAGAATTCAGGTTCTGATCTCCAGTGAAGAGCAAAGCAGACTGAGACGGATTGTTCGACTACTTACCAAGATCAGAGCTGGAGATAAGACTGACCGTTGACCATTGACCATGACTCTATGAGGTAATAATTTCAGAGTTCAATTTTTTTTTTTTTTTAGAAGTTGTGAGAAAGAAGAAATCTCGATTAAGATAACAAAAATGCATTCTGAGCAATTGTCTGTGATTGTCAAGTGTATTAGACTATTACAACAGTACGTTTTCCAATAGAAGGTTCAAACAATGTACTACTCTCTCTATACTATAATTCTTACAGAATCAAGTTTAACAAGAAATACCGTGCAAAAATCATGATACAAAAATGTTAATCGGCGCGGATGCCTTCCATCGGGGTTGTCAATAGTGCTTTGGACACGAAACTGTTAGATTACCTTATTGGATGTGGTACCTTGCAATTTAACAGTTCTCGGCTCGGAGTACCATAGAATTTTTGCAACACTTAAGGGCTTCACTCTACGCTCAAGAACTTTTCCACCTTGAATAATGTGCATAGCTACCTAAACCTCGTTTGATTGATGCAAGTACATGACTGTAATCTAGCAAAGTAAAATACAACATTGTAATTAGATTTTGGACCAAAGGCATGATGATGAATGCATATGTATGCGTTTCTGTAGAGTTTTAAGTGGCACAATCTCCAAAGGTTTGAATAAGTTACAAAGATTTGGCCCAAGCTGGTACAAGTTGGTCCCCCGAACGAATCTACAACACCAGAATGGAAAGGGTTCACCTGTACCATGGCAATGGAGCCGAAGCAGCTGGTAGAGCAACTTGGATATAACCCAATCCATATGATCGGTTAACATATGCGCACTAGTACACTACTTGGTCCGATGGAGTAAAAAAATATAACCAGCATATGGAGGAGATTCAAGTATTCAACTGCTCCGGCTAGTAATCCCATATGGAGTTGCCCTTGCTAGTCCGCTTGTTCATTATAGTTCTCTGCTTACCGATTGAAATCCTAGACTCATATTGCTTGGAGAAGCTCTGTTGATATCTCTTCTCCTCTTGGAAGATCGTCATCTATGAAGGTGTCAATTCCCTTGTGACGCACAGTATTGTACAGTCGTACAGATGACCTGTAAAATTATTGCTCGTATCCTCGCCTCCAAAGCTCAGAAACACATCATTTTTGTAACTTCGTTGTTTTGAACAAGAAGAAGAATTGGGAAAAAGAAGAGGAAGAAGCCAGAGAGTTGGGACTTGAGAGTGGTGTGCGGTTTTCTCTGGTAACATATTTTAGGCCTCAATGGTCATGCATACGAAGCATGCAGCTTGCTAGTAGTAGCTACAAGCCTACAATGTGAAGTTGAAAGTCGAAAAGGAATGACAAGTGTGTGGGAGTCTGAGACTGATATTTTTCTTTGCTTTTGGTTTTTGGTGCAACGGAGAAGCAAAGAGAAACCACAGATATCACCTGAGGAGCCTTGAGTGCAGTCCAAGCAACCTGAAAAGTGAGTGAAGGATGGTAGAGGTCCAGAGGAAATAGGGCAGCACCCACGGAAGGCCACTTTGATGGGTTCCATCCATCAAAGAAATCATGACCCTTCATTAGAAATTTAAATTCAGTTTCAGATGCTCTATGCAGGTTGAGAATTTCTGATTTGCAGAGAGCAGACCAGACTGAGTAGGATTAACCATTGACCAAGTGTTCAGAGATGCAGACAAGACTTACCATAGACCATTGACTATGTATCAGAGTTCAACTGGGGGAAAGAAGAAATCTCAATTAAGATAACAAAACTACGTTCTGAGCAATTGTTTTTGATTGTCAGGTGCATTATTGTTACAATAAAAGGTTCAAACAATGTACTTCTGCCTCTAACTATCATCCTTACAAAATATTACTGTAACAAGAAAGGCTGTACAAAAACCAGGATACAAAAATGTGAATCAGATTTTAATTTTCCAGAACAAAAGCGAAATGTTGCTAGGGTTCCTAGCTATCTTGGTGTGATTGTAGGTATGACTCCACTAACAAGGTCACTGCCGGAGACATCTGAAGAAACATAGGGATTCTTCCCTGCATTGGATGAAGATGGTGAATCGCTCACTACCTTTCCGGTACTACTACTGAGCACTGATTCCGTTGTTCTGCTGTCCGTCCCCGGCATCATAAACCATATGTTTTCGAGCTCTCGAACCACCTCTGCCATTGAGGGTCTTGCATCTGTCTCATCTTGACAACACTTGAGGGCTAAACTCAAGAACTTTTCCACACAGTCAGAAGGATAAGACCCCATTAGCCCATCAATTACTGAGAAGATCATACCGGATTGGAATGCAATATTTACCTAAAGTGGAAGAAAACCAACTTAAAATAACATAAAAATGTTGATTACAAAATGAGGTTGCGTTGTTTACAACTTTACATAATAATCACATCATATGGTTTACATATCTACTTATCATAGGAGTTACCTCTCGAACAATGTTTTTTCCATGTGAGATTGGCTGCATTCCAGTTAAGAGCTCCAGAAACACAACACCGAGGCTATAAACATCACTCTTGTCTGTTAGTTTATGGGTTAAGAAGTACTCCGGATCAAGGTAACCCTGCAAAATCAATACACATAATAAGAGAGAGCAGGCACCTTCCTTATCTTCCTCTAAAGAGACTTTTGATCACATCACTTTTAATAATGCAAGTAGAATTTTAGAATCTTACTGGCGTCCCCTTCACTACTGTGGATACATGAGCAGGCGTAGTCCCTTCAAGATCAGGTACTGGGGCAAGTCGGGAAAGTCCAAAATCAGCAACCTTTGCTACAAACTTGGAGTCCAATAATATGTTGCTGGCCTTGATATCTCGATGGAATATCGGAGGGTTGGCTTCTGTATGTAGGTAGAGGATGCCCCTGGCTGATCCCAGAGCAATTCTCAATCTCATTTCAAATCCCAGAGGTTCTTTCGACCTAACTGCTATACGAAGTATCAATTATATGTTACAGAATATCATTTGACTTGAAAGTTTCGTTTCATGTTAAGACTCAAAACTAAAATGCTCTATCACCAATTCTAAGTAAAATATTTAGTAGCATTGAGATGAAGCAAAAAGGAAAGGCATAATGAAAAGACAACTGTTACTATTTACCAGAGAGGTGATCCCTTAGAGTGCCATGCGACATGAACTCATAAACCAACATCTGCAAGTCAAAATCAATACGCTATGAAGCTTTTCTAAAATGAAAATCTATCGGTTCCTCTATAGCAAAGACCAGCAAGAAGAGTAAAGAAGGTGCCAAACATTGTTGGTTCCTAATGTTGATGGACTTTAATAGACCAATTTACAGATAGAACTTATAGTCATAAACATCCATAGATTTAACATCCATAGATTTCTTTTTAAAATTGGAATGAAAAATGTTCTGATGAAAATGTAGCATAATTACATAAAAAAGGATAAGCACAAGTACCTGTTCACCTTCATCATCACAATATCCAACTAAGGAGACCAGATTCCTATGATGTAAGGGTGACAATAGTTCTATTTCTGTTAGAAACTCCTTCTCACCCTGTAACGATCCTTCTTGTGCACGTTTTATGGCCACAAGTGTGCCATCAGCCAGAGTGCCTTTGTATACCTTTCCATAACCACCTTGGCCAATTTGAGCAGAAATGTTAAAATTGTCTGTAGCAGTGGCCATTTCTCCATAAGTGAAAGCCTTAACACCATCAATTTTTATGGAACTCTTCGATTCTGCATATAAACAGAGCACATTGTTAAAAATGAAATTATTTAGATAATAGACCAAGAGGCGTTGTGCCTTCCGAATCTTGTCACATTATTATGAAATACAGTCATATTGGTTCATCAGTACAATCCTAGGAGAAGGTATTTACAGAATATCAAAAACTGTATATACAGGTCATGGTCCCTATCAACATTCATTTGTAGTTAACTCGTATATTATCTTGTTCACCCAAAAAAACACACACACACAATTGTACTACATAAAGAAAAGTTGCTAGTCTCCAGCCACTGGACCAGAGGGGACGAAATGAGGTCACAATCAGTGGCCAGCTTCAAATTGGCTTTTCTTGGGAAATGATTATCTAAACAAACAGCATTTTCTCTTTATGACATAGGATACTCACTACGACGTCTTCTTGAAATAGCAGGGTGGTTCCTCTGATGCCTTCTCAGTATTAAAAAACAGACAACTGCAGATAATGCAACAGCACTGGCAAAAGTTCCTACTATTATGCCAGCCAGAGCACCCTTGCTTACACCAGACTTCTTAGAGGGGACAACTGTGACATCAATAAGAACCGTGAGCATCGACGACAAATAAAAATTCACCTAAAACTGGAAATCCGTTCCTTAGCTTAGGAACGGACGTCCGCAGCCAAGAGAAAGAACATAAAAAATAAGGTTTTTGAGACACACCGCCCTTATAAGGATCCAATAGATCGATGCCAATTAGCTCATAAGGTCCGAACAATTCACTATCGGGAATATTCCATCCTGTGAACATGCCAAGGATTCTTTGGACTTCACTCTTATTGAAAATATGGGAAATATTGGGATTAGCAGCAACATATACAGGGAAAAGCTTCAGTGATATTCCCAGTCGAGGTCCCTTTTGCCATACAAATGAAGCAATGTCCAGTTGATCAAGATCTAAGACGAGACCAGATGTAAGATACTCCTCAAATGTACTTTTGTAAGGGCGAAAATCTGAGAATCCAGGACTTTTCAACCGATATTCAATAAGTAGTGGAGCAGCACAGAAACAAACTACAGGAAGATATTCGTAAGGAGGCGGGCATGCTTGACTTGGACAGCCAGCAGTAGAGTTGGTTGAACTCTCACTGTCATCTTCATCATCATTTTCAGATCCACATAAATTGTCTAGGTTAGCATTCGAGCAAACTGGATTTCCCTGAAGCCTGGACAATAATAATCAAAACAGGACCTGATCAAACACTGGTACATGGTGCACTAATATGAAATTATAACTAAAGAGCAAATCCAGATTTGTTAGTGAGCAGATATGTAAGTTTAACAAATCGTGTATTTAAGATGCTAAATATATGTATAGGAACAACATAAATTGCACTCAACATTAATGTTGTATGTAGAAACCAAGTTCAGAAGCAAACCAGACAGTGACATTCTGTGGGGTTTGAGTACTGCCAGATATATTTGTAAGCTGATTGTTCTGCAACTCCCTGCAATATCAGAAACCAGACACCACCTATTAGCAAACTGTTGATAAGATATATACAAGTAAAAAAAAAGGAAGGTTAAATTATATTCTTTGATTAGAAAAGGAATTGGAATCAACATATATAAAGAGGATGTAAATTCACATAAACACAACCCCACTGACCCACTCACTCTTAATAAGAGTAAAAAATTTCTCACAGTTCTTACAAGATTAGTCTTTCTGTTGCATTGAGTGTCGTATCATTCCAAAGGGATGCTGGAACAATGCCACTCAGTGAATTGTTCGCAATGGACCTGCCATGCGAAATAAATTCTCAGTTTATTCCATTGCATAGTTTGTATAACTGAACTGCTATAACAGTTAATAGCATTATATGTAAAATAGCTCCTCCAGTATTGACAGAGTAAGGTCGAAGCTCAGATTTAGCTAAGTAAGATTAATAAACAATGCAGTGAACCATATAAATAATTGCAAAATAAGGAAAAAGCATATTGAAATCACTCACAATCTTTGAAGCAGTGGAAGACCGGAAAAGTTGGCAGGAATGCTCCCAGTAAGAGTGTTGTTTGATAAATTTCTGTGGACATGGGTCACATGTTAAAATTAAAAAGATCATTACAATCCTTCAAGAATCAAATATGTGAGTCCCCAAAACTCAATGACACATTTTTCAGAAAAACTAACATTAAATTCATGATAAGTGCCAAAATGTATATGCAATATAGATAGTCTTACATTGTTATGATGTCATCCGAAAGTTTTCCCAGAGGTATGGATCCATTTAGCCGATTCCTACTTAGATCTCTGAAAGTTTGTATCAATAAGTACTATATAAATAAGATATTGTTCTTTCCCATGCATGTCATATTCTACGAATAATTTGAACAGCCATAAAATCACTATAAATAATGGAGTATGAAGGGTAACCGTTGAATGAACTCACAAATATCCAAGTTTGGGTATCCTACTGAAATCAGGAATAGGTCCTTCTAAGTTGCAGTTCCTGAGACTCCTGCCAAAACCAACCAAAATACAAACACGTTCAATTGGATATAACCCTCATGTTACATGCTTAGAGAATATTTCTTTATTTTCATTAAATCAGAGTATAAACATCACACAATAACGGAACAATCAATAAGATTCATGCATTTACTATTTATGCAAAGTACTATTACACTTCATGCTCATATGATGCAGTTACACCACCCCAAAAATTTGAGCAAATTTATCTGCTTTTGTCACTACTTGTCTAGATGCGCTCTATTCAAATGTTGGAAGCTTTGTGATTGTTTCCCAACTAAATTATACATTTTCCCTATCTCTTGATCATCTTCTACTGGAATACATTTCTATAACAGTTAGTCTTAGCAATTTAAAAGATGAGTAACTTCAAGGCTATTGGCTTCACCTCAAGGTGTACAGAATAGCAAGTAAAAAGAAAAGGAGATGCTAGCACCTAGCAAGCTGACAGAAAGAGTCAGAAGTTGCACTTACAACTTCAACAGTTTAGACATGTTGCCATAAGAAGCCGGAATTGTACTCCCATCAAAGTTGTTGTTGTCAAGTTGACTGCAAAATAAAGATGATAGGACTAAGAAACTCGAAATGGGATTACATCTGTATTATTGCGTTGAAGAAAGGAAAATCTAGAAAATTATTGACCAAAGGGATACAAAATCAAAAGGCAATGATGAATACATATTACCCACATAACAGGAAATTAAAGGTAAGGATATACAAAAGAAACATAACTAAGGTGGATTATGAAGTAAGACATACAGTATTAATAAGTTCGGCAGATCTGAGAACTCTGGTGGAAGATACCCAGATAAGTTGTTGTTGTCAAGAAGACTGCACAGTGTCAGATTCATTTATTTAACAGAAGATGGTCATAATACAGAAACAAAAATGAAGAGGATGTGACAATAATAATAAACTCAATTTAAGATTCTGATTGGTCTCACTTAATCCAGTTAATGGACGCAATTAAGCACGTGGAAATAGCCAGTACGATACTTACAAGTGGACAAGACTCGGTAATCTGGAAAGCTCAGATGGAATTTGCCCGCTAATTGAATTGTTGTTCATGTGACTGCTCAAAAGGAGGAAAAAATGTGAAACAGAAGAAAGAGAGATGAAAAATTAATAGAAAGTAAAATTATCATCTCTTAGCTACAGCAGCATCAAAGACCCTCACAAGTGCTTTGTTTTGTTCAAATTTGCAAATGATTTAGGTATCGGTCCTGAAATTTGGTTCTGGTCAATTTGTATTCTGTCCAAGTTCGGAAGAGAACCAAGCTCTTCAGGCAGGGGACCTGACAATTGGTTTCCATTCAGCAGCCTGGAAACACAGAATATTAGAAGTAAATACTCAAGTAGTTTTATAGTAAATTCAATAACAATTCGGGAATATTTCTAAGCTTATATGGGTTTTTGAATGGTTTAACACAAACGAATAGTCATGGATGCCAATCTAGACCTGCCAAGTATTTAATCTATCCAAATCTTGCCAGGGAAACAAAGCAGATTACTTACAAGAGTTCCAAAGATGTAATGTTGCCTATCTCCTTTGGTATACTTCCACTTATGTTGTTCCACATAAAATCCCTACAGCAGAATAGATGAAGGAATATGCATCAGAGGGAAGAGAAAATCATTCACCATGGAAGGAGAGTAGTACAGAGAGAAAAGGTTCTCCAAGAATTTATAATTAGACTACTTTCTTTTCCAAGAACAATTTAAAATCAGACAGGAGTTCTAGTTTACCCAATATTAGTGTAAAAGGGCCTTACAATATTATCACATAAGATAGGCGGCCAAGCTCTGGTGACAAAGTTCCTGAGAGATTCATATCTAGTAGTTGCCTGCATTAAAGAAGTTGAACAAGTCAGCATAGGGAATTTATTTGAACATAAATTTTCTGGTGACCACAACGTAATTCCAAACATGAACAATAATTAAGTCCCTGATCCCTAGATGACTAACGAGTTGCTTTTGGGACAAAAGGATCAAATTGATAGATGTTTTATTTCATTGCTATACCATCTAAGCATAAAAGTTAGAACTACGTTCCATGATTTCTTCCACAGTAAAAGGACTCTCACAACAAAGGTGAAAAGAAAGAAACAAAGGTTAAAGGTATATCCCCATACAGTCAATGATACTGCAAGATACAGATAAGAAATAGAAACCATACAATTCTTGAACATGAAGATATCCATCATCTAATGATCTGTTGAAGCACAAAACGCCTGTCCAGTTTTCTGTACATGGATCCCCTTGGTTCCAATTGCTCAGATTCTTGTTGGGATCGATCAAACTTTTCTTTATGGCCTTCAATGCCGTCACTGAGATATAAAACAAATGATAATGACAACTTCATCAAAACAAACAAGGATATCCTGATCAAAACAAGGTAATGTCACCAATTTATACATCATGAATGAGTCAATCACAATATTATCATTCAAACATAAACGCGTAAATATTAATTCATCGCAAGGTCTTATGCATGTAAAGTGAACTGGAATTGGACATAAGCACCAATCCCTCAAGAACAAAGTAAACTGGAAAATTGAAACAGGTAGCTTCATTCATTAATTGAATCTACCAATAAGCACAAAAAGGCAACTCACACTCCTGATTCAAAAACTTATAGTACAAACTTGCGCAATAACAACTTTTATTCCCCATACAACTAGAACTGGTGAACAAACAAGGAATCTTAAAATTGCAAAGCTGCCTAAAACATAAGTAAAATCACCTTCTACTGGGTTGGTAATATTCTGCGCTTGTGTTCCAGCTTGTAGTGAAGACCAGCACAAGCACACGGCCAAAACGGCCACACACGTCCAAGCTGTAGATTGATACATCCCCACAGTGTAAATATCACTAAAATTCTGATACACCTTTTATAACCCAACTGCTGAAGTTCATGCAGGATTCGAATAGTCCCCCTGACATGGCAACAAGCATAACAAAAAAGATTGCAAATTGAATCAGTGAGCAGCCCAAGTAGATTAAAAGGCAGAGCTTTAACTTGAACACTTGAAATGAACTAAATTCTCAATTCTCAGACAACTCAATAAGCTCCAAACACTTGAAAACAAAACATGGGAATCAAAAAATGAAAAGAAAAACCATATGCCAGACAGCTTGAGACGGAAAGAAAGAAAGAAACCCAATTGCCAGCAAGTGATAGAAATATAAGAACAAACCTCAATTGGCCATATCCATATAAAGTCTTAAACTTTTATAATGATGCAGAGACATAAGCTTATTGGGTTGAATATACCAACTGTGAGAGAAAGAAAAACAGCATTGAAAAAAATGAGAAAATGGACCTTTTTGTGTTTGGTATGTATCTGACCAGGTCGCCATAACTTCCAATGCTGCATAGGTTATTGATGATGGTATTAATGGTGATTCTAGTACTGCTAACCATCCTTTTCTTTTGCACCTTTTTTTTTATGCCTACAAATTGGAAGAAGAAAATTAGATAAAGAATATAAAAGAAAAGTGGGTTCTTCTTGAATGGGATTTGGCTTGACTTTGTGTTTGGAAGGTAGGCAGCTTTTGTTTAGTGTTTGCAATTGTTTACAGGGAGCTGACGTCTGGGAAATTATGGTGCCAACTGCCAACTACCCAATGAGCGGGAGAGACAGTTGACCCCAAATTTGTCCATTATTTTCATAAAATAATTCAACCCCAAAATAAATACAAAATTATTTTTATATATGTAGGTTATCCATTTTGCATTTGCTTCTATTTTTATACAAGTGTTTCAAAACAGACGTAAGTTTAGTATTTTAAACGAGTGTGAAAAGATTGTCCAAAAAGAAGAAGAGCAATTACCAAAAAAAGAAGAAGAAGAGCAAGTGTGAAAAGTGTTGAAAATGGACGTAAAAATTGTTTCCCATCACTAAAGTTAAAGATGTAGGATTGTAGGAAGGAGATATTCTAGTTAGAAAGTTCTTGCGTAAAGTTGAGTGTTCTTAATTTGTAAAGCTACAAAATTTGAGTTGTGTTACTCATTTTTAAAAATAGGACACTAAAAAAATAAAATAAATAAAATAAATCTTAGATGCTCTTATTTTTCTTTCCTTATTTGTCCAACTTGAAATTTTGGTAAGATAAAGTTATGCTATGATATTCCACTTCTGTCAGAAACTACTTAGAACAAATGTGGGCACAAAATGTCATTGATATATATTCACCTGAATGGAATTGATGTCATTGATAATTGAAGAATTAGGTTATTCATATCCTAACAGAGATTATGCCACGTACTGTCATCACTTGTTAGACACTTAGACCTAATTTCAACAAAAAAAAATATTGTTGTCAATTGTCATGATCCATAGTCCCAATTCAAAACCCTAGCTAGAAAACTATAAGAGACTACAAATGAACTGACACTGATGCCATACTAGTATCATATATATACTCCCTCCCTTTTGAAGATCTCTCTTCCGGCAGCTCACTAAATGATATTCTTATTCAAAGAGATAAATAACTTCTTGAATGATTTACACACAATCTTGATCACGTTTAAGTTAATTTTTTTTAACAAGATCACGTTTAAGTTAACTGAAAATGATACTATATGCATTCAATTTTTTTCCTCAAATTTGTTGCAGTCTGCAGACTGCATAGATCATTTTAATTAAGCAAGCTAGGAATCTCAGTTGACATACATCTATAATTAAAACTAATTGATATAGACGTTGTTAATAGAGGTATAATTAAGTAGACGGCATCTTAGAACAGAAAACTCAGAAGAGTACTTAAAAGGTACATATTAGGTGTCCATGGCATGAGCAGATGAACCTGCAGACTTGGGATTCAATAGTTTGTTTAAGAGCTTAATTAAGATCCATTATCATTGGACTAGTCCATATATTAAGTGGGAACACGTACATATAATTAGTGAGTCAACTAGCATGGTTTGATCATTTCTGCATGACATAATCTTGTTCATCAGCAGTAAATGACCAAATGTCACTTAAAGCGAATTCCATGGTGGCATTTGAAGTCATAGATAGTTGTTCATCGATCAGCTTCACTGTTCCTGTAAAGGTCTATCGTTTTAGTCTTTTAGATAAGGGCATAAAGTCCGATTCACACGAAAAGTAGGCCATCACTAAGATTAGCTAATTTTGTTTGAGAAGTCTCATCAACTTTGTCGGCATATATATATAAGCAGTGTCCAGTGAAAGCAACCTTAGGGCACGTTTACTTACTTGGAAGGAAAGGGAATGATTACGGGGTAAAAACATTCCTGCGTTTACTAACACATAAAGGAATCGGAATGATTCCGAGTAAAAGAAATCCTGCGTTTACTAACACATGAAGGAATCGGAATGGATGTAGGTCCCACCTCCTTATCAGGAATCGATTCCTGAATACTCAGGAATTCGATTACGAAGGGGGGAGATGAGTTTAGGAATCATTCCTCCGGAATCAATACCGATTCCTTTCTTCTCCCATTCCACTTGTCTCCGATTCATGATTATTTTCCATTCCAAGTAAGTAAACGTGCCCTTAGTTCTTCCTCAATTTTGTTTAAAGCGCCACAAAAAAGGTATTATGATTCTATGGAGTGCATGTTTAGTTTTCTTTTCATAAAATGGCATAACAGTAAGATGTTTGTAGAAAGTGTTTTTTTTTTTTTTTTTTAAAATAAAGACGACCGAATGTACATAAGTCAACCAAAAAAAGATATTTCCAAGCTTCTTGTTTTTTCTCACAAATAAGAGAAATTACTCGTTTGGCGACCAATAATCCCAATCCTTGTTGTAAGGAGCCTCATAAATCCCTCCTCCTTGAGTCTTCTCGGAGCTTTGATTTACTTCTGTTCTTTGCTTTCAATTTTTTTCTTTCGGTTTTTCTGGGTTTTCTTCCCCTTTGTATTCTCTGTTGTAACCAAAAAAAAAAAGGAGCCTCATAAATCAAAACACTGATTATACATGTGCTTGATTTTAATTACATGCATAGAGACAATTAAGCACAATGTTGTTAAATGGAACTCTTCTTACGTGTCAACAGCAAGGATATCTCACCTCATGTTTTGACTCTTATGCAGTAATTCAATTAATGTAAACAAGCCAAACATATCTTTCATCACATCATCTATTTTAATCAAGGTTTAGATTTCAACCTAGTGTGATTACGAGTTGCTTTCAAGTAATTAGTCTTGTCAAGTTTGATTTCAAAACTAATATTTATTTTGGGAGGCACTTTCGTGGCCGGCTTTTGAATACGAGAAATATGTCATGTACTGATATTGTCATTTCTCATAGATAATTTATATTAGTTTTTTTTTTTAGTTCACGTGAATTCCGTTGATAGAACGGCATATACAAACGGTCATTATGGACACCCGGTACCATTCTTTTTTCTTTTTCTTTTTTTGAATAGGAATTGATTGTATTAGTAATCAAGCCATAAAAAACAAGTCAGAGTCTAACAGAACATATATAAGAAATCCCGGGACAAACTGGGTAACCTATCTAAGCCTCAACTAAACTCATTAAAGTCTACAGGGACGCTCGCTGAACAGCAAGTCTAATCTATGCAAGAATAATCTCGCTCTCTAAGGAAAAATATTCATCTAGTCTAATCTGCCAAGCACGCAATTGTGGTACAAATAACAACTAGAAACGTCTTAGAAAAGCTTATAGAAATTACCCCTACTTCAAAAGGCTTGAGTTCAGAATGTCTAAAAGATTTGAGGACTTACGAAAGCGCGAGTCCCTTCCTCGTAGGGTTGGAACCAACACCATATGCAGCCTCCTCCGTAGCCGACAACCTTGGCATCAGGTTGCTCCTCGGGCTCTTCTTGAGAGTTTGCAGCATATAGCCCCCATTTTCAGATTTGGGCCAAATAGGCCCAGTCCCTGCCTTTAGCCCAATCCCTGCCCTAGGCTCAATCATCCTCGGCCCAGAAATCAGCTTAGTCAAACAAACGGTCAACCCTAGTGCAAAACTAGGGTTTCCCGCCAATTTTTTTGGGCCGTCTTCTTGCCCACGACTCGCCGTCGCTCTGATCTCTAGCATACCAGTCCCAGCCACCGTCGGCGCTACAAAGACCCGGCTAAGCCCTCGTCCTGCCTTCTCAAGTCGCTGGAGACCTGCACCATCACAGCCTGAGTCGGGTTTGTTTCGCCCCGATGCCCCCACCGGTGCCTCCAGCCTCTCAGACCGGATTTCCTCGGTCAAACAATTCTGTCCCACGACGCAAAGCTCCATCCAATCTAACTGTTCGCTGCCACCATGATTCAATGCTTGCACCCCAATCACGACACCTCCTTCGTCAAAATCAAGAATAAACAAATTGAATCCGCCAAGGCCCGCCGTACACCGTCGAACCAAATTGCCGGGAGGCCACACCGAGATGGCACACGTCGTCCCACCATCAGCAGCCCAAGAGGCCAGGCACTTACCAGCATAACTACTCACCCTCAAGAGCGGATCTGCGGTAAGGGAGGGGAGAGATCCGATCAAAATCAGAACCCGATTTTGAAAAAACATCCATAGAAAGATCATGGGAAGAAAGCCAACGCCAGAACGAGCCTGGCGTGTCATACGGGGATGGCCGAGACCGCCATCTTCATGCTCAGCGCCTTCAGTCGGCGCCTCTAGGGTTCCAGTCGTGCGAGACATCTCTCAATTTTCTTTGGACACCCGGTACCATTCACTGTTACAAATCTTGCTCAATGATGCAAGGAGCTTGCAAAAAACTAAACTTAAACTAGGCTTACTCAAAATACTTTTGACTTGAACCTCCCTTTGCCAATGCACGCAATTGTGGTGCGCCAGGAGGTTCAAATATTTAGTGTAACACATAGAAAAATTTAGTGTGCAAGCTATAACCAAACATAGATTGCACAATAAGTGCTTAGTTCCCTAAAAACAAGCAGGGAATTTTATTGAAAATAGAAATAGCTAAAGTTACTTAGTTAAATAGCAGCCCAGACCTAAGGTAAAAACCCTAGGCCTAAAGGAGAGCAGCACCCAAAGCCCAACATGAGTGGCTTGGCCCATCAAGTCTTCACCCCTCTGATCAGAACAGTCGCATGCACCCGGAAACCTCGCCGCCAAGACCAGCAAATCTCTGACGCCACGCCTCACCGCCATGATGCCGCCATTCAAACGACTCCCATCGAACCGGAGAGATTTAGCAACCCAAACACCCAGAGCGATTCGGCAAAACCAACCACTCGAACATGGGCCCTTTGCTCCCTAATACTCCAGCAGATCCTCGAGAAGTCACCATCGCCGCCGCTGGGCAGAACCCAGATCGCAGCGGTGCCTGCAACGTTCAAACCTCAGAGGGACCTAGAACCTGAGCACCACCGCCCACTCACTATCAAAGCCTCAAGCTCTGCAATCTCGAAAGGCAATGGGTGCCCATTCCCATCCGGCAGCATCCCAACGTTGGCACTAGCGCTGACGATGGTCTACCACCGGACGAGAGGAAGGATCGAAAAAGGTTTGCTCTTCGACTGCACTCCCTTGCGGCTAGGTCAGAGTACAATTAGAGATTAGAGATGTAAACAACAATTTTAGATAATTTATATTAGTAAATTTAAGTAATTCAACGATATTGTGGGAAGTAATTGTTGCAAGCTAAACATAAAAAAGAATACACACACACATATACATATTTATACAAATTTTTTGGATTAAGTCACCCTTCTTCGATGTTTTCCAATGTAACTAATTAAATAATATTGCAGGCTAAAGGTTCAGACTGACAAAATAACATGTAGCTCGATCAGTTGGCACTGCTGGCTTAATCATGGGAAGAATCAAAACACTTTTATAATAAAGGGTGGTTTGGAACTGCTGTGACTTAAAAAAAAAAAAAATTAATAATAATAATAAATTCGCTTCTACTGTCAATTACCCATATTTTTTAATTAAAGCTGTTTTTTTATTAGTTTAATTACCAAACATCTTAAAACCTAAAACTATAGAAAAAAAAGCTGATTTTTGTAACTATAGGCCTAAAACAATGTGGTTCGGCAACAAATAGAAGTGTTTTGGGTGAGAAATGAGAAGCAACTAGCTAGAGTGGCTATCAAAGAAAATGTTAGCTCAATTATACATGCAACTATCTTACCAAATTGCAGCACACACATGCATATAAAAGTGGGATTTTGCGGAAATTAAAGGGGAGAATATCACAAACAGTCACTACATTTTAACTCATTCAACACTTTGGTTACTCACTTCTCAGATATATTACTTTAATCACTCAACTTTAGCGACGTCTTACACATTAATCATTGCCGTTAAGTCTCTTATTACACATCGTTAAGATAGACAGTATTTGTGTCAAATCACTAAACATCTATCCATTTATCCCTTTTTTGTTTCAATGGTTTTTTTTCCTATTTCAATAGCAAATCGGCATGGTTGACTCAACAAGGTTGGGCCGCTTCAAGCTTGACCCAAATCTAACTAATCTCTTATGAGTTTCGCAAGCCTGGACTGACCCATCTAAAGAACCAGCTCCGAGCTTCCTGTAAGAATTCTATACTTACGAGATTTTTGGTCCATCAGGTACTAAATTACGTGTTAAGTTCTATTATCAAAGGTCTGGGTGTCGAATTCATTGCGGCCGATATGTTCGTTGGGGTTGTTGTTATAGAGGTTACATTGGTGTGTGGGGATGTTAGGTGTTGACAAATTTGGTGTGCTATACTGATTGTTATTGTTGCTTCTCTATTTAATTGGGACCTTGGTCTCTATCCTTTGAGATTGATGTGCAGAAAGAGCTTCTCCACTCATTCATTATTTTGGAGAATCAAATGGATGAGCAAAGTGGTAGAAGAGCATCAAATATAAATGGAAATTGAAATGGCTTACGTGTTTGAAAGTTCTAGATAGAACGTGATTCTAGGTGTCGGGTCGATTAATAGGCACGTTTCAATCCTTACTGGGCAGAAACCAAAAAAATCAGATAGAACACAGGATTTTGGTTACGCAGTGAAAACCTCAAATATGAGATTGAAAACATTACGGGGCTCTTACTCTTGAGAACCCAAAATAAAATCAATTCACTTATGATGAAGGATATGTTTCTTTACAAACACAAGTAGCACGAGCTCGGCTACAATCACTAGACTTAACTAATGAGATGTTTGTCTTCAACCTTGAACGCCTTCTTCACTTGAATGATCTTCAATTATCACTCTTCTTGCATGCACAAATTCTCTACTGGTCTTGAGAGAATCAATGCATGTAGGTGAATGAACAATGAAACATTTAGACACGGAACAAGTGTTTTATGGACTCCTATGGAACTCTTTCTAAGCAAGCAAGACACACAATAATTCTTGCGTCAAAATCACACAAAAATCAACGCTGCTTTTCTGAATATATTGAGGAGAAAACAAATCCTCAGCAATTAACCCTAATTGGACTCCTACTAGGAAAGATCTTTTAATAAAAGATATCCAATTAAAATAAACAAATCTTAAATCACCTAGGACTTTAAAGACACGATTTTATCAGTTGAAAAATATCTTTGCAAAATAAAATCTAAAAACCAAAAGATACTTTCCAAAATCGAACTTCCTAAAACGTAGGACTGACTCGGGGATTGCAACACATGTTGCAATCCCGTGCTTATGCATGAGATGCAATTACCTAATATTCTCTGATACCAGTTTGTAGGCTTCTTCAATCTTTTGTATGGGAATGCCAACACAACAAGTACAAACCCTGTATCTACAATGAATGATGAACACAGAAGGCAAATTGAGATTTTTTTTTTTGGTCGAATGGTTGAAATTGGATCCACATTTTGGGTTTTGGTTTCTACGTCACTCTTGTTCAGAGCTTTGAGAGGGCATTATTTGAGCATGGATTTGGATTCTCGTTTATATATTTTGTTGCATGTCTTAGCATTTTAGAAAAAATGACAAATCGGATCGGATAGAAGAAAGTTTCCTTGAATTATGTTCAATAGTCCTCAGACATAGAAAAATGAAGGTCAATTAAACAAAGAAAAATGATGATCGACTAAAATTCACTAAATAGTGAAAGTAGATGTCCAGTTTGTTTCTTAACCTCGTCTCTTGTTATTTCTTATTTTCAATTTTTTTAATTTTTCATTAATTTGATGAAATTATCTTTGTAATAATATATTATCCATGACTTTGCAATGAAAAGAATTAATGGAATGACTAAATTAAGTGAATAACGATGTTTAAGTTGAGTGACTAAAGTGATATTTTAGAAAAATGAGTGTCGAATGAGTCAAAGTTCAGTAATCATTTGTGATATTCTTCCGAAATTGAAATATGAAGTTTTTAAATAAATAAAAAGATTGAAATCATTATCTTTTTTTCTTCTGAAACAAAGCTAAACTTTGTATGAACAAAACTGTAGGAAGATACATGAGCAACCTGGTATTAACTGATGTTTTGTCTTTTAGGTTTGAAGTTTTTTCTACAACACTGTTAACAGTTTCGTCGGATGATTATTCTTTTGCTGACAGTCTTTCTTTGTTTCTCTCCCAAAGAAAACACAACAGAAAACAAAAATTGTTTTTGAGATTAATTGTCCGAATTAATATTAACTGATTAAAATGTTGGATAATCTACAAGTTGAGCCAAGTCTTGAACAACATACCAGTAGTAGAATTCTCCTAAATCAGTTTATTCTGAACATGAATATAGAGGGTATTGTTGACAATATGTTGTGGAAGACAATCAAGAAAGCAGGTTAATTTGCAAAAATTTTGCCAGCAGAAGTCCTGCAAACAACAAATATGAACACAATCAGATATGCACCCAAATCTGAAATGCACCCATTTGCCTTGACAGAAGTTCCAGGATGTAAACTATTGTTCATTCTGAATTTAAGAATTCATTAGTCATGGATATAACAATTGAAGAAGGCTTTCATATATGAATTTAGTTATTTAGGCATACATCATAACCAACAAAGAAAAAACGAAATACATTACATATGATACATGAATTTCAGAAAAATTAAGTCAGTATGAATCTTTAACAATTCAAAATACAAAGAAGTTGCCTCACAAAAGTAACCAAACACAGAAAGAGCAGAAATGAGAATTTCAAAATCAATTTTTTGAACAGGATTAATATTTGTAAGGCATTGACGAAGAATATGAAAATATAAACATGAAATGCAAACTATTACCACTGTAGTGTCCCATCAGTTTCACAATACCAATACCATTTTCAATACTTTCGGGTTCCACTTAAGCACTGCCTTGAAAGGTTCAGTTCATATGAATGAAATTACTCTGAAAATATAGAAGAACATACTGACCTTGATGATACATCAACTATTTTTACCACTTTAAGGACTCATGACCATACATCAACTATTTTTACCACTTTAAGGACTCATGTTACCACTTTGAGGACTAATATTACTATTTTGAGGACTCATATGGTAAACTAAGAAAATTTACCACTTTAAGGACTCATGTTACCACTTTGAGGACTAATATTACTATTTTGAGGACTCATGTGGTAACTAAGAAAATTTACCACTTTAAGGACTCATGTTACCACTTTGAGGACTAATATTACTATTTTAAGGACTCATTTTACCACTTTTAAGGCAATTATATGCATGTCATACGTTAACACATTGTAGAATTTTCCCAATTTTGATAGTATAGTGATGAAATTTCTATATTTTCAGAGTAATTTCATTCATATGAACTGACCTCACTCTGAACATGACTATTTTTTCTATCGTTCTCTTTGTGAAATTGTTTGCCTTTTAGCATCTTCTAGACATATTCAAAGCTTTTCGTATCTTTTTAATTAAGCTCAGGCACAACCATCTTTCTGTTATCAAGATCTTCTTTAAAGCTTTAATTTGGTTCTCGTTTTGAATTCGATCAACTAGGTCAAACCTAGTTACTTTTATAAACTTATATTTATATACCATACATGATAGCTAAATTTATAAGCTATTGATTTTCCTTATTCACACTTAAGATTGTCAATTGTAGCAAGGGTAAACAAGAGTCTTTCCCGCAGAGGACTAAGGTTATAACTACTCAAAACAATGTCACAAAAGTGACCACTGTTCCTAGCGAACAGCAGTCGAAAACCTAATTAAAAACCTAACCTAAACTATTCAGAAAATTATGAAAATTTACAGAGATATACTAGGCACACAGGGCGTCTAGCACACAAAATGTGGTATTATTGCCTAACAAACCTAAATGCTTTGAGTGTGGTGGAATTGGTCACCTTGCTGCCGATTGTGGCAATAAAAGGTATAATTTGCGTGGAAACAAGGCTCTAAATCTACTTGGAGTGATAGTGATAAAGGCTCTCAATCTGAGAATGAAGAGGTAAATCTTGCTCTTACTTCTTCTCTTAATATTGATTTTTCTGATGGTTCTGACTTGGAAGATGATACTCTTGATGAAGAAACAAATGAAAAGTGTAAGCAATTGTATAATGCTTCCAAAATTGTTCTTCGAAAAAATAAAAAACTTGAAGAAGAAATTGAATCTTTAAGAGTGGAAAAGGTGAAAATTGAGCAAAAATTTGATACTTCTTTAAAAGAATGGGAAGAAGAACATACTGACCTTGATGATAAGATTAAAGTTTTGCAGGGTGAGGTCAAATCTCAAAATTGGGACAAGGAGCATGATGAGCTTATTAACAAAATCAAGGTTTTGCAGGTTGAAACAAAGGCTCAATCCTCCTTAAATGTGTCTCTAACCCTTGAGAATGAAAAATTGCAGGAAGAATTATTGAGGGTCAAGGAGAGTTTCAACAAATTCTCTATAGGGTCTGAAAAAGTCTCTAAGATGATGGGAATTGGCAAAGCCCATGGTAATAAGGAAGGATTAGGATATAATGGTGAGTCATGCAAACCTTTGATTTTTGTAAAAAGTATGGAAGGTGAGAGCTCATCAAGCAATTTACAAAGCCCTAGTGACAAACCATCTGGCTCCAAGTTGGCTGAAAGAACAGAACCTCATGAAGTCACTCATTCACATCAGAAAAATCTTTCGGTAAGTTCTGACAAGCACACCTCTGTGCATCAGCCCAGGTATATTCACAACTCCAAAAACTTTGTTCCTACTTGTCATTATTGTGGAAAATTAGGACAC
Source organism: Rosa rugosa (assembly GCF_958449725.1). NCBI lineage: Eukaryota > Viridiplantae > Streptophyta > Magnoliopsida > Rosales > Rosaceae > Rosa > Rosa rugosa. The sequence continues at coordinate 8,046,736 of NC_084821.1, forward strand.
ATACGTCCTAGATGCAATATACTTCGCAGGGCTACTCAAAATCAGAGGAAAACGTTGGGAGTTAACTCACATGCCTCGTTGCAAGCTGAGTTGAAAGAGGGTCTGAATCTGATCGCCAGGATTGCAAAGCTAGCTTCAATCCCCGTGAATCTGGAACCAAAAACGAAGCAGAAGCAACTATGGATTAAAAAAGGTTCAAATAATCGTTTTTCTACTCATATGGATAATCTTGATAATATGTTTGAGCGTGCTTTTGTTCCTACTGATCACAAATTGGCTAATTTGTTTACTAGGCCTTTAGACATACCTCAATTTGAATCACTTAGAAGCACCGTTGGTGGATGCTCTAAGTATTGATACTCTCACTTCATTTGATCCATTTTGCATGCATTCATGGTGTATGTCTTCATGATAGTATAGGTGCATTTTCTTTATGTCTCTGCATTGTTAGGTTCAGTTTCTGGAAATTTAGAATTGAAAAATAGTGGTTTGTATCTCCGAGTGTTTGACAGATTATTTTGAACTTAGATTGACAAGGGTCATACTCTTTTCTTTAAATCTATGTGCAATAAGGTGCCTAGCACGTTTTGAACTTGTACTTACGTCACTCTATAATTGTGAGCTTGAACAACCTATTCTTTACAATCTTGAAACCTCACATGCACACATACTCTAAGTGGTGGTAAGTCTTAATTGATGGTTGGCTTGTTCTCATTGCTCATGTACGAAATTACTCTTGTTGGTTGCTCCTTGATAAATAAATTTAAAAAAAAATAAAAAAAATAAAAAATTATTGGTTTATGGAGCATGGCCAGGCTATTCCCAAAGTAAACAGGCCTCGGTCGTGACGAACGATATGAGGATTGGGAAGAAACAGGAATGGTTTGGTCACCCCGGTGGATTGTGAAACTATTGACTCGAGTAGATGTGCTCTTTGGGATGTCCTTGTTACATCTAGTACCCTAAATTCATCTGACTTGGGAGCTGCTAGCATAATACTCGTTACATGGGTCGTAGTCTTCTTGAGCAAAAATGTTACTTTGTGTGAAAGGCAAAAAGAAAAAAAATTCAAAATCATGCCCACACGGTGTTATAAGGGGGAATAAAGTTTATGTGCTTAGATCGATGTGTTTCGTATGTGAGCTTTGCTTTTCAGGTTTCCACAAATATTCCACACCCCATCTTGAGATATGTTCACTCTACACATCAAGAGGTATAGAATACTCGATCATTCTCTCTCTTGCCCAGTGGTTGTCGGAATCGATTCGCATGTGTGAACTTATTTTTTTGCACTCTTGTTTATGGTTAAGTGGTATTGCTCTTGTTGGAAAAGCTATGTGAATTAAATTTGTTCTTGGCATTTGGATACAAACCCACTCATTGTGTGTTTTCATGTCATTCTTGCATCTTTCATAACATGATCACACTTAGGGAGAGTATTAATACTTGGACTATCTTCCTCTGATTGATTCGACTGGGGCTAGTGTCTACTGTGCTTCCGCTCCGTAAGTTGCATTTGTCATTCCTATTCAAAAAGGGGGAGAATATGATGTTAAATGTGTTGTGTGATCTGTTGGATTTACATGCTATGTTTAATCAGTGGTATCATTATTCTATCTTGTGAATTCTACCAATTGTGTGATAAGTGTTTCAGGAAAATTATGGATGATGAATTGTGATGTCTCTCTTGTACTTGTTGAGGGGGAGTTTGCATGGATTAGATGTGTTTTGTATAGGAATGCCAAAGGGGGAGATTGTAGGTACAATTCTTGTACATATCGTATTGGCATTCCCATACAAAACTATGACAAAGCCCTTTACTGATCTCGGAGAGTCACAGGTAATTGCATCAGTTTTATGTGGAGTCCGATTTTGGAAAGTAGGTTTTAGGTTTTATGTATTTATGTCTTTAAAAGATTTTTCTGAGTGTTAAAATCGTGGTGTTGATGCCCTAGGGTTTTTGGGACTTGTCTATTCCTAATTGATTTCCCTTAAGATTTGTTGGAGTTCATATATGGGAAGTTTCTTTCCAAATTAATTGGGAATTAGGGTAGAATCTTTGCATCATCTTTGAGTAGTTGCCGCAGGTCTATTATATGAGCAGAAAATATACACGGTCTGCACACACATCCATAGAGGCAAGAATTTTGATAGAGTCTTGCATGTTTGTTTGAGTTTGTGTCTTCACAAAGAGTCAAAACACTTGGTCCATGTATAAGTGTTTGTGATCATAGTTTCATATGCATAATACTCTCTCGAGATCAGTAGGGAGACTGTGAAGAAAGAAGAATAAGATTTGAAGATCGTTCAAGTGAAGAAGTTCTAGAAGGAAGACAAACTTTGTATTAGATTTTGTGTGAATCTTATAGCCGAGCTAGTGCTATTCAAAGTTTGTAAAAGAACATATCCTTTTCATAATGATGATCTTTATTTTGGGTTTTCAAGAGTAAGAGCCCCGCAGTGTTTTTAATCTCATACTTGAGGTTTTCACTGAGTAACCAAAATCTGGTGTTTAGTTTGTTATTTTGGTTTATGCTGCCCAGTAAGGATTGATCAGTGCACTGCAATCCTCGTTTTCCAGAAAATCATATTTTGTCCTTGATTTTTCACAATCTGACATATATATACAGCAACCTTGCAAAGCAGTTCCATCCATAAAGAAACTGCTGCAATACCTTAACTGCCTATCAGCTTTAACTGCTTGTCTAACTGCAACCCGATTTTGAATTCAAATAACAGATAAGCTTGTCTTAATATGATGTATATCATAAGCTTATACTATAGTCTAAACTTAGATTAATTACATATATGAAGCATATATGCAGAATACAAACTCCAAACAATGTCTTGTTCCATAAGCAATGTTAATTTGCTTACAGATACCTATAAAACAAATAAACAACGTAAATAACTAGAAAATACACTAAACTAACAAAGAAAGTATAGAGATTAACGCTATTAACATGGCATATTTATGCTCTTATCAATACACTCCAAATGGCAACCTCTATCAATTCAAAGAAAATGGGAAAACCGACCGTTGGATGAGATTATTACAATAAATTATGAGTGTGGTAAAAAATTTAGCCAATTTCACCATATATTCGAATCCGATCGAATTGGTCAACCGTAGTTATGATATGTAGAATATATATGCACATATTCTATATAGAAGTATGAGAACTATTGTCACTTTACTGTGAGTTCTTTTGCTTGAACTCTTGTAACATATTCTATATAAAATGATGAGAACTTCCATTTTCACCATAAGCCAAATTACAGCAGATTCACACACACACACACACACACACACACACACACATATATATATATATATATATATATATAGTTCGGCTACGGTGCGGACGTCCGTACCGTGCAGACGGTACAGATTTCCCGTTTTCCCCCACTTTCCGATCATATTTTCAATCTTAACCGTTCAGTTTTTAGGTCCTAATGTATAGATCACCTCTGCAAAATTTCAGCCAATTTAGTGATCGTTAAGGCATCCAAAACTGCAAATTACAACAATGTACACGAACGGTTCCGGTTAAACAGATTCGGTTCGTTCGTGTAAATTGCAGTTTTCGATGCCTTAACGATCACCAAATTGGCTGAAATTTTGCAGAGATGATCTATACATTAGGACCTAAAAACTGAACGGTTAAGATCAAAATATGTGATCGGAAAGTAGGTGAAAACCGGAAATCCGTATCGAAATTTCGGTACGGACGTCCGTACCTGAGAAAAATCCTATATATATATATATAATATAAGACTAATTTCAGTTTACCCCCCTTAGGTTAGGGGTCGTCATCATGTTAGTCCCTCTAGTTTCAATTTAATCAGTAACACCCTTGTACTCTTCAAATTCATTAGCCGTGTCCAATTTTTGGACCTCCGTCCAAATTGGACGTTAAATCTGTTATGTGGGCCCCTTTTAGGGGCCTCCAAATTATATAAAATTTTAAAAAAAAATCTGTTTCCTTTTTTTTGCCCCCTAAAAGGGGCCCACATAACAGATTTAACGTCCAATTTGGACAGAGGTCCAAAAATTGGACACGGCTGATGAATTTGGAGAGTACAAGGGTGTTACTGATTAAATTGAAACTAGAGGGACTAACATGATGATGACCCCTAACCTCAGGAGGTAAACTGAAATTAGTCCTATAATATATATAATAGTTTACGGGCTTTTACGGGCTGGGCCGAATTTCAAACCCCTAAACCAAGCTCGACCCTCTACCCACTGGGCCGGGTTTTTTTTGCGGGCCTGCGGGCTTCCATCGACCCACTTGATCCGTGGGCTAAATGATGAGGCATATGGGGAGGTGGGTTTTGGAGGTCCAAAGCTTTCATTGCTGAGAAAGAGAATTGGGAAAAAGGGAGAAGAAGGGGATTGGAAAAATGAGAGCGTGGATTTACAGCTAGAGGTTCAATCTCGACATGGTCGAGAATTAAGCGAGAGGCATCGTCCTATGGTAGCACATTCAATTTCTTCTTTCCTTTCTTCCCACTCTGTGTCGGCAGAACCCACCCAACAATTCAGCAAACTTGGTTATACGACCATAGAAGGAAGAAGAAACTGATGGAAGCATCTAGTATACCTTGGTCAATAGCAGCCTGAAATTGTGGGAAAAAAAGTAAGGGGAAAGCGTCTTTTCGACCCCTGACGAACAGTGCTATAGCGGCTTCAGATATATGTACTAGAAAATTCTCCCGCGCGATGCTGCGGATTTAATTCTTTTTTTTTTCATCAAATCATGATCTACATAATATAATACAATAATAATTTTACATATTACAACAGCTGTTATTTTAATCAAGCTCGTAAAGAGAAAGAATGGTATTTTAACGAAGCTAGTATCAAGTTTCTACAATGGGGGTTTAGCACTAATCTAATTCACTGGCAGACTCAAATGCATCTTCAACTGAAGTGGACTCATCTGCAGATCCATAGACTATACGTGCAGAATCCCAGTTAACTTGATTATGCAGAAGATGCAAGAAATGTAAATGTAAAAAGAAGAAGGAAATATACAAACAATCTAGAAGTAGTTAATTACAGTTTGTTTATCTTCTTAGGTATGAAACAAAGCAAATCCCAAAACCTACAAAAATTAAAATGGATAAAGCTTTACATAACCATATCCTCACTAAAGTTACAGACCTTATATTGCAACAAACAGGTTTGGATCTCTTTACTATCGAATAAAAGATCCGTAGATTCATTGATTGTAACATGCTACTCAGGTTTGGAGATTAGACTCAAAAGTAACTTTCTTTCTACTGTAAGAAGAAAAACAGAGGTCAGAGTAGAAGTCTAGAATTAGAAGCACACTATTCCGAAGAGGAGTATTGTTCATAAGCTATTCTTACGGTTTGGAGATTAGAAGCACACTGTTCCTTAGGGAGTTAGTATTCATAAACTACAGTAACCCCTATTCTGGTTTTCTTCTTGCTACCATAAATGATAGTAATACAATGAAAATGAACATGTTCTCTTCAAAACTGACATAGCAAAAGTTCATATTCTGAAATCTAATCAGTAAATGTCACAACAATTTTGTCTGAAGGGAAGACTTGTATGATCATTGACATTTTAAGTAAATGTCACAATTCATGTGTTTCTGAAATAGGTTTTTCCCTGAATGAAAAATGTACTGGGCTAGATATAAGCCCAACCCTGCCCCCCAAAAATCCTTGCTTCTGCTAGTATATTTCCAGCTGCTAGTATATTTCCAGGACAGAGACATACAGTACTCAACACACAAAGAGCAAAGTTTTGAATAGAATCAATCGATATATATATATATATATATATATATATATATATATATATATATATATATATATATATATATATAAAGAAAATTGCATCATTCAAAAGCATGTCAACATTGAACTTACCTGAAGTTCAGAGATCAAGTGTAAAGCATCATCTGCAATAGTGTTTTAACCTTGATCTCTTTACTTTGAAAAACTAGCCTGGAAATATTATAAACTTCAAAACAAATGTAGTGCAGATGATAAGTACCAGATCGCCAAAGTAATGCAGATGTATGATAAGATGTTTAAACTTCTCTGAAGGTATCCCAACGATGGCTCAATATTCAATTATTCATAACCTAACTCTAGTAAAACCATTTGTTCAGCGTATGATTCAGCCAATGCCATTTTAGAGAAACCAAACTTCCCAGTTCCTGTGATTTCATTTAGAGAGGAAATTAAACGGAACAGAAAAGCATTAGACTCAGAATGCAGATAGGATGTTTAAATAGGCTTTAGGGAGAATTTTTCAAACAGTACATGAACTAAAGGTTACTGTGAATTAAGGTGCCTAACTTTACACTAACTACACTTTGGTACCTGAATTAATAAAACCCGACACACTTTTGGTACACGCCGTCAATAACTCCGTTAGTTGGCATGCCACCTGGCATATTTTCAAGGGTAAAGTTGTCTCTTCAGATTTTTACTCAAGGCACCCATCTCTCTATCCGACTGTTTGCTGTCTTCTTCATCTATTTTTTTTTTTTTTTTTTTTTCAGCTCTCTCTCTCTCCCCGACTGTTCTCTGTCTCTTCAGATTTTCAAGGGTGAGATTCAACATACAACATCCACTAGATTTTCAAGAAACATAACAATGACTTCAATCTTTAGCACAAACCATCCTCCTCAATCTTTATTATCTTTCTACCTATAATGCATATCATGGACTTTGCTTCAATCCAATCATAATAAACCAAAGAAAACCCAAAACTTAACCAAATGCCATCAAAATCACTACTTGAACAGCAATAATCAAACAACCCAAAACAATCATTGACCCCAAATTCAATCACACTAACATAAATTCAAGAATTGGAGCTCAATAAAAACCACAAAACACAAATCTTTATACCAAAATTCAACTCACCACTGCTATCAGAGAGCTCGTAGGCCATCACAGCCTCTCAAGACTCAACCTTTCACTAATTCCAAACCAAACCCACGTCGAATTCACTCAAACTCCTCCGAAATTCGATCAATTTCGTTGAGAACTCGAACTGGTACCCAACGGTACCGTAGAAACCATGCCAATTCGTCAAAATTGAACCCAAATTTACGACCAGTAGGGTTCCGTGAGCTCGGAGAAGTTGAATTATCGGCTCGGCGAGTGGTGGAGAAGGCGATCGATTAGGGTTGATGGGGATTTGGAATACTTGTTCTAGATTTGGGGCGGAATTTCAAGTTTCAAAAGTTTAGGGGTGGAAAAAAAGAGAGTGTGGATTTGGAGATTGGAGGGGTCCGAAGGGAAGTCGCGGACTTCAAACCAGTTCTTCTGGCGCCCTCAGGTTTTTTTAATCACATATTATTCAATCAACCGACTGTTCTCTGTCTCGCCGATCTCTGCTACGTCACTGTTGCCGACTTGGAAGGTGGATTCAGAGGACGCAGCTTTGTTCTCGAGGTCTTGCGACAGTTTGAGTTTGGAGCCAGGCTTGGCGTGATGGTGATGGCGACTGAGGAGGGAGGTACAGACCAAATATATGCTGGGAAATTTTGTTAGCAGAGGACTGAGTTGAATCGGCTGCAGCAGGTTTGGCCTCGGCTTTTCCCATCTTGGATGTGGAGATGGAATTGAGGGAGAGAGAGTAAAAATACCAGACTACCCTTTAAAAAATAAATAATAACATAAGGTTAATGGTGTTATTGATGGCATGTACCAAAAGTGTGTCGGGTTTTATTAATTCAGGTACCAAAGTGTAGTTAGTGTAAAGTTAGGCACCTTAATTCATAGTGACCTAAGGTACTGTTTGAAAAATTCTCCCTAGGCTTTACAACAAAACAATATAAGCAAACTCAAGCAAATGATGGAGAATCTGGATTAATGAACCCAAATGACAAATAGTTGGGTCAATTAAGCATAACCAAAAGAACCAACTAAAACTACCATAAACTTGCAAAACAACACGAAAGCCATTTAAAGGGTTCTGCAAAGTTTCTAGCTTATGCTTGTAAATTGATAAGCTGCAATCAAATTAAGGAAGTATCATTAACTTAAAAAAAAAAAACCCTGAGAAATCTTCAATCCCTAGTCTATAACAAAGCAAAATTGTTCTCTCCATACTGTAAGATATCTAACTGACATTGTAAACACTACCCTAATAGATTATAGCTATTGACTTTCAGACCAAAATGGAAGCAATGTAAGTCATGTTCTCCATGTAAAGTTGCATTTACTTTCGTGGAATGATCCCAAATGCCAGAGTTTAAACGCTTAATCTATTAAGCAGCAGACTTTCAGAAAACTAAATTAAGCTCTCAGTCAAAGCAACATTTACTTTCTTGCTAAAGAGTTGTATAGTGCTTTCAGAAAATAGAAATTCAATTCCAAATGATTTGACCATTTGGAATATTACTCATTTTCACTTATATTGTGGCCGTAAAAAAATGAGATTATCAAAGAGAAAAACTTTCAACTTCAATTAAAAATATGAATGACATGAAAAAAAAAATTACGAAAGTTTCGATAAGCTTTGGGTTTTAAGTGTTTTATGGTTTGTCCAAAAAAAAAAATGTTTTATAGTTTTATTTGAAATGTTTTATATGTATCTATAAAACAAATTAAGTTTTGATGAGATCTTGTTTTTAAATTTTTATTTCATAAGAAGGTAGAGATTCATTTTAGGATTAAATTCAGTTTACCCCCCAGAACTTTGGGCCTAAAATCAGTCTAGTCCTTAAACTTTTTTTTAATCAGACTAGTCCTTGTACTTCCATTTTTCATCACGCACGTCCAAAAATCAAATTTGACTCAAAAGATGACATCACAAGCTGAGTTGGAGCCGACATTGGGGCCCACTTTTCAGACTTGCACCCTCAGTTTAAACGAAATGTCCAATCTACCCCTGCTACCCATATTCTACTTCTTCTTCGAAGACTTCACCTCTCTCTTTCTTCCTGGATTTAGATGGAAGGCGCCGATGATTCAACCACCTCAGATCTGCACCTGCAAAAATCAAAATCAAAATCCATACGAAGCAAAGGCAACCGCAAAAATCGAAATCGAAATCCATACATATGCATTTTCTCTCCCTCTCTCAGATCTGCACTGGCAAAGTCGAAATCGAAATGCATACGAAGCAAAGGCAACAACGACCTCCCCAACTTCTCGCCAGACAAAGCCGTCAAGCGCGACTGCACCAGGGCCGCTTCTTCTTCTTCAGCTCCAGCGAGTCATGTCCGGCCTCCAAGACGTCAGCCGATGCCTGGATGTGAGTTCACTCGCCGACGGAGCAGCATCCAGAACTGGTTTGGACACCCAAAGCTTTCTGGGTGTCTGACTTGTCTCTCTTCTCGCGTACCCAGCGCTTGCTGGGTCTCCGACCTCTCTTTCCTCGCCTTCTCTCTCCTCCATCCTCTCCCTCTATGTCCATTTATGCCTCGTCATTGAAGACATCACCGCCGAGGAGCTGAAGCAATGCGACGGCTTCGATCCCAAGAAGTCTCTGTTCATGGCCATCAAGGGTGAGATCGAAGACAATGGATTTGAATTTGTAGCAACTGGATTTGAGTTTGGGTTTTGGATTTGAATTGGATAGCAACTGGGTTTGAATTGGACAACAACTGTGTTTGAGGTTTTGATGGGTTCAGAAGAAGGAGGAAAGGGAATTGGATGGGTTTGGTGGCATGGAGAGACTTCTCCGATTTCTGAGTTTTATTTTATTTTATTTTATTTTATTATTTTTATGCTTAGAATGTCCATTCTGCCCTCCCTCAGGGTTTAAAAAGCTGAAGTGTGGGTCCCTATGTCTGCTCTAACCCAGCTTGTGACGTCATCTTTCGAGTCAAATTTGATTTTTGGACGTGCGTGATGAAAAATGGAAGTACAAGGACCAGTCTGATTAAAAAAAAAGTTTAAGGACCAAACTGATTTTAAGCCCAAAGTTCAGGTACTGGTTGTGATCAAAATTGAAGTTCATGTACCATCGACAAGGTTCTAAAAATCGGCCTGGGTGGCGCTAGTCTCCGGCGTACAGTTCCTATTTTGGCCTGGGCGAAGGTATTAGGCTCTGGCCTCTTAGGCGCCCGCCTAGGCGAGCTAGGCAGAGGTTAGGCGGCCTGAGCGGAGCAGGCTTGGCGCTGGGCGCTTGAAATTTTTTTTTTTTTTTATCCTCATTCGTCAAATCAACGATTGTCTTCTCTCACTCTCTTAGTTTACCGACAACCCAGAACTGAAAAATCCATATTCTAAACACACAAATCATAATTCAAAATCAGAATCATCTATTTGGGTGCAGAGAAAACATGGGATTCCGCTCTTTGGTTCAAGAAAAGCAAAAGCTTCAATCTTTACTATAATCCCCAATTTTCTTGACCACATTTTCTAGGCAACGAAACAGAGAGAGAGTAATAGCTTACCGTTAAAGATTGGAAATTGTAGGTGGAGATCTTGGAGGTCTCAGATCTGTGGTGGCCTTGCCTTGGGTCTTGACGCAGAGAAATGGAAGAGCTTGCCTTGGGTTTTGACGCACAGAAATAGAAGAGAGAGAGAGAGAGAGAGAGAGAGAGAGGTAGTTGGTTTGGTTTAATTAGTACTTCAGTGGGATAGGTTGGAATTAAGCCGAAGACTCAAGCTGGGATTTTTTTTATTTTTTTTATTATTATACTTATTGCTCAATTGAGGTGTTTGTCCATGCCATTCTTTCTATTTTCAAACATTATATATATCTTATATTTTTATTTAAATAATTATATGTTATAAAAATAAAAATAAAAATAAAATATAAAAATAAAAACCGCCTAGGCCTCTGGGCGCTAGTCCTCGGGTCACCGCCCGACTAGCGCCTAGCGTTTTTTAGAACTTTGACCATCGATAAGATGGAGGATAAGTTCAGGTACCATTTGTGATAATATCCCATATATAATTGAGAAACATAGCGAAAAAAACACAAACCACCAAAACTGATTCCATATGCAATTACAGAAAGATTCAACGTATGAAATCAGAAACTTCAGAAGGCCGAAATAAAGTAGAAGTGAACATCGAACAGATAACTGAAAAACCCAATTCATACCAAGTAAAAAAAGGACTAAATTCAGTTTAGTCCCTTGAACTTTAAGGCTAAAATCACTTTGGTTTTTGACTTTTTTTTTTTAATCACGATGGTCCTTGATCTTTCAAATTGCATCAGTTCCCTCCAAAATTTGAAATTAGCTCGAAAGATGACTTCACTTGCTGAGTTGGAGCCGACATAGGGCCCCATTTTTCAGCCTTTGACCCACAGTTTGGACGAAATGTTCAAACTACCCTCGTCAGCCATTAAACTCAGTCCAGTACGCCTCTCTCTCTCTCTCTAAAATTCCCGATCCTCTCTTTCGTTCTCTAAAATTCACAATACTCTCTCTTTTCAATTCCCAAACCATTACTACTACACTTGTTCTCAGAAATTCAAAGGCCGTCTTTTCTCCGACGATCTTGGCATCCGACAGTGGCGGGCTCGCTCTTTTCTCAGAACCAAGTCCAACTGTCGAGGGACCTTCAGAACGACAATGTATTGTCATGAGAGGAGGAGTTAAAGGAGGAACTAGGTCGCTGCTGAAGATGAGATTTAAGGGAAGTGGAGGTTCTTTACAGACTAAGAAGGTTGGTCCTTCATTTTAGAGTGAAAATCTGCAATAACCATCTCGCATTTCAAGTTTTTGTTGGGAAAGTTGATGAAGAAAGTAGCCCAAATCTGGGCCTTATTAATTTTTGGGTTATTTTTGCAACGTTTCTGTTTCTGCATTGAAACTTATAATAGAGTAAGTTAATACAATCAGCATTATTTGGTAGTGAAATAGTATGAATTTGGATCTACTATCGTTCTTGTTGTACTATTTTGGATTGAAAATGTGCTATACCTATCTGGTATTTGAAGTTTTTGTGGTTAAGTTTGTAATTTGAAGCAATGTACATTAATTGTCATTTTCTGGAAATGTTATGGTAATGTTAATTCTGGTAAATTTAAAGGATTAGATTAGGATTTGCACCGGAGAAGATGCTAAGAGGGAGGGGGAGGGAGAGAGAGGGTTTGAAGTGGGGCGGTGGCGGTGGTGCTCTACATTGGGGTGGTCAGTTGGAATTGGAGGTTGTCGAGATGGAAGGATAGGACTCTGATTGGAAGAAGAAAGGTGGGTTTGGAATTGGGGAGGTAAGGGAAAATGTCCATTTTACCCTTCTCGGCGGGTCAAAGGCTGAAAAATAGGCCCTATGTCGGCTCCAACTCAGCAAGTGACGTCATCTTTCGAGCCAATTTCAAATTTTGGACGCAACTGATGCAATTTGGAAGATCAAAGACCATCGTGATTAAAAAAAAAAGTCAATGACCAAAGTGATTTTAGCCCTAAAATTCAAGAGGGACTAAGCTGAATTTAGTCCTAAAAAAAACCCAATTTTCATTTCATCGAATAGATAACTGAAAGAGAGTTTCTATTGGGACCTCCAAATCTGCTCATTTGATCTCACTTTATTATGAATTATTAAATGACATATATAACCTACTATAAAATGACAATTAAGGACAATAATTATACCAAAAAAATATTATATTTATTTTATGTAGACTTTCTAATTCAATAATATTAGATTGTATTTCTTATTATTTTCCTTATCTATTTTCATTTTCCAATTTCACTACATACTCATTAAAACATTCATATATATTTAATAAGAATTAAAAATATGATTAAGATCATGTGACATAAAAATGTATGATATATATGTTGAACGCATATTGGTGAGGGAAAACAAAATAAATTCTCTTATGATTTATGATCTAAATCTAAGTCAATCCATTATATTGTAAAATTTTTTTAAAAAAAACTAGCTGTTAAAATATATATATATATATATATATATATATATATATATATATATATATTTAAATAATTAATTATGTGGTACAAAAAAATACAGAAAAAAATAAACATTAAAAAACAAATGATTTTTTTTTTGAGAATAAAAACAAATGATTTCTTCATTTTTTTTTTGCACAGCTAAAATAGAAAAGAAAAAAAAAAACAGAATAGTTCATGGCATTTTCTTATTGATTAGACATTATTATTTTTTTTTTTTGAACAAGGGCCGGTGCGGCTGCCCTCAAGCCTTCATAAATGAAACCAACGAATACAAGGGGGGGACATTGAGCCTAAACCCCAGATTACAATCTGCAACTAGAGTACATCCAGAAAATAAATCATGAGACGACTCTACTAAATACTTGTATTCCAATCCACACCAACTAGCAAAGAACGCGCTCCAGACGGTTCTATTTGCTTCCCAGCGGTGACACAACGGAAAGATTACTCGATCAGCAACTTTAATGCAGCAAAGCGTAATTTCCATTGTACCAGCTTTCCTATCATGTTGCCACTGGACTCTACATCCAGTGGCACGTAGTCTCACCCTGCCACTAGGAGGCAGCGACCATTTGACCAAGCAAGGAACTCGCCGCCTACCAAGAGCAGACAAGGCACTTTGAGTGCACACACGGGTACACAACCCGACTAGCCCTGCACAACAAGTGTTGGGTCTTATTACTCGCGATAATCGCAAACAAACTAAGCAACAGAAGCAAATAAAAACTATAAATAAAATAAAACTTGACGCAGAGCCCACTAAGTGAACCCAGCCCCAAACTGCAGCCCATAACAGGCCCATAGGCAGAGTCCCAGCCCAGGAATCCAAACCAGCAGATGGGTCGTTACCCACCAACCCGGCCCAACTGTGTTGCTGCATCGCACCGCCCCCAATCCTTCCTCCCCTCCACTGGCGCTGGGCCACCGTTACCCCACCTTCATCGTCCGGCCATCGGAGGGCCGCTCCAACCATTGCAAACCCCACATGTCCCCAATCGGAGAATGGAAGGCCCGCATCTGGTGTCGAAACCACACCGGCAGACAGACCACAAAGCCACCGATCCCGACCAGCCAACCTTCGATCTACATCAGCCAGCCACCGAGCCCAGCTTGCCGGCCACCTACAACCACCAAACCCCGCTCCGGCCCGCTTCCACTCCGATCCCAATGGGATCTCGGCCCACCGCCACGACACAGCCACGCCAATCGACCGAGGAAGAAAGAGAAAACCACCATCTCCCGATCCCAGATCTCAAGCTTGAGCCACGCCCACGAAACAGATCACCCGTCCGGCCACATCCGTCGTGCACCAGCTAGGCCAGAAGCCATCACCAGCGCAGTGGCGCAGTCGGACAGGAACAAAGGCTGACGACGGCGTCCTCTCTATTCCAGCTCGTGGGGCGCGTTCCCTCTGTCCCCTCTATTAGACATTAATTTTTGAAACTGAAGTTTGATTAAGAAATGTATATTTAGTTAAGATTTATAGAGTGATTAAATCATTGAAATGACTAAATTTTTTATTTTAAAGATAATAATTTGTTTGCAAATTATATGAGTGAGGTTATTTGAGGTAGTTTAATGAGGTTTAGTGAGTAAATTTAGTATTTGAAAATTTGATAAGAGGTGTAAAAAGCAGAGGTAAAGTGAGTAAATTTGGAGGTTCCAATAGAAAAACTCTAACTGAAAACCCAATTCATACCAAGTAAAAAAAAAAACCCAATTTTCATTTCTTCGAACACATAACTGAAAACCCATATCATACCAAGTAAAAAAACCCAATTTTCATTTCATAGAACTGAAAAAACAATCAAACACACACCCCTCTTCTTTTGCTGAAACCTCTCTCCCAAACTTGATCAAAATCTTGGCATACACCTCTTCCAAAACAAACCCAAACGTAGCTGCCAGAGACGATCAAATTCTTAGATCTCTCCTCTTCTCCTTTCTACTTGGCTATCAAAATCTCTCCTTCTCTTCCTGAAAGCTCCCTCCCAAAATTGATCAAAACCTTGGATCCCTCCTCTTCTCCTCTCTACTCCAACAACACAATCTATATCACAAAACCTTCAACCTCTCCCAATCAATCACTCAAATCCCAAACTTAGCAAGACTTCTTCTGTTTCCTACAACCGGATTTAAGACAACAAAACAGACAATCAATTATCAACAATCAATCATCCGAACAAACGATTAAGAAGAAATAAAAACTCACCAACGATTAACAAAAAGCCAAACCGTCAAACCGAAAGACTGAAATAGCCTTTCGCCAGAGAACTTTTTCAAACATCTGTAATTGAAGAAACTCAAGAAACGAAGACAGCAAAAACCCATCGCACAACAACCCTATCAAACAATACCAAATTGTAATTGACACTAAAAGGAAAGGTAAAAGCGCCACTTCACTTTGAGCCTAATGAACAGTGCTGTGAACAACAGACGATCTTTACTGTTAAATGAACGGTTGAATGAACAGTCCACGAGTTTTAAATGTATGCATGTATAATAATAATTCTTCACTTATTACATACTAGTTTTCAGCCCAAAATCTTGGAATTGTAGCTATTATTAACATTTCACAAAGCCCCGGAAATATTGTCGTCATCATTCAAAACAAACATGAAATGAAACATTACGAAGGCATATGCTGTTCATAAATCACAAGCTACAGTAATTAATTAATGGAAAATGATTTGTGGCCTCAATGAGGCCTAAGATTTGTGGCCTCAATCTTAGGTGTCATGCCATATCACCTACACACATCACTAATTTGTCAAATCATGACATGTAATTCTTGTGAAAAAGACAATCTTATTGACAGGACCCGCCCCGAATTTCACCCTGAAATCCGAAGTGGACCTGCGGGGCCCACCGTAGAAGAAATTCTACCGAAAATTCAACCGAAAATTAGGCAGAACTTCCCCTAAAGTGGACAACCCAAAACCTGTAGAAAGAAAATTTACACTTCTAAATCATCCATCCTTATTCTCCTGGAGCCACCCTGCTCCCCCAAACAACATCAACCAAATTCACAACACACAAATCTCAACTTAATAACCTTAATTCCGCAGGTAATCAGAGCAATTCTAATAGAAAGGTAAATGAGGAAAACCTAATTCAAGGCAATTGCGGAAGCCATACTGTTGACTATGCCTCGACTCCATGTACGCCCGACCTCAACTAATTTCTCCTGCACACTGGGCATTTGAAACCGAAGGGCCCAGGGGAAAGTACATAAAAACGTTAGCGTGAGTGGACAAAAATAAATAATTTAATATGAATAAAACAAAATAAAACTTCATACTTTCCCACATTTTTCGATATATAAAATCCGGATGCATGCAACATTTATAGAACACTTAAGAAAATAATCCGAAAAACGTTGAACTCCAGAAAACCGACTAGCCCTGCTAGTCAAAACAACAGAGTAAGAGATTGAAATTTCAATACTCGAAAATATAAGTCCAGCCCCGCTGGTTAAGAAAACTCAGACTAGTCCCCGCTAGTCAAAAATAGTATAAGTAGGGGAAGATGATAGCCATACGAATAAGCCACTCAGGCTTGGTTGGGTGATAGCCTCCCAGGCTAAAGAACTCCCATAACTCCCGTAATATACCCTTACGCCACTAAGTGTAGCGATAGGATACTGGGCTACAGAATTACTGTCACAAAGACAGTAATCTGCGCCACAAAGGCGGAAGGGCAACGGTGATCCCATCACCGCGCCACAAAGGCGGAAAATCAATGCTAGCATGATAAAATCACCCCTCAGTATGGCACAGGGAAACATAACCGAAAATCCAGTAAATCCAAAATACATAAGGCTTCCCCCATCTCTCGTTAAAGAATTTCCAACGACGTGTCCCACACGCCAAAAGTATCTCCAAATCAATAGCAGAAAAGCGAGATCAAACAAAATCACAATTCTCAAACCGAAATCATTACTAAGGCATTCCCAATGCCAAAACCAAAGATCGAATAAATAAACAAAAAATAATTCCATCGAAATCCCATTTCGAAACTCCTTTAGAAGTCTCAAATCGAAATAAAATATAATTAGAGAATAATTCCGGAAATAACCTCGGAAATAAGATAATTCACCATTAAGATTATAAATCAAAAGCAATTTCGGAAACGAATCAATAATGAAAGTATTTATATGAGATAATACGAAATCAATTTATAATCTCATACTCGAAATGTAAATTGATGAATAAATAGAGCATACTTTAAGAAATAATGCATGCATCAATTACTTAAAAACAAAAGTCCACTCACAGTACTATTCCGACGATCACGTATACGAGTTCCTTCATCGAGCCAGGGCTCGGTACGACATCCTGTACACGATTATATTCCGTGAATAATTATTCAACAATTTAATATAATTCCTAAACTCAATTCCTCATAATTTACATCTCCCATTCTCCTCGGATTCAGCCCAAATTATACCACTAATACCAATTCGTTAATCTAAAGGTTCCAAAGCAGAACCGAGAGATATCCGACGGTCGGATTCTCGTAATTCGATAATCGAAACCCTAAACTTCAAAAATTCATAATTAATTTCAAGTTTCTCCAAAAATCACCAAACTTCACATACAAGCTCTACAACATTTATAGAATTTAATGGGCTAAAAACTGGAATTAAAACACTGCCCTACACGCCTCCACGCGCCACCAACAGTGGCGGCGCGTGGGCCCCACGCGCCGGCGGCCACCACCTCCGATGGCCACCAAATTTGGACAGTAGCATCTACTCAACACACCCAACCATTCATTCAACTACAACAAGTTCCAATTTTACCTGAAAGAGCTCCAATTCGGCCGATGAACACAAGCCCAGAAATTTCTCAAGAACCCTAAAATTTCAATTCATCAATTCGACTTCTACACAACAAATCGTGACACAAGGCCATAGGGGAAATGATCAGTGATGAAAACCGAACCTTCGATGCCAATTTCGTGGCCGGAAACGGCCGGAATCGCCGGAAATCGATGAAAGTTCCGATCGGCTACAGTAACCTTCACAGCTCAATTCCGAGCTCCACCGGTCGAGCCACCGCCAAACACCACCCCAGGCGTGACAAGGAGGAGGAGGCGAGCCTGCCGGTGCCCGGATTCCGTCGTGGGTCGGCCGGAGAAGGAAGAAACCGGAGGGAGAAGAAATCGGGCCGAAGAGGAAGAAAATGTCGGGGGAGAAGAGAGAGAAAAGGCCGGGTAAGTTTCCAAAAATGGAAACTTACCACAGTAACTTGGCTATTTATAGAAACTTACCATGAACAGTAACCTTAAACAGTAACTTTACTATTTCGCTTATAACTATCGCATACGAGCTCCGATTTTTACGAACCACATATGCACGCGCTCGGTTTAACGTCCTCTACAACTTCCATGAAGAACATTTTCCCAAATTTTGACCCGAACAAAAAGTCAACTTTTAGGGCCACTAAAGTTGCTGAAAAAGAGTAAAAGTAAAACAAATTACCGTTTACTGTCCAAATGACTAGTAAACCGGTGAATTTGGGTTCGGGACGTTACACTTATCCTTCCAAAATCTAATGAATCTAAGTTATTTTGGCTTTCTTCTAAACAAAAATTATTTTGGTTTTTTTGTTTCATTTTTTCTTTTCGTTACACTCATGATTAGATTTAAACAACAATTTTTTTTTTCGTCAATCAAAAATAGAAAAAAATTAATGTAATTCAGTCAATAGATTTGCATAACATATGTATATGAATTCAACCTTTGTTGGGCTCCTGTAAATTTTGAAAATAATGTGAAAAATACATATTCATATGATTATATATATTCTTTTGTTCATTTTTCTCTCTCTTTATGTAGCTAGGGTTTACACGTTATATTTGAGTTTATTATTTTTTGTTTGTTTTTTCCCTTATATTTAGATTTGTAGATGATAATTAATGGCTGGAATTTTTTCTTACCTCTTAATTTAGACATAATACCAAATTCAATTTATTAATGCTATTTTTTTGGATGAAATTAATCAATATTTGTAAAGAAAAGTCAATGCCTATTTCTTTACTACATTGATGCTATTTGGAAAGAACAATTATAGGAAAGAATTTAATTAAATGAAGAAAAATATTTGTCAAAGAATTTGTAGACATATCTCTTAAATTAATACATAATTAATAGCTTATCTTTTTTTTTTCGTCACCTAATTTAATTCATTAATGTAATTGATTCATCCCTTAACATCTAGAAGGAAATATAAAAGGGTAGAATTGGTGTTGCAATAGTATGATGTGGCAAGATTTATTATGTGAAATTGAAAATAAAATTTGTATTTGCTTACATGGCATGACACCTAGGATTTGAGGCCACAAATCTTAGGCCTCATTGAGGCCCTATATCATTGCCCTTAATTAATAGGCGAAATCCCACATTCCATCAACCTGTACTTCCATCCCTCCACTCCTTCCCCAAGCGACTTAGACACCCGCCAGATGACCCACCACCACCCAAAGCCTCCACCGCACTCTGCTGCATCTTTCTCACCCTCCCCCTCATCTCCTTCCCTTCCTCGCCTTCCACCACCAACCTCACCACCCTCTCCACCTCCGCCCTCCCCACAACTCCCTCCTCTCCCGCCTCCGGCCTCACCGCCACTCCCATCTCCACCAACGCCCTCGCATTCATCTTCTGCTCCGCGTAAAGCGGCCACGCCACCATCTCCACCCCGTGCACCACGCTCTCCATCACAGAGTTCCACCCGCAGTGCGTCACAAACCCACACACCGAGGGGTGGCTCAACACCGCCACTTGCGGGGCCCACGTCGCCGTCACCAGCCCCGCCCCTCGTGTCCTCTCCAGAAACCCATCCGGCAAATACGACGCCGTAAGGGAAACATCACCACCAACTTCGAAGAAGCTTCCCGAAGCACCATCCGCTCCGGGAGGTCTCGCCACCCAGAGGAATCGTTTTCCACTCAGCTCCAACCCATGAGCCAACTCCACCATCTGCTCCGCCGACAGCGTCCCTCCGCTGCCGAACGACAAGTAAACAACCGAGTCACACGGCTGCTTGTCCAGCCACGTCAGCAACTCCGATTCCACGTCAACCTCTTTGTCTTTGGTTAGGGGTCCGATGGGATGAACCGTCGGCATCGGCAGATTGACAAAGAAAGGGTGGTTTTTAAATGCGCAAAGCGGTACCGGCTCGAGTTCTTCCCATGTGTTCACGAAAATGCCCTTGACGAGTGGGAACCGGTTGCATAGAGGCAAGACTTCTGGTACCAGAACATCAGGGAGAAGATCGTCAACCCACAAGGGCATGCAACCTGGAAGAAAAACCCTCTCTTTGATTTTACCATAATCTCCTTTGACCTCTGCATGAAGCGTAGGGAAGTAAATGGTCAACGCCAGAAATGAAGCGGAGGCGGTCAAGAAAAGATACGTTGGGATAGAGTGGTCGCTGGCGGTCTCAAGGGCTTCGGCACAAAACGGATCGACGATTAGAGCCTTTGGCGGCGGTTTGTGTGAGTTTAAGTTGGTTAGCACCGAGGGCAGTAAACGAAGGCTCTCTCGGACAATTTGAAGGATCCGAATTGCTATGCTGTCGTTGCTTGACATATCAACATGAGGGAGGTGGATGACGTGGAGATCGGAAGGGAGGGTGGGGTTGTTGTTGAGCAGCTGAAGCTGCGCGGGTGGTGCATCGGTGGTGATTGCAAGGAAGCTGACCTGGAAGCCGAGGTCGACGACCAGCCGTTTGGCTAGCTCGAGGAGAGGGGTCACGTGACCCATGCCCGGACTCGATAGCACCGCTACGTGTGGCTTCTGGGTGTCTTTTCCATCCACCGCCATCACCAGGTGATTTTTTTTTTTTTTCTCGTTTTTGTGAGAAGACAGAACTGGGAATGCCAGAAGGTGCAGAACTGGGTTTATGAAGAATGAAAGTTAATCGTTAACCAGGATGTCAGCAGTACTAAACAAAATAATCTTCAACGAATAAAGTAATTGTTAATTCTAAAAAAAAAAAAAGAAGAAGAATAAAGTAATTGTTAGGTGTACTATCTTTGGATTTTATGTCCTTATGTATCACCAAAAAAGTAAAAACTAATTAGCTTAGAAAGAAGGATTAAATTATAAATTTGGTATCATTTAAAAATTGTTAATGTTCTTGTGTCATTCCGAATGTGGGGTTCCACGGTCCCGTAATCCCAAACTAACGAGAAACCGATTTGTTAGGTGTATTTTCGTGGCCGGCTTTTGCATACAAATTTTCCGAATTAAGTTGATCTTCTTCGATGTAACAATTAATAATATTACAAGGCAAAAGTTCAGACCGACAAAAGAACATGTAGCTCGATCATTTGGCACTAATGGCTTATTTTTGTGGAGAACCAAAACCCTTTTATACTAAAACAATGTGGTTTGGCAACAAATAGAAATGAGAAGCAACTAGAGTGGCTATTAAACAAAATGTCACCCAATTGTACATGCAAATGTCTTACGAAATTTATTCTAACAAAAAAAAAGTTATACCAAATTGCAGCACACACATGGATAACCAAACAGTGCGATTTGGCGGAAATCAAAATATGAAGATTGAAGACTCGAAGTCATTATCTGCTTTTTTTACCCTTTTTTTTTTTTTTCCTTTTATGATAATGCATGTCAATTTAAGTTCTATATGCCTTTGCCTAAAACCCAAAGAAATGGGCCATGTGGCCTTTTCAATAAACTAGTTCAAATTGGGATACAACTTATCAGCCAAAACTGAGAAACCCTAGATTAGGTATCTAGACCAGCGATTGAATTTTGGAGCGCAAGGTTAGGGTTAGGACAGGCGACTGCATTTGCAAGAGATCTAAAGAAGCAGCAACACAACGATATGAAGACGCTGATCAAGAAACTTATCGCAAGCTTTTCCCCATTATTTATCAGAACCCTGGCAGTACTAGTTGTTTAGAAAAAAGCAAGGACTGTGGTGAAGAAAGGCTTCGGACCATTAGGGGTTGCGGATAAGTCCCTGTACATGTGTTTTGGTGAATCTCCTCTGCACATAGTGCAGGAGTGCACTGTTTTGATGTCACCCAACCGGAAAAAGGGGGATATAACCCTACTTCATCTGCATTCTTTATGGTTCCAACGACGAGAGACTCTTCTTTTATAAAAGAAAAAGTTCAATGGTCTTTTATATAGCGAGCTGATTTCACTTCAATCTCAGTTGTGAATTTTAATTGTGAAAGCAAGTAAATTAACACAAGGCCAAATAGGCAAATACACAGCAAAAGATTTGTTTGAATGCATAATTCACAACAATCTTATATATATACTGTTATACACCCCCATCATCTTCTACTCTCAAACCAAAATGCTAGCTTGCTCCATCTTCGGAGACGAAAAGAAAAAGGGCGTTCGGTTTTAGTTAGGTCACGACATAGGAAGTGAGCATTTCATTGGCCCTCCATTTACCCAACTTCCAAACCCAGTTTTAGAAAGGAAGGCAATCCTCAAATCCAAACACTGAGGGTTCAATACAACCTTTTCGGCTCCCCACCAGCCAGTCGTATATGTAGTTGAAACAAACATTGTCAGGTTGAAACTCACAATTGCATTCTCATCTCGTTGCCTATTGATCTCTTCTGAAACCCATCTATTCATTGTCATTGTTTGATATTTTGATATCTTCATGTGCACCGGTCTATGCTCCATGTATCCCAACTCAAATGGCTCTACAGAGTACATTGCAAGAAAGTTGTTGTTGTACAAAATCGAGCCCTTTATGCTGTTGACATGAACCGTCGAGACCAAGTTGGGGTTCTCTATTTTAAGGGTTATATCCCAATCAGCCCCGAATATTGTGTTTGAGATGTTAAAATTAGATAGAAAAAGAGAGTCGAGTTGGAAACTTGGAGTTTGGGGAACCAAGGACATGGAGGTGAAAAAAGAAGGCAAGGACAAGACTGTCCCAAATGTAACCATTAGAATTATGAGTTGGACTACGGTAACTTTAGAAATGTAGTGTGATTTCATTGACTGCTGAACATGAGGGTTTGAATTAGGGTTATTTGAAATTGGAAGTAGGGGTGAGCTTTCTGGGCCTTCCGGAGCTTTGAAGTTAATTTCCATTGGAATTAAAAAGCTATGAGTGGAATTTAATGAAAGTCTTTATGAGAAGACGAAAGAGAGATAGGTGCGAAGAAAGTTATTTAGAATGAGAATGTCTTGACAACTTAAATAACTTTTAGAGATTGTTAGAAACAGAAATATTTACAATGGTATTTGTTAAAATTCAGTCAAAATGAAACGGTTTTAGGTATAGAAAATAAATAACTAGATTGAAAACGAACATGCATGTGCTAAAAATGTGTACATCATTTTTTCAATTAATTAACAGACAAAACAAAAAAGGTTAAAAATCACGACCATCTTTTGAATTAATGCTAAAATAGTACAATTCTTCTTAAAATGATCAAATGTTTTGAATACTCGTGGACAAGATATAAGAATTTGCTTCCCTGTTAGTTTGTTCTTCATCTAGATGAGTTGCATTAAGTATATGATGTTAACTATCCCTTTAAAAAATTTGGGCACTAATATTATGCTCTTAGAATAACGTAAAATTGCAACTTATTACATGATGCTCCATCTTCATTAAACTAGGATTTTACGGGCCAAACATCATTTCAGCCATTAAGCTAGTTTTATGATCACAATGTGGGGTATTTGTATTCATTTGTACCACATGATTGTGAAAATATAAGGACAGAATATGATTTTCTGGAAAACGAGGATTGCAGTGCACTGATCAATCCTTACTGGGCAGCAGAAACCAAAATAACAAACTAAACACCAGATTTTGGTTACGCAGTGAAAACCTCAAGTATGAGATTAAAAACACTGCGGGGCTCTTACTCTTGAGAACCCAAAATAAAGATCATCATATTGAAAATGATATGTTCTTTTACAAACTTTGAATAGCACTAGCTCGGCTATAAGATTCACACAAAATCTAATACAAAGTTTGTCTTCCTTCTAGAACTCCTTCACTTGAACGATCTTCAAATCTTGTTCTTCTTTCTTCACCGTCTCTCTACTGATCTCAAGAGAGTTTTATGCATATGAAAGCATGATCAATAACACTTATACATGGACCAAGCGTATTGACACTTTGTGAAAACTCAAACTCAAGCAAACATGCAAGACTCTATCAATATTCTTGCCTGTCTAGATACCCACCTTCTGCCGTGTATATTTCTCAAATATATGCAGTACCAACGGCAAAAACCTCTGACCTAAAGATTCTAACCTAATTCTCATTTAATTATGAAAGAAACTTTCCATATAAGAAATTCAGCAAATCTTAAGGAAAATCAATTAGGAATAGACAAGTACTAAAAACCCTAGGGCATCAATACTGCGATTTTAACCACCAGAAGAATCTTTAAAAACGTAAATACATAAAACCAAAAACCTACTTTCCAAAATCGGACTCCACATGAAATTGACTGTAGACTCGGGGATTGCAACACCTGTTGCAATCCCATGCTTATGCAAATGCATTTACCTGTTTTCCTGAGATCAGTAAAGACTCTTTGAGCTTTGTATGGGAATGCCAATACGACATGTACAAGAATTGTACCTACAATCTCCCCCTTTGGCATTCCTATACAAAACATAGATTAGGACAAACTCTCCCCCTCAACAAGTACAGGAGGAACATCACAACTCTTCGTCCATTCATTCCTGAAACACTTATCACACACTGGTAAAATGCATAAGATAGAATAATGTTATCACAGTCACACATCACAGTCACACATCTAATTTCTCCCCCTTTTTGAATAGGAATGACAAAGGTAACATACGTAGCGGAAGCAATGTAGAAGGAAGATAGTCCAAGTATTAATACTCCCCCTAAGTGTGACCATGTTATGAGAGATGCAAGAATGAAATGCAAACACACAATGAGTGGGTTGTATCCAAATGCTAAGAACAGATTTAATTCGCATAGCTTTTCCAACAAGAGCAATACCACTTAACCATAAACAAGAGTGCAACAAAATAAGTTCACACGAGTGAAATTTTTCCGACAATCACAAGGTAAGATAGAGGGTGATCGAGTATTCTATACCTCTTGTTGTGAAAAGTGAACATATATATATCTCAAGATGGGGTGTGTAATATTTGTGGAAACCTGAAAAGCAAGGCTTACATACGAAACACATTTAAGCACATAAACTTTGTTCCCCCTTATAACATCGTGTGGGCAGGATTTTGAATTTTTCTTTTGGCCTTTCACACAAAGTAACATTTTTGCTCAAGAAGACTACGACCCATGTAACAAGTATTATGCTAGCAACTCCCAAGTCAGATGACTTTAGGGTACTAGATGTAACAAGGACATCCCAAAAAGCACATCTACTTGAGTCAATAGTTTCACAATCCACCGGGGTGACCAAACCATTCCCGTTTCTTCCCAATCCTCATATCGTTCGTCACGACCGAGACCTATTTACTTTGGGAATAGCCTGGCCATGCTCCATTAACCAACTACATTTTTTTTTTTTATATCAAGGAGCAACCAACAAGAGTAATTTCGTACATGAGCAATGAGAACAAGCCAACCATCAATTAAGACTTACCACCACTTAGAGTATGTGTGCATGTGAGGTTTCAAGATTGTAGAGAATATGTTGTTCAAGCTCACAATTACAGAGTGACGTAAGTACAAGTTCAAAACGTGCAAGGCACCTTATTGCACACAGATTTAAAGAAAAGAGTATGGCCCTTGTCAATCTAAGTTCAAAATAATCTGTCAAACACTCGGGGATACAAACCACTATTTTTCAATTCTAAATTTCCAGAAACTGAACCTAACAATGCAGAGACATAAAGAAAATGCACCAATACTATCATGAAGACATACACCATGAATGCATGCAAAATGGATCAAATGAAGTGAGAGTATCAGTACTTAGAGCATCCACCAACGGTGCTTCTAAGTGATTCAAATTGAGGTATGTCTAAAGGCCTAGTAAACAAATTAGCCAATTTGTGATCAGTAGGAACAAAAGCACGCTCAAACATATTATCAAGATTATCCATATGAGTAGAAAAACGATTATTTGAACATTTTTTAATCCATATTTGCTTCTGCTTCGTTTTTGGTTCCAGATTCACGGGGATTGAAGCTAACTTTGCAATCCTGGCGATCTGATTCAGACCCTCTTTCAACTCAGCTTGCAACGAGGCATGTGAGTTAACTCCCAAAGTTTTCCTCTGATTTTGAGTAGCCCTGCGAAGTATATTGCACCTAGGACGTATGTGTCCTAATTTTCCACAATAATGACAAGTAGGAACAAAGTTTTTGGAGTTGTGAATATACCTGGGCTGACGCACAGACATGTGACTGTCAGAACTTACCTGAGCACCTTTTTGATAGGTTTGAAGGGCTAAATTTGTCTCTGATCTTTTGGGCAACTTGGGACCATAATCATTGTTATTTGAAGCTTGTGACTGATCCAATGAACTTTCACACCCCACACCTTTAACAAAGTTTAAAGACTTGCAAGACTCACTTTCATAACCTAACCCTTCTTTGTTGCCATGAGTTTGACCAAAGCCCATCATCTTGGAGACTTTTTCAGACCCTATAGAGAACTTGTTGAAGGTTTCCTTGACTTTGAGTAGCTCATCCTGCAATTTCTCATTTTCAAGGGTTAGTGAAACATTTAGAGTAGACTGAGCCTTGACTTCAACCTGCAAAATTTTGATTTTGTTTATAAGCTCATCATGCTCCTTGTCCCAATTTTGAGATTTGACCTCACCCTGCAAAACTTTAATCTTATCATCAAGGTCAGTACGTTCTTCTTCCCATTCTTTTAAAGAAGTATCAAATTTTTGCTCAATTTTCATCTTTTCCACTCTTAAAGATTCAATTTCTTCTTCAAGTTTTTTATTTTTTCGAAGAACAATTTTGGAAGCATTATACAATTGCTTACACTTTTCATTTGTTTCTTCATCAAGAGTATCATCTTCCAAGTCAGAACCATCAGAAAAATCAATATTAAGAGAAGAAGTAAGAGCAAGATTTACCTCTTCATTCTCAGATTGAGAGCCTTCATCACTATCACTCCAAGTAGATTTTAGAGCCTTGTTTCCACGCAAATTATACCTTTTATTGCCACAATCGGCAGCAAGGTGACCAATTCCACCACACTCAAAGCATTTAGGTTTGTTAGGCAAAATTTTCGAAGAGTTTCCAAAGGATTTGTTTTTTAAAATTTTTTTGAACTCTTTTGTCAAAAAAGTTAAATCCACAGAATCATCAACAATATAATCTTTCTTTTTAACAGAAGAGAAAGCAATATTTTTTACCTTTTTCTCGGGCTTGATCCTCATCTCAAAGGTTTTGAGATTACCTATCAGTTCGTCAAGAGAATAGGTGTCCAGGTCTTGAGTCTCCTCTATGGCAATTTGCTTGGCTTGAAATTTTGAAGGAAGAGCTCTGAGAAATTTCTTGACTATTAGATGCTCCTCAAATGGATCATCAAGGCTACGGCATTGGTTTGTCACATTGAGAAGTCGAGCGTGAAAATCATCAATTGATTCATCTTCCCCCATGGTCATGTTCTCAAATTCCAATACGAGTCTTTGAAGCTTCTGACCTCTAACCTTCTTGTTTCCCTCATAAGTAACCTGAAGTAGATCCCAAGCTTGTTTGGCTGTGTCACAGTGGCTAATTCTCATCCTCTCCTTCTTGGACAAAGCTGTGAATAGTGAATTCTTTTCCTTAAAGTCACAAGTTCTATCACGAACTTCTTCTTCTGTCCATTCCTTCCTAGGTTTGAGAACCCTTGCAGAGGACCCTTCTACTTTCTTTGAATCTTCTGCCTTGGTTGGGTGTTCCCATCCATTCTCAACTATATTCCACATGTTTTCATCTTGAGAGTAAAGAAAAGCCCCCATCATAATCTTCCATTGTGAATAGTCTTCACCATCAAACAAAGGCGGACAATTTATAGAACTAGAGGCTCTGTTATATTCACGTTCCATCCTTGACCATGGATCAACTAAAAAAGCTTTAGAACCTGCTCTGATGCCAAGTGAAAATATAAGGACAGAATATGATTTTCTGGAAAACGAGGATTGCAGTGCACTGATCAATCCTTACTGGGCAGCAGAAACCAAAATAACAAACTAAACACCAGATTTTGGTTACGCAGTGAAAACCTCAAGTATGAGATTAAAAACACTGCGGGGCTCTTACTCTTGAGAACCCAAAATAAAGATCATCATATTGAAAATGATATGTTCTTTTACAAACTTTGAATAGCACTAGCTCGGCTATAAGATTCACACAAAATCTAATACAAAGTTTGTCTTCCTTCTAGAACTCCTTCACTTGAACGATCTTCAAATCTTGTTCTTCTTTCTTCACCGTCTATCTACTGATCTCAAGAGAGTTTTATGCATATGAAAGCATGATCAATAACACTTATACATGGACCAAGCGTATTGACACTTTGTGAAAACTCAAACTCAAGCAAACATGCAAGACTCTATCAATATTCTTGCCTGTCTAGATACCCACCTTCTGCCGTGTATATTTCTCAAATATATGCAGTACCAACGGCAAAAACCTCTGACCTAAAGATTCTAACCTAATTCTCATTTAATTATGAAAGAAACTTTCCATATAAGAAATTCAGCAAATCTTAAGGAAAATCAATTAGGAATAGACAAGTCCTAAAAACCCTAGGGCATCAATACTGCGATTTTAACCACCAGAAGAATCTTTAAAAACGTAAATACATAAAACCAAAAACCTACTTTCCAAAATCGGACTCCACATGAAATTGACTGCAGACTCGGGGATTGCAACACCTGTTGCAATCCCATGCTTATGCAAATGCATTTACCTGTTTTCCTGAGATCAGTAAAGACTCTTTGAGCTTTGTATGGGAATGCCAATATGACATGTACAAGAATTGTACCTACAGATTGTTTTCAGCCAAGCAACAAAGATGAAGAATTAATAATGCACATTGTTTATTGACTTCATATTACTACCAGTGGTCTGTGGATGAATTACGACAATCCTATGTGGTACTTTTGTTAGTTGTATCCATAAACACCCTAGACCTAAACCATCCATCAAATAATTCTACTAAATTAATGTTATTTATGCGTGCATTTCCATGTTCACATATCGATCTACAAAGAAACAACTAGCAATTATGTTATTAATATCCACTAAATTAAGTTGAAAATGCTTCAATGAGATATAATACTATCAGCAATCAGGGTTCTAAAAAACGGCCTAGGCGGCCGCGCTTGGTCACCGATCGGATTATAGGCTAGGTGATGGCTCTAATCGTTTGGCTCCTCGGCGGCTGGCCTAGGCGCTGCAAATTTTTTTTTTTTAGGTCCTCGTCGACGAGGAAGTGAAGAAGAAGAAGAAAGGTATTGTCGTTGAGGAGGGCGCGATGATGAGTCGGTGGTGGTGGTCCGAATGAAGCTGGATTGCCGGAATACTGGCTTCTTAATCAGATGTGGTGGTTTCCGGCAATTAACTCGTTGAGAGAGAGAGAGAGAGAGAGTGCTCTGTGCGTGTGATGAGAGAGTAGAGATAATTGAAACCAAAGAGCAATTTTGAAGAGAAATATTGAAGATAAAGGTTGAAGAAGACTCATAGTGATGCGTGCCCATCAGACCTCTCTCCCTCAACGTTTCGTCTACAATATCTATAATTCTATATTAACAATATTAATTGCTAAATGATAATAATAAGTATGGTTGTTATTATCTCATAAACATATTTTTTCCAACTTTTAATTAATTGTAGGACATAATAATTGAAAATATTATTGTAGGACTTTAATAATAATTATTAATTATTAATTTTATGTGATAAAAATAGTTAAAAAATTAAAAAAATAAAAACCGCCTAGTCCCCACCTAGGCTCCCGCCTAGGCCCCTAGGCGCTAGTCCCCGGGTCACCGCCCGACTAGCGCCTAGAGTTTTTTAGAACCTTGTCAGCAATAGATAAACATTTAAACATCATTTTCTGTAAGCCACATCTCTTCAATACGTGCTTGAACTTCAATTGCTGCAAAACCTCAAAGTGAGTAAGGGATCAAACCCAAAATATTCAAAACATTTTGAACTTTCTTTCGTTGTTTCAACTAGCTATCAATATTCATGGATAGTCGAAGTTCTATCAATCAATGATAAAAGTTTTGATAGATCATGAGTAAAAGTAAAACTAAACAAATCCGTCTAGAAGGAAACGATTATATAGTAACTTATAAATTGCATGCTTACTTTGTCTGCAGTTTTTATGGTTATGACAACGAGAGACCCTTGTTATATAATTAATAGAAAAGTTGAATGGTCCTTTACTTAGCAATGAGCTGATTTCACATCAGTCTCAATTGTGAATTTTAATTGTGAAAGTAAGTAAATTAGATAAGGCCAAATAGGCAAATACACAGCAAAAGATTTGTTTGAATGCATAATTCACAACAATCTTATATATATACTGTTATACACCCCATCATCTTCTACTCTCAAACCAAAATGCTAGCTTGCTCCATCTTCGGAGACGAAAAGAAAAAGGGCGTTCGGTTTTAGTTAGGTCACGACATAGGAAGTGAGCATTTCATTGGCCCTCCATTTACCCAACTTCCAAACCCAGTTTTAGAAAGGAAGGCAATCCTCAAATCCAAACACTGAGGGTTCAATACAATCTTTTCGATTCCCCACCAGCCGATCGTATATGTAGCTGAAACAAACATTGTCAGGTTGAAACTCACAACTGCATTCTCATCTCGTTACCTATTGATCTCGTCTGAAACCCATCTATTCATTGTCATTGTTCAATATTTTGATATCTTCATGTGCACCGGTCTATGCTCCATATATCCCAACTCAAATGGCTCTACCGAGTACATTGCAAGAAAGTTGTTGTTGTACGAAATCGAGCCTTTATGCTGTTGACATGAACCGTCGAGACCAAGTTGGTGCTCTCTATTTTAAGGGTTATATCCCAATTAGCCCTGAATGTTGTGTTTGAGATGTTATAGTTAGAAAGAAAAAGAGAGTTGAGTTGGAAACTTGGAGTTTGGGGAACCAAGGACATGGAGGTGAAAAAAGAAGGCAACGACAAGACTGTCCCAAATGTAACCATTAGAATTATGAGTTGGACTACGGTAACTTTAGAAATGTAGTGTGATTTCATTGACTGTTGAACATGAGGGTTTGAATTAGGGTTATTTGAAATTGGAAGTAGGGGTGAGCTTTCTGGGCCTTCCGGAGCTTTGAAGTTAATTTCCATTGGAATTAAAAAGCTATGAGTGGAATTTAATAAAAGTCTTTATGAGAAGACGAAAGAGAGATAGGTGCGAAGAAAGTTATTTTGAATGAGAATCTCTTGACAACTTAAATAACTTTTAGAGATTGTTAGAAACATAAATATTTACAATGGTATTTGTTAAAATTCAGTCGAAATGAAACGGTTTTAGGTATAGAAAATAAATAACTAGATTGAAAACGTACATGCATGTGCTAAAAATGTGTACATCATTTTTTTCAATTAATTAATAGAGAAAACAAAAAAGGTTAAAAATTAAATATGACCTGGCCCATTTTTGAATTAATGCTAAAATAGTACAATTCTTCTTAAAATGATCAAATGTTTTGAATACTCATGGACATGATATATTGTATAAGAATTTGCTTCCCTATTAGTTTGCTCTTCACCTAGATGAGTTGCATAAAGTTATATGGTGTCACACTATCCCTTTAAAAAATTGGGCACTAATATTATGTTCTTGTTCAAGTAAACCCTAATTTGTGTTTGGCCCAAACTCTAGGTTACTTGACCTAGAGGTAATAGGGTTAAATTAGAATGATCTAGATTCCTATTCAATGTACGATTACTTTCCTTGTATGATTGAGATTCTATGCATTGTAATCCTCTATATAAAGAGGCCCCTATTATCAATGAGAAGACACAGCGAATTTCTCTCAATTTCTGATTCCCTACAACACGTTATCAGCACGAAGCCCTAACCCTGAAACAAATAGCCAAACCCTGACTCAAGAAGCTAAAAACCTTGAATCCGAATACAAAACCTTGAAGCGTTTTCTGCAAATAAGCAAAATAAGGTGTATAAACAGAACCTCACACATTGAAGAACTTGATCCCAGGAGTCCAGAACCGGCCGGAAACCCACCGAACCGGCCACTAGAAGCTCCAAACAACCCGCATCAAATATTTCACCGGTTCACCACCTTCCAGACTTCCGATTGCTACCAAATTTTTCCATCAGTATAACCTCTGACCTAGAAATCCAGAACCGGAAGAAATTTCATGAAAACCGGCCTAAAACTTGTTGAACCGGCCGACTGAAAGTCCGGCAGAAAAACCGGCAGAAGAAAAGAAAAGAAAAAAAAAAAAAGGAAGAGGCAGCCCAAGCCCAGCCCAGAGAGATCAAGCCTCGGCCCAATAGCAGGAAGAAGCCCAGAAGCAGAAGAGGTCCAACCCGATCGCCACGTCAGCATCCACGCAAGCACACAGTCAACGTCCAGTCAGCCTGCCACGCCAGCACCAGTGCGCCACGTCAGCATCCGGCCGCCACGTCAGCACCTCCCGTCAACGACCGGTCAACCTTTTTCCGGCCACTTTTCCTGCAGTTTTCCGGCGACTTTTCCTGCCACTTTCCGGCGACATTTTTCCTGCCAACTTTTCGGATTAAGATTTCCGGCAATTTTTCAAGGTAAACTTTTCTAAAAGTTCCCGTTTTTGAAGTTTTTATTACTTTTCTCTTCTTTTTCTCGGGGACTTCCAACATCCCTTCTTCTACCCCCCTTTCTTTATCATAGGGGAGACCAAATTAAGCCGAACTGTGGGGGTTCGTGCTCACTCCAAGCTTGGAGCTTGTAGAGTCCTCCAAACTTAGAGTTTGTCGAGATAAAACGATCGACTGTAAACATCATTGTTTCAATCTAATCCAACCCCTCTTTGAATTAAATTTCTTGGAAGCGACTACGTTCGGAAATTCCTAATTTCTTGGAAGCAACTACGCTCGGAAATTCCTAATTTCTTGGAAGCGACTACGCTCAGAAATTTTATATGTTTTCGTGGTAGCCTTTTACGCTCCGAAACTAACCCTAATTTCTTGTACTTTTTCAGGATGAGTAACCTGAACAAATTGGACTTTGCTCCATTGGCTCTGAATATCATAGGTGGGTTCGTGATGTCCGCCAGCATCTCAAGGCCGATGGAATCCTGGATACGATTCTCAAGCCTAACCAAGACATGCTAATTGTTGAGCAAGCTCAAGCTTTGGAAGCAAATAGAGCAACCTTAGAGGCAAATAAGGCGAAAGCCATCATCCTAATGACTCGTCATATGGATGATTCGCTCCAGTACGAGTGTATGAATGAAGAAGACCCCAGAAGGCTGTGGGTCTCACTCGAAGACAGATTTGGCAACGTCTGTGACTCCCTGCTTCCTGACCTATAAGTGAGATGGCATAGCCTCCGCTTCTGTGATTTCAAGTCAGTTCTTGACTACAACTCGGAAACACTTCGCATTAAATCCTTAATGGAATTCTGTGGTAAAGAAATCACAAATGCGATGTTGATTGAGAAGACTCTCTTTACCGTCCCCGTCTCTGCATTGATGGTTGCTAAGAACTATCGAATCGATGTTACTGCAGGACGAATCACAAGGTTTCATGAGCTCATTGGAGCTATGAATGTCGCTGAAAAGCATGACAACATCCTTGTGAAGAACTATAATTCGAGATCCGTGGAAATAGAGCATATTCCGGAATCCAATTATAGTTGCGCCCTAAGAGAAGGCGCCAAGAGCGAAACCCTAACCTTAGGGATACCTCAGGACGTTCTGGTCCATATAATCGCTCTACTTGAGAAGGTAATCGCCAAAATAGGCGAACACGGAACCGAAGAGGTTAACGTGGAAAGAGAGAGGGAGGCAACGCCTCTGGCCATGTTGGTGGCGCCACCAACACTAAGAGCCATCTAAATGACGCTTTCAAAGCGCCTCAATCAATGGAGTTTGAGCAAAGAGATGTATGTTCTCGATGTGGAGTGTCTGATCATTGGGCACACATTTGTAGAGCTCGTGAAGAACTTGTCACCGCCTACAAAGCATATTGTGAAGCAAGAGAAGCTCACTATGTGGAACAAGAAGATCAAGAAGATGAGCTAGAGTGAAGGGTTGAAGACTACAAATCTGGTTGTGATCAATAGATCGCCAATTATGTTTAAGTCTTTATTTTTCCAAGAGATGTAATAGGCAATTGCCATATATTTTTGTAGTAAATGCCAATGGTTTGGTCTTTCTTCAAAGTAGGCTCACCCAAAGTAAGTGTGATGTCTAGGAAGGTTTTGAGATAAGTGGTACTTAAGCGAGCTTTGCTCCACCGACATCTCTCTACTCACCTGGTCATATTTATTTGGAGTTACCGAAAGAAGTCAAACGACTAACTTTGTTTTGCATTCGCTAGCATTTGGGTTAGATTCTCCTAATGGTTAAGAGACAATGATGTACTCCGTTGGCTTATGAATAAAATTTCGAGTTCTTTTCATTATGACTCAATTTTGATTCTAAGCATATTACTTTGTGACTACGATGGCTGGGCCATCAGTATTAATTCAAGGACATGGAATAGCTCAAGTTCCCCTTGCCAAAAGTCACCTTGATTACTGTCGCAAAAAACTCTCTACGCTCTTAGGGCAAATCACACCTATGAATAGCCAACGGATTCCATGCGAAAACGCATGTATAGAACGGAAATTAGTTCCTTTGCAATACCTCTAATGATTGCGAACAAATGCACATCTTAGAGAAGTTTATGTGTCTCTCTAGTGGACTCTATGTCACTATTCGAGCTATTAAATCCAATAAAGTTATGAGAGAAGATCTCTTAGATTTAGACACATATTGGCTTTGTCACGACACGATAGGTCATCCTGGTCATGAAATGATGATCCGTCTACTAAAGACTTCACATGGACATCTTTTCTCTCGAGCGAAATGAAGCATGAATCAAAAGTTGATTCCTGGACTAAGTGTGACCGACGCTGCTGCCTAGGGCACCGCCTCCGTCCACCACCAGCCTAGGGCTGGCGTAGTCCTTATCCATGACGCCATGGATGGCATCCATTATGGTGATGGCGCCCTAGGTGATGCTACAATCACCAACTTGCTTCAAATAGTGTTTCAGACGCTCAGGCCTAACCAAAATTCTCATTGGTTGCTTCTAAAGCCTCTCGCTCGTTTTACAAAGCCCGTTCCTTAGGGAAACTAGGACTGAGACCGTCCTATGCAAAAGATATGAAAATACTCATTATGTTCTTACATAGAATCCGTAGGGATTCTCTGGACTGATTCAACCAACTTGCAGACGTTTAAATATCTCATGATGTTGGTTGACATGCAAACACGCTGATCACGTGTTGTGCCATTGTCCACTTGTAATGCTGCTCATGACACACTCCTAGCACACATCATATGACAATGGGCTCACTCCCCGAATCATCCTATTCAGTCAATTGGATTTGACTATGCTAGTGAGTTTACATCGAAGACTTTAGATGGTTATTGCATTTGGGACTGATGTTGGACATCATATTCCCATGAGCACACCCAAATGGTCTCGCGGAAACGACTACTATGGTAGTCCGGACATTGGTAATGCGCACCAATCTCCTTATATCCGTTTTGGGTGATGCAATATCGCATGCAGCTATGCTAATTCGTCTACGACCCATCGCCATGCACTCAATGAACCTCTGCGTTACAACTAGTGACTGAGTACAAGTCTTGTACTTAATTAAGAATATTTGAGTGTGCCATTTATGTGCCAATTGCACCGCCACAGCGCTCTATGATGGGTCCTTACAGACGAATGGGCA
Source organism: Rosa rugosa (assembly GCF_958449725.1). Classification (NCBI taxonomy): domain Eukaryota; kingdom Viridiplantae; phylum Streptophyta; class Magnoliopsida; order Rosales; family Rosaceae; genus Rosa; species Rosa rugosa. Next base: position 8,082,545 of record NC_084821.1, read on the forward strand.
ACTACGTTGGATTTGAGATTCCAACAATCATCTGCCACTTAAATGCCCTTGCTAGGCGATCTCCTTACCGCTAGATTTGTGGATGTCACTTTGATGAGACAGTCTTCCCGTCGTTAGGGGGAGATAAGAACACGAATGTTCAACAGGAACGATAGGAATTGTCGTAGTCTGTCCCCACTATGTCTCATCTTGATCCCTGTTAAAGTGACGAGATCACACAAATATGCTGCAAACATGCCTGCAAGGATGGACGTCCCTACGAGAGGACGTAGCGCCACCCTACACAGAGGTAGGCATGGAGCCAACGCCATAGAGAGTGACACTTTGGTGTTACAGGCCATGGCCCCAGCTAGGATGCGTGGGAGGCCCGTGCGTTTGAAGGATACTTTGGCACATTCCAATCCTTTGATCATCAAGACTCAAAATCCTTCTCATGAGAATCTTCCGGATTATGGTTATCGTTGGGGGACGCCTCAATGTCAGAACCTATTCCTGAGAATATAGAGCTCTATGAAACTTACACTAGTGTACATGAGACGTGGGATAGAAACTCCATCATAATTGATGATGTAGTTGCGCATTTCGTTGCGCATGAGTTTGTTGAGTCAGATGATATCGAACCACACTTCGTTGATGAATGAATGCCAATGTAGAGAGATTTGGCCTAAATGGAAAGATGCGATCCAGGTTAAGTTGGATTCTCTAACGAAGAGGAAGGTTTTTGAGCCAATGATGCCAACACCTCCTAACATAAAACCTATTGACTAATGGGTATTCGTTAGAAAGCGTGATGAGAAAAAGAGATGGCAATCTCGCCTTATGGCGCAAGGCTTCTCACAAAAACGCCCTGGAATCGACTACGATGAGACATACTCTCTCGTAATGGATGTCACTACACTCCACTGCCTTGTCAGTTTGGTAGTTTCCAAATAACTAATCATGCAGCTTACAAATGTGGTCACTACGTATCTCTATGGGGATCTAGGTACGAAATACATGAAGGTTCATGGTGAACTTCATTTACCCAAGTCAAGTGGCTCTAGACCACGGAGCGCGTTTGCAATAAGGTTGAAACGCTCACTAAAGTGACTACTTGATTGGGAAGGGATATGCCCACACGTTTCCATAACAAGTTTTGAAATTCTATCGTGGTTCATGTTGGACATGATCTTCATTAGAAGCCCTTAAAGAGTTAAGGGAAACCGCTGAACACTTGAAATTCGAGTTTGAGATGAAGGATTTTGGGAGAACACAATTATGACTCGGTTTTGAACTTGAGCATCGTGTCGATAGATGCTTAGGCATTTTGACAAGGTCAAGCCTTCAAGCAGCCCTACGATCGTCCGTAGTCTTGATCCTGAAAAGGATCCTCTTCGTTCGAAGGATGATGACAAAGAGGAGCTAGGGCAGAAATGCCCTAGTTAAGTACAATAGGCGCATTATTGTACTTAGCTCAATGCACAAGACCGGACATCTCATTTGCAATGAACTTGTTAGCTAAGGTATAGCTCTACGCCAACGCGACGCCATTGGATTTGTGTAAAAATATATCTTTCAGTACTTGAGATGTACGATTGATATGGGCATGTTTTATCCCTACAGAGAGATGATGGATTCGGACCCATCACACACCAGGAACGCCGCCAACACTGGCTTGCGTCCACTATCCCCATCCCAAAATGACATGTGTTTTGGAAGTTTTTGCTGATATTGGGTATCTCTCTGACCCATACAAATGTCATTCCCAAACTGGTTAATTGTTCACCATGGGTAAAGACTGCGATATCTTGGAGGTCTACAGAATAGACCCTAGTCGCTATATCTTCGGACCATGCAGAGACTATTGCTCTTCACGAACAGATTCGTGAATGTATATGGATTGGATCCATAATTACGCATGTTCGAATAATTGTGGTGTGAAGTCTACCATAGAAGACCTACGAGCATTTAGGATAATGCAGCTTGTTTTGAACAAATGAAGCAAGGCTACATCAAAGCGACAACACCAAGCTTAATCAGCAACAACAGACTCTCCTCAAGATCAAAATGAACTAGGTTTGATCTGAGGACAGTGTGGCAGACTTGCTCACTAAGTCATTGCCTAAATTCCACTTTCGAGAAACATGTTGGTAGCATCGTTTGCGGAAGTTATCCGAACTCCCATGACCGTAGTCATCAGGGGGAGATGCAGACATGTATGGTCTCGAAACGTGAAGGGTGTGTTATGCTCTTTTTCCCCTTCGACCGAGGTTATTTTTGTCCCACTGGGTTTTTGTTACTCGGCAAGGTTTTTAACGAGGCAACGAGAGAAGCACCGCGTTTGGGCAACACAAGGGGGAGTGTTCAAGTAAACCCTAATTTGTGTTTGGCCCAAACTCTAGGTTACTTGACCTAGTGGTAATAGAGTTAAATTAGAAGGATCTAGATTCCTATTCAATGTACGATTACTTTCCTTGTATGATTGAGATTCTATGCATTGTAATCCTCTATATAAAGAGGCCCCTATTATCAATGAGAAGACACAGCGAATTTCTCTCAATTTCTGATTCCCTACAACAGTTCTCAGAATACCTTAAAATTGGAACTTATTACATGATGCTTCATTTTTGTTAAACTATAGTTTTACGGGGCCACACATCATTCCTGCCATTAAGCTAGTTTTATGATCGCAATGTGGGGTATTTGTATTAATTTGTTCCATATGATTGTTTTTAGTAAAGCAACAAATTAAGATTAGGAACTTCATATTACTATGGATGGTCTGCAGATAAATTATGACAATCCCATGTGGTACTTTTATTAGTTATATTCATAAACCCTAAACCTAAGCTATCCATCAAATAGAATTACTAAATTAATGTTATTTGTGTGTGCATGTCCATGTTCACATATATCGATCTACAAAGACACAACTAGCAATTTATGTTATTAATATCCACTAAATTAAGTTGAAAAATCTTCAATGAGATATAATACTATCAAGCAATAGATAAACAAGCACAACAAACATCAAATGAAACATGCATTACGTACAGGGCATATGCTGTTCATGAATCACAAAGCTACAGTTGTAGACGGAATCCCACATTCCATCAACTTGTACTTCCATCCCTCCACTCCTTCCCCAAGCGACTTAGACACCCACTAGACGACCCACCACCACCCAAAGCCTCCGCTGCACTCCGCTGCATCTCCCTCACACTCCTCCTCATCTCCTTCCCTTCTTCGCCTTCCACCACCATCCTCACCACCCTCTCCACCTCACCCCTGCCCACAACTCCATCCCCTCCCGCCTCCGGCCTCACCGCCACTCCCATCTCTACCAATGCCTCGCATTCATCTTCTGCTCTGCATAAAGCGGCCAAGCCACCATCACCACCCCGTACACCACGCTCTCCATCACCGAGTTCCACCCGCAGTGCGTCACAAACCCACACACCGAGGGGTGGCTCAACACCGCCACTTGCGGGGCCGTCACCAGCCCTGCCCCTCGTGTCCTCTCCGAAAACCCATCCGGCAGATACGACGCCGTAAGGGGACCATCAACACCAGCTTCGAAGAAGCTTCCCGAAGCATCATCGGCTCTGGGAGGTCTTGCCACCCAGAGGAATCGTTTTCCACTCAGCTCCAACCCATGAGCCAACTCAGTCATCTGCTCCGCCGACAGCGTCCCTCCGCTGCCGAATGACACGTAAACAACCGAGTCACACGGCTGCTTGTCCAGCCACTTGAGCAGCTCCGATTCTACGTCAGCGTCTTTGTCTTTGGTTAGGGGTCCGATGGGATGAATTGTCGGCGTCGGCAGATTGACAAAGAAAGGTTTCTAAATGCGCTCAGCGTTACCGGCTCGATTTCTTCCCATGTGTTTACGAAAATGCCCTTGACCAGTGGGATCCGGTTGCATAGAGGCAAGACTTCTGGTACCAGAACATCAGGGAGAAGATCGTCAACCCACAAGTGCATGCAACCTGGAAGAAAAACACTCTCTTTGATTTTACCATAGTCTCCCTTGACATCTGCATGAAGCGTAGGGAAGTAGATGGTCAACGCCAGAAATGAAGCGGAGGCGGTCAAGAAAAGATACGTTGGGATAGAGTGGTCGGCGGCGGTTTCGAGGGCTTGGATGCAAAACGGATCGACGATCAGAGCTGTTAGCGGCGGTTTATGAGAGTGTAAGTTGGTTAGCACCGAGGGCAGTGAACGAAGGCTCTCTCGGACAATTTGAATGATCTGAATTGCTATGACGTCGTTGCTTGACACATTAACATGAGGGAGGTGGATGACGTGGAGATCGGAAGGGAGGGTGGGGTTGTTGTTGAGCAGCTGAAGCTGCGCGGGTGGTGCATCGGTGGTGATTGCAAGGAAGCTGAGGTCGACGACCAGCCGTTTGGCTAGCTCGAGGAGAGGGGTCACGTGACCCACTCCGGGACTTGATAGCATCGCTACGTGCGGCTTCTGGGTGTGTTCTTCATCCACCGCCATCACCATGTTGATTATAGAAGACAATGCCTAGGAATACCAGAAGGTGCAAAACTGGGTTTATGAAGGATGGATCAGTTAAATCATTAACCAGAAAGTCAACAATTAATACTAAACTAAAAGTCTTCAAAAATAAATGAAAAAATGAAGAATATTGTGAAAGGCGTATTCGAGGAAATTTGAATTGTAAGAGCAACTCCAACAGCTTCCCCATATTTTAGTTTTTCTCTATTTTAGGGAAAAATGAGTATCTTTTGCTCCAACAGATTCCCTATAACTTTCTCCATTTTAGGGAAAGTGAGGAGAGAGAAAACAAAATTCCCTAAATTTACAGCAATCTCTAAAATTTTAAGGAAGAATTTAGAGATTTTAGAGATTGCTGTAAACTAGAGAATCTGTTGGAGTTGAAGAAGAAAAATTGCTTAAAGCTTTGACTTTTGCTTCCCTATAATACAAAAATTATAGAGAAGCTGTTGGAGTTGCTCTAATTCATAAAATATCCCAACATGTTCTTCACGGGAACCTACGTCTAAGTCTACTCTTACTCTCTCAGGACCCCACTGTTTATGTATTCTTCAAACTTGAAAGTATGCAATAATTATGGTCTAGAGGAGCGGTGGTATTTGGAGAAATCATTAGATTGTTCATATTCTTTATTTCATCAGAACGATACGAGTTAAAGTATTGTCACCTAACAACCATCTTATATGAATGTAATTTGAGAAATAATTAAATTATAAATATTAGCTTTAATTTTAAATGATATCTAAGAGCATCTCCAATGGAGTAGTTAAAATGCTTGTGTCAAATTCAAATTTAAAGGTTGATGTGGCAGTGTTATTTTTGCTACACTCCTTCTCCAATGGATTGGTCAAATAATAAGAGTATTTTATTGTTTTAATTACTTGTTAAAAAAAATAAAAATAATTTGTATTATTTACAAACACATAACATGCTTTCTCTCTCCTCAACTTCTCCTTCTTCTCGACTTCTCTTCTGATTTTTTTTTTCTTTTTGTCTTTTCTACAAGAACAACAACAGATGCCCATAATCAATAGATTCCAAGATTCAAAACCCATGAAAACTAAAACACAGCAAGAGCAGATCCAAGCAACATCGCTGATCAAGCTTTCTGTTTCAATCTCTCTTTCCAAAACAAGCTTCGCAGCAGATCTCGACCATCATCTCAATTTTTTCTCTCTATCTCTATCTTCCTCTCTGTTTGGACTGTTTCTCTCCATGTTCTTCACTTCTTCTTTTTTCAATTACTAATCAATCATCCTAGCGACCTAGTTCTCTTTTCAGAGACCATTTTATACCCAGCGATTTCCGGATTCACTGCACTTTCCAGAAACCCAAATCCCATTATCAAAAACAAACATCTATCTTCTCATCATTTTGTTTCCATCTTCTTTCATTAGAAACAAGGCAAAGGCTTAGAAGCCCAGAATTATAGAAAGGAAATAAGATTTGAACTGGAAACAGATCTTAAGATCTGATCTCTGGTTTCATGCATAGTTGGGTAAATAGAGTGAGAGAGAGATAGAGAGAGAGAGATGAGAACGCAGAAAGGAAGAGAGTGAGGCGAGAAGAAAGAAATAATAAAAAAATAAAAGACAGAGGGAGCTGCGTCTGTCAAATTTGACAGTGGAGGACTCTATGTCAAATCCACGTGTGTATGACATATGGGTTGGAGGATTGTTTCATCAATCAATTATTACCGTTGGGCACGCCACGTGGATTTGACATCTCCGTTGAAAATGGTCTAATAAAAAGGTAGTTTGCCTAATTATAACTATACTAAAACCCAACTCGCTAGAAGACAAACAAAATGAACAGTTACGTGACTATTCTACCCCTCTCTTGCCTGATGTTTTACGAAACTGTCCTTCCAGCTGTTCAATTTTTGTGGAACCGATTGGTTTCGGCCTGGTAGTCTGACACTGTGTCTTTGCTCCACAGACGTGTGTGACAGAGAGAGTGAGGGGCTACTTCTTTCATGCAGAAAGAGAGTGAGAGACACATAGCCAAGGGAGTAGAGGAAAAAGTTTCAATTTTCTTTCATATTGCAAGAACAACAACTTCCAATATGAAATTTTCCGTTCGATATCTCTGGTAATTCCCTTTGTGCTCGGTTCGATTATTCGCCTGAGTTCTGTTCTTGGTCCTCAACTTTTATTTTATTAGTTCTGATATTCACGATGTATCTCAATCTATTGGTTTCTGCAGTGGGAAAGGGTGAGTTTTTATTGGGATTTTCGATCAGCAAAGCATATGTTTCTCTCTGAATTTTGGTTTTTCAGTTTCTTTTTCCATCATTTTTTTTTTCTGGGTTTTGAAATTTGATGCTTGGTTGATTTGTGTAGTGGGAAAGATTGGGCTTTTATTGAAATTTTCATCAACAAGGAGTCTGCTATGTATTGTTGAAATTGAATAGGTCCTATGTATTTGTCTTTGCAACATTGTTTCAAGAACTACGTAAGTGGTGGAAGTGGAAATTGTTTGGTTTTTATTAATTACTATTCCTTATAAACTGATTAATATTAGGGTTTTAAAAATCTGATCTCAGGGTTTTAGGGTGTGCAAAATACATTTGTTTTTGATTCTTTGATTTTGTATAATCTCTAGGATGTCTTGGATGTTTGATATTACTTTTGGTTGTGTTTCAGTCAAAACTATGAATTCCAAGAAGTATTGTGTCGTCCGAACACGGGAGTTGTCTTGCCACTATTCACATGTAATGTTATAGGTGAATAGTAATCATTTTATGTATGGTATATGTGGATTGTGTTTTTGTGAGTGACATAGATTAATGTTATTTAATTGTTTGTTGTTATTTAGTTACAATGCAGGCGCAGAAAGAGGCTCCTCAGACATGCAATGCATGGACACTTAGTTTCTCCTTCAGAGTGTAAAAACCAATGATAGTGCAACTCCAAAGGATATTACTCCAGAAGTGGTAGTTACATTACACAATATTGTGAATAATGATGTGTGTGGGTTCTTTATGTCAAATGCTATTCATTTGTGTTATTGGGGTTGTGTGGTGTTTGATAAAGAGGCAGGACATTTGGTTAAATACTTACAAATCTATAGATACTTCAGTTTTAATCAACAAAGAGTCAAGTTTTAATCTTTCCCTAAGACAGTTACCTCTTTTGTTTTTCAAGTGTTTGAAATTGTATTTGATAGTTTTGTTTGGATATAATCTGTTTTTCAGGAAGAACGTGAGTTCCTTATTCCGTCAACTATGGTATGATGGCATGAACCATCATGTAAGTTTCATATCGTTAGGTTTCATAATGTGAGTGTCTACATGCTTGCTTAAACATTAGAGTTTGTCGTTGTATATGCGTTGCTTTGTTTTTCTCTTCTTAGGCTTATTCATTTGACTTCCTCTGTCGAATACAAATAAGTTTGATAATGAATTAACCTCTTTCTATGTTGTTGAATGAAATGTTCAGATTCTGGGTTACCTCTGCACATACATTTCACAAGCATGTTACCAAAGCTCTATAAGGATGTTATAAATATAAGAACAGAAGTGTTTTTGCACTGACATTATCTGATATAACCAAGGGAAATTGTTTTGATTATGATCTTGATGGTAAACCAGGTTTTTACAATTGGAACGTGTGAAGATTCGATATTGTGATGGAGCTTCACCTGCTGGAGATGCAGTATATAAGAATTGCGTACTAATTTGCTCTTCAACCAATGTTTCCTTTATCTTTTACTGCATTCTTAATTTTCAATGTTTTATAGCAATGTTGCCCCAAAATGACAATGGATAGATCTTGAAATAACAGATCATTTCTTTGTATGTAGGTGTGAATGCGCGTGTGAAATGAATGACAGACATCGTTGCTCTATTTCAGAGGGTAAAAGCTTTGGGAAGCCATCATTCTTGATCTTCTACCCAAAGGTTTAGGAAAGGCGCATAAGGTAAAGCGATCTCTAATTTTGCTACGTATATATTGATCCTACATGCTACTATTCAGATGCTTATTATTCCATCTCTTTTCCAGGCTTAGTTATCAGGTTGCTCTGAACATGATGATTTATTTAAGTATGCAAATCAATTTAGTTAGACTGCAGGCTGACTTTCTTAACATATCAAGTGTTCCTACATATTAAGATTCTATGGACTATTATATTTTCCTTTTTGGAATCTGTAATGTCATCTCAGACACCGGTTGACAAATTTTAAGCTTTCTTAATCACTATACCTTATACAGTATTTGTATTGTCGACCCAGAAAGGTTTAGGTGTGCAAGGGATACATCATTCGGAAGAGAAGGCATTTGAACTTCTGGAGCCAGTCACCAGTTTTCCTTTGGATTGTACGTACCAAACTACTTCTAAATTGCAATTTTACAAAGAATTAACTCAGTATTGCATGGAGTGTATAAGAGTTAGAGAAAGAGAGAGAGAGAAGAGAGAATCATGTTGTAGATGTTCAGTCCAGATTATTAAAAAAAAAAAAAAACACCTCATGTCCTTTTGATGTAGTCATCAGTTTTGAAGCATTCTTCAGTTTTGTTTTGGTGTTGTTTATTACTCGCATTTGTATTTTTTTTTTCAGTTGTAACTGCATATACATTATAATTAAGTTTTGTTTTGTCAATTTTATTTTTCTATTTTGAATTTTTGTTATGGTTTACTAATATTATCTTTAATTGTGTTTGGATAGGTGGGACAGTTTTGTTGAAGTTGATGAACTGTTGAAGTTTCCGTAAAATCTTTATGAATGTTTATTTTAACAACTGTTGTTAACGAGTTGTGAATTGGATTTTTATACTAAATTTGTTTGGCATCATAAAAACTACTACAGTTTTCCTATTATGTAAAGCTGTTGTAATTTCTTTTCTATACTCTTTACTGATCAAGAGTTGTTAATATTGAAAGCAACTATATAATATTTCAAAGCTTGATATTACTTGACCATTAGATAATATTCATATACAATGGATATGGGTCACAATTGTGAAAGATAGCAACTTTATTTTGCACGACTTGATTACCTTTATCCCGCAGCGACGCGCGGGTTTGTTTACTAGTCTATACTATATTTAACAAAAATCATTTTGTCAGCCAAAGAAAATGTAAAAAATACCTAAAATTCCTTAAACTATATATTAACTTGTGAGTCATTTATTTGCAGATTACTATCCACCATCCGTAAATGATTTTCCATCTTTTCTTTTTTTAAATACGCATGTGCTTTTATTCTCAAAAAAAAAAAAAAAAATACGCATTTGCATGAGTACAATTACAAAGAGGCATACAGAGTTGAATGTAACAATCACAGTAGCTAAAGAAGGAATTAAGATTAATATCTGGTACTCAATTTCTCACCTCGTCTTTTGACTCTTATGCAAATATGCAGTCAGCCAATGATCGATCGCAATTTTTGTTACTTTTGTAGTTGGGTAAATTCAAACTCGACGTCTTTCATATAATTATTATTTAGTAGAAGACAAGCCCCCACTCAAGAGTCAAAATTGATCAGAGGAATATTGTCCGTTGTAAAAGAAATCCGACAAAAAGCTTTGCGAGTTTTAGGCTCGGTTTATAGTGTGCGACTTTCGTTTCGTGTCCATCTCATTCCCATGAGGTTTTTTGAGTAAATCACATTATTTTACGCAAATTATATGTAAATATAATAAAAAATTGTCTATTGTATAGCAAATTACTATTACCTACACTTTTAGCCCATAAATTACCATCAGCAAGCCTGTTTTTTTAAATTCTCATGAGCTAGTGTGCAAGGCCCATGCGCAAGGTATTATACCTTGCGGTCAGATTCTCTTTAAATTATTTCTATTGGCAAGTAAATTACAAATCTGTCCTTATGAGTTTGATAATGTGAATTAACACTGCTGAATGTCAGTAGCATTATGAAAAAAATATTATTTCTATATTCCGTCTTTGTTTTTCTTAGAAAAGCACATTTATTTAATAATTCCAAAAACTATTTATACATATTACAATATGAAACTTGAACACTATATCATTTATCTCTGGCTTTGCTGCTTTCACATACAAGTTGCTTTAAATTTCACCTCTTCTCATGGTGAAGAAGTTTCTCCAGCAGGATTTGTAGTCTTTATTCTAAATTATCCTTATACATATGCATACATAGAAACACATTATACCATACGTTTTGATTAACCAAATAGCATACTAACCTTGTCCGGATGCCATTTGATGTCGGCGTAGAATACAAGATCTTCTAGTCTCTCCAGTCTCCTTATGCTATATCTTAATGGGGCAGAATGTTTAGCGTATTGACTGTGAGCCTAGGGACCCTGTATTTATATGGTCATATGTCTTAAAGTCCTAACCCATCGAGGATACAATAAGACACAACTTTACGACCAAGTAACATTAATAGCATATCTTTAGGATTACATAAATCCTTTATTTGTTAAGTCTCCAACCAATATATTATATCACATAAACAATATATCGTAACCGGATAATCATTATTATATTCTCAACTATTTAATCATTGACTAATTGGTTTCCTTAGTATCGTCACAATACATGATATGTCCAATAAAGATATCTTACAGACAAGCCCACTCAAGAGTCAAAATTGATCAGAGGAATATTGTCCGTTGTAAAAGAAATCCGACAAAAAGCTTTGCGAGTTTTAGGCTCGGTTTATAGTGTGCGACTTTCGTTTCGTGTCCATCTCATTCCCATGAGGTTTCTTGAGTAAATCACATTATTTTACGCAAATTATATGTAAATATAATAAAAAAAATTGTCGATTGTATAGAAAATTACCATTACCTACACTTTTAGCCCATAAATTACCATCAGCAGACCTGTTTTTTTAAATTCCCATGAGCTAGTGTGCAAGGCCCATGCGCAAGGTATTATACCTTGCGGTCAGATTCTCTTTGAATTATTTCTATTGGCAAGTAAATTACAAATCTGCCCTTGTGGGTTTGATAATGTAAATTAACACTGCTGAATGTCAGTAGCATTATGAAAAAAATAATATTTCTATATTCCGTCTTTGTTTTTCTTAGAAACAGCACATTTATTTAATAATTCCAAAAACTATTTATACATATTACAATATGAAACTTGAACACTATATCATTTATCTCTGGCTTTGCTGCTTTCACATACAAGTTGCTTTAAATTTCACCTCTTCTCATGGTGAAGAAGTTTCTCCAGCAGGATTTCTTGGAGTACTGACCCTCAGTAGTATACTGACCCCCAGTAGTATACTAGCCTGGCCTTCTTGCATTTGCTCACTTCAACATTGCTTTCATTAGCTCCATCCTGTAAGTCAACTGACAACACAGAGCATAAGGGATAACAAAGTGTGCCCAAAATTGCTCTGGCAATTACAACTCTAATCCTTTCTCTTCAAATATGTTGAAACAACTCTAATCCTTTCTCTTAAAAAATCATAGCATTCAAACACATAAGAACTGTCACTAAACTTGGAGCCTAATCTCTAATAATCTCTATAGTTTCTTCCATTTCTTTCTGAGATAAAAATTGGAAAAGAAAAAACAAAAGGAAGTAGAAGATACAAGCAGCAAATTTTGCAACTAATCCATGAACTTGGAAGAACACATAACCACAAAAAGCAACAAATTTGTTGTCAAACTAACATAAACACAAAACTAAGGCATTACACAACACCACCAATCCCATAAGAAACTAACATAAACACAAAACTAAAGCTACTGACCCGCAATATAAAACTGATAATCAGACTATGGGTAAAGCTATGGTATGTTAACATTTCTCATACATCAACTATTTTTACCACTTTAAGGACTCATGTTACCACTTTGAGGACTAATATTACTATTTTGAGGACTCATATGGTAAACTAAGAAAATTTACCACTTTAAGGACTCATGTTACCACTTTGAGGACTAATATTACTATTTTGAGGACTCTTGTGGTAACTAAGAAAATTTACCACTTTAAGGACTCATGTTACAACTTTGAGGACTAATATTACTATTTTGAGGACTCAAATTACCACTTTTAAGGCAATTGTATGCATGTCATACGTTAACATTTTGTAGAATTTTCCTCAGACTATAGCTACTGACCTAAAAACAAAATGTTGCTGAGTCCTGCAGAAATAACAAACAAATTAAGATCAATATATATAGCTCCACCAAATTGCGAAACAAATAAACAACACATGGTCATTATAGCTTACCCATGCCAAAACCTGTGACAACATGAGGCTAAAGGTACTGACCCTCAGAATTTCTCAGCTAAAGCTACTAAGCATGATCAAATTTCGACAGTATTGAATGCATAATTAGACTATAGCTACTGACCTTCAGAAACTACAAATTTCTCTACTGACCTTCAAGCCCTAGCATAGCAGAAGCCTCGCCTCCGGGGTTGCGCCCTCGCTTCGCCTTCTTTGCAGCCTCGTTTCGCCAGCTTCGCAGCCTCCCTTCGCCGGCTTTGCAGCCTCGCTTAGTCGGCTTCGCAGCCTCCCTTCGCCGATTCCTTCGCCGCCTCGCTCCGCCAGCTGCTTCGTCCCCTACCTTCGTCGGAGCCCTAGATCGATTTAGGGAGGATTTAGATTTTGGGATGGTTTCGATTTTGGAACCGTTCTGATTTTGGGAGAAATGGGTTATGTTAGTCTCAGTGGCATGTTTCATAATTTTCTTAATATTTGAGTGTTTTTTCTATAAAATGGGCTGACAGCCTGTTTCAATTGTTGGCCGCATGGGCTATTGGTTTTGGAGTCTGCTATTGGTAAATAGTAGTGTCATTTTGTAGTTGTTGGTAAAAAGCTCTTGAATTTATTCATGATTGAAAATGTTTATAGGATATGACTGTGGATACTTGAGAGTTTTATGTGATGAACATAACACGTGTTATATTAGATATATCAATAATTTACAATTTTAAAAAATAAATTTTTAATGTAAAAGATTAGGATTAGTGGGTTGACAATACCACTTAGGACCAGAGACAATTTTCTAAAAAAAAAAAACAGTGATAAAAATATATCATGCAATGGCTGGACTAGGGGTCATCATTTGACCCTTAAGCCCTAAGCCCGCCGGGTCTGGCCCTTGCATTAGGACGAGCCGGCCTCACTCTTTCTCGAATAGGCTAGGGAGGAATGTAGGATTATGGGCCATGCAGATGAAGCTCGGCCCTTTAAATCCGCCTAATTCAGTCCTAATAGTTTTTTTAAAAAAATATATATTTTTTTCTATAATATACAACTTATCTCTTTCTTTGTAATTGATTTCATAGGCTTTATTTTTTGGGTCTTTCTAAATATACCCAGCAAATATCGAAGTACACCCAGCAAAGTTTTTACACCCAACAAAATTATAAAATTTCTAATTACACCCAGTAATTCTTCCAATTATACCCTTTTCTTAATTAAATACAGCAAAACCCAAACACCCGTCAAAAACTCCTTTATTCCTAGCAACAAAGCTTGAAAGCTTCAGAGTCGAGGATTTCAATGGTGCCCAGCAACAAAGAGAAGAAGCCCATAAAGCCTCTTTCTTTCCAGTCGAAGATGAAAACAAACCTGTGTGTCAAGACCAAACTTTGAGGTCAAACCCGATTGAGACAGAGGAAGCTGTGTTGAGACTGCCTCCATTTTTCCTATTCCCAGATCATGAAGAAAGGAAGAAGGATCGAAAAAAAAAAAAACACTACCTCATACTCAACAATCGTGTTGCCTCTCTCTCTCTCTCTCTCAAGCGGAAGAAGAGTCAAAATTGGTTAACGTACTCTATGAAACTAGACTATCAATCATATATATGATTAATGATGAACAAATCTCATTAATAACAACTCTTTTTTTTTTCTTTTTTGAGGAGAATTAAAAACAAATCTTTGAACAACCCTATTAGAATTGCTTCTGATAGTGATCTACTCTCTCTCTCTCTCTCTCCCTCCCTCCCTCCCTCCCCAAGTGAAGGTAGAGATTGACAAAAATGTTTGATAATTGTTTCCAGTTATCAATCTACAGTTTATACCACAATTAAAAGCAAGCTTAAGTAGTTAATTTTTGGGATCTATACTCTCTCTCTTTTATCTCACGTTTAAGGTAGAGAAACAAGTTTTTTGGAGAACGGAGAACTTAATTTGCACAACCGCCAGCAGCACCATCGAGCGATTTGCTGGGTGCAATTTTGTTTTTTCTTAAGGGTTAAGTTGGAAAACCAAATAATATATTTTAGAGCTTGGTACACTAAGAAATTTGCTGGGTGTTTTAGAGAAACGGGAATTGAGAGAAAATCGATGTGTGTTCTCATTGATAATAGAGGCCTCTTTATATAGAGGATTACAATGCATAGAATCTGAATCATACAAGGAAAGGTAATCATACATTGAAGATGAATCTATATATTCTTCTAATTAAACCCTATTACCACTAGGTTAAGTAACCTAGAGTTTGGGCCAGACACATATTCTGGATTTACTTGAACACTCCCCATTGTGTCGCCCAAACGTGGTGCTCCTCTCGTTGCCTCATTAAAAACCTTGCTGAGTAACAAAAACCCTGTGGGACAAAAATAACCTCGGTCGAAGGGGAAAAAGAGCACAACACACCCTTCACGTTTCGAGATCATACATGTCTGCATCTCCCCCTGATGACTACGGTCATGGGAGTTCGGATAACTTCCGCAAACGATGCTACCAACATGTTTCTCGAAAGTGGAATTTAGGCAATGACTTAGTGAGCAAGCCTGCCGCATTGTCCTCAAATAGAACCTAGTTCACTTTAATCTTGAGGAAAGTCTGTTGTTGCTGATTATACTTAGTGTGGTCGCTTTTGATGTAGCCTTGCTTCAAAACAAGCAGAATTATCCTATATGCTCGTAGGCTCATCTGTGGTAGACTTCAAACCACAATTGTTCGAACATGCGGAACTATGGATCCAATCCATATACATTCACGAACCACTTTGTGAAGAGCAATAATCTCTGCATTGTTCGAAGATATAGCGACTAGGGTCTGTTCTGTAGACCTCCAAGATATCATGGTTTTTACCCATGGTGAACACTTAACTAGTTTGGGAATGACCTTTGTGTGGGTCAGAGAGATACCCAACATCATCAAAACCTTCCAAAACGCTTATCATTTTGGGATGGGGATAGTGGTCGCAGGCCAGTGTTGGTGGCGTTCGCGGTTTGTGAAGGATCCGAATCCATCGTCTCTCTGTAGGGATAGAACAAGCCCATATCGATCATACATCTCAAGTACCGAAAGATATCTTTTACACCAATCCAATGGTGTCGCGTTGGCGCACAGCTATACCTAGCTAACAAGTTCACAACATATGAGATGTCCGGTCTTGTGCATTGGGGTAAGTACAACAATGTGCCTATTGCACTTAACTAAGGCACTTCTGCCTCTAGCACATCTTCGTCATCATCCTTTGAATGAAGAAGATCATTTTCAAGATCAAGACTACGGATGATCATGGGGGTGCTTGAAGGCTTGACCTTGTCATCTATCAACACGATGCTCAAGTTCCAAACTGAGACATAATCGTGCGCTCCCAAAATCGTTCATCTCAAAATCAGATTTCAAGTGTTCAGCGGTTTCCCTTAACTCTTTAAGGGCTTCCAATGAAGATCATGTCCAACATGAACCGCGATAGAATCCGAAACTTGTTATGGAAACACCCGGGCATATCCCTTCCCAATCAAGTAGTCACTTTAGTGAGCGTTTCAACCTTATTCTAAACTCGCTCCGTGGTCTAAAGCCACTTGACTTGGGTAAATGAAGTTCACCATGAACCTTCATGTACATTCCGTATCTAGATCCCCATAGAGATACGTAGTGACCACATTTGTAAGCTGCATGATCAGTTATTCAGAAACTACCAAACTGACATGGTAGTGGAGTGTAGTGACTTCCATTACGAGAGAATATGTCTCGTCATAGTCGATTCCAGGGTGTTTTGTGAGAAGCCTTGCTCCATAAGGCGACATTACCATCTCTTTTGTTTACCACGCTTTCTAACGAAGACCCATTAGTAAATAGGTTTTATGTTAGGAGGTGTTGGCATCATTTGCTAAAAAAACCTTCCTCTTCGTTAGAGAATCCATCTTAACCTGGATCGCATCTTCCCATTTAGGCCAAATTTCTCTACGTTGGCATTCATTCATCAACGGAGCGTGGTTTGATATCATCGAACTCAACAAACTCATGCGCAACGAAATGCGCGACTACATCATCAATTATGATAGAGTTTCTATCCCACGTCTCGTGTACACTAGTGTAAGTTTCATAGAGCTTTATATTCTCAGGAATAGGTTCTGACGTTGAGGCGTCCCCCAACGATAACCATAATCCGGAAGATACTCATGAGAAGGATTTTGAGTGTCGATGATCCAAGTATTGGGTTGTGCCAAAGTATCCTTTGAACCCACGGGCCTCCCATGCATCGTAGCTGGGGCCATGGCCTGTAACACCAGAGTGGCACTTTCTTTGGCGTTGGCGCCATGCCTACCTCCGTGTAAGGTGGTGCTACGTCATCTCGTAAGGAGGTCCATCCTTGTAGGCATGTTTGCAGCAGATATGTGTGATCTCGTCACTTTAGTAGGGATTGAGATGAGACATAGTGGGGACAAACCACGACAATTCATGTCGTTCCTGCTAAACATTCGTGTTCTTATCTCCTCCTAACGATGGGAAGACTGTCTCATCAAAGTAACAACCCGCAAATCTAGCGGTAATGAGATCGCCTTGTAGGGGCATTAAGTGGTGGACGATTGTCGGAGTCTCAAATCCAACGTAGTTGCCCATTCATCTGTACGGACCTGTCATAATGCGTTGTGGCGGCGCAATTGGCACATAAATGGCTCACTCAAATGTGCGTAAGTACGAAATACTTGTACCCAGTCACTAGCTGTAACGCAGAGATACATTGAGTGGCGATAGGTCGTAGACGAATTAGCATAGCTGCATGCAATATTGCATCACCGCAATCGGATATAAGGAGAGTGGTGCACATTACCAATGTCCTGACTACCATCGTAGTCGTTTCCGCTAGACCATTTGGGTGTGTTCATGAGAATATGATGTCCAACATCAGTCCCATTGCAATATCCAACGAAAATCTTCAATGTAAACTCTCTAACATAGTCAAATCCAATTGACTGAATAGGATGATTCGGGGAGTGAGCCCGATGTCATATGATATGTGCTAGGAGTGTACCATAAGCAGCATTTACAGGTGGACAATGGCACAACACGTGACCAGCGTGTTTGCGTGTCAACCAACATCATGTGATATTTAAACGTCCGCAGGTTGGTTGAACTAGTCCACAGAATCCTCACGAACTCTATGTAGGAACAGAATGAGTATTTTCATATCCTTTGCATAGGACGGTCTCAGTCCTAATTTCCCTAAGGAACAGGCTTTGTAAAACGAGCGAGAGGCTTTAGAAGACCAATAAGGATTTTGGTTGGGTCTGAGCGTCTGGAACGCTATTTGAAGCAAAATTGGTGATTGCAACATCACTTAGGGCGCCATCACCATGATGGACGCCATCCATGGTGTCATCGATAGGGACTGTTCTAGCCCTAGGTTGGTGGTCGACGGCGGCGGTGGCGGTCACACTTAGTCCAGAAATCAACTTTTGATTCGTGCTTCATTTCGCTCGAGAAAATTTATGTCTGTGTGAAGTCTTTAGTAGACGGACCATCATATCATGACTAGGATGACCTATCCTATTGTGACAAAGCCAATATGTGTCTAAATCCAAGGGATGATCTTCACATAAACTTTATTGTCTAAATCCAATATGTGACAAAGCCAATATGTGTCTAACTTTATTGGATTTAATAGCTCGAATAGTGACATAGAGTCCACTAGAGAGACACATAAACTTCTCTAAGATGTGTATTTGTTCGCAATTATTAGAGGTATTGCAAAGGAACTCATTTCCGTTCTCTTTTGCGTTTTCGCATGGAATCCGTTGGCTGTTCATAGGTGCGATTTGCCCTAGGAGCGTAGAGAGTTTCTGTGACAATAATCAAGGTGCTATTTGGCAAGGGGAACTTGGGCTATTCCAGGTCCTTGAATTAATACTAATGGCCTAGTCATCGTAGTCACAAAGTAATATGCTGCAGAGACGGGGAAGGTAGAGAGAGTCTTCTCAATCAACATCGCATTTGTGATCTCTTTACCACAAAATTCCATTAAGGATTTAATGCGAAGTGTTTCCGAGTTGTAGTCAAGAACTGACTTGAAATCACAGAAGCGGAGGCTATGCCATCTCACTTCTAGGTCAGGAAGCAGGGAGTCACGGACGTTGCCAAATCTTTCTTCGAGTGAGACCCACAGCCTTCTGGGGTCTTCTTCATTCATACACTCTAACTAGAGCGAATCATTCATACGACAAGTCATTATGATGATGGCTTTCGCCTTATTTGCCTCTAAGGCTGCTCTATTTGCTTCCAAAGCTTGAGCTTGCTCAACAGTTAGCACGTCCTGGCTAGGCTGAAGAATCGTACCCAAGATTCCATCGGCCTTGAGATGTTGGCGGACATCACGAACCCACCTGTGATATCCAGAGCCAGTTGTTCCCAATGGAGCAAAGTCCAATTTGTTCAGGTTACTCATCCTGAAAGAGAACAAGAAAAATGGTTAGTTTCGGAGCAGAAAAAGCTACCACGAAAACATATAAAATTTCTGAGCGTAGTTGCTTCCAAGAAATTAAGGATTTCTGAGCGTAGTCGTTTCTAAGAAAATCCGATTCCAAGAGGGGTTTTGGATTAGATCGAAACAACGATCTATGTGGTCGATCGTTTTCTTCTCAACAAACTCTAAGTTTGGAGGACTCTACAAGCTCCAAGCTTGGAGTGAGCACGAACCCCCACAGTTCAGCTTTTGGTCTCCCCTATGAAGAGGAAAGGGGGGTAGAAGAAGGGAGGTTGCAAGTCCCTGAGAAAAAGAAGAAAAACTCAAAAACGGGAACTTGTCACCCTTTCATTTCGGTCAGCTTTTGGTCTACAATCCTATAACAAGGATCGAGAACCACACTGCAATCCTACAAGTCTGTTCGCCTAGGACTAAAGCTCATCTGCAATCCTACAACAAGGATCGAATACGCTCTGCAATCCTAAGAGGTAAACATACCTCTTAGGATTGCAGAGCGTATTCGATCCTTGTTGTAGGATTGCAGATGAGCTTTAGTCCTAGGCGAACAGACTTGTAGGATTGCAGTGTGGTTCTCGATCCTTGTTATAGGATTGTAGACTGCTATCAATCCTAGTTGTTGAAACTGGCAGATGAGAGGCGCGTGGGGTTGCTGTTGGCAGGCTGCTCGTTGGGCAGGCGCTGTGGGTGTACGTGGCAGGTGCGGCGTATGCTGCGCGCTGGCTTACGACGTTGGGTTGCAGAGATATGCTATCGATCCTAAGCTAGGATTGCAACAGGTTTGCAATCCTGGTCTGGGCAGATGATGAAGTAGGTGCTCGGTGGATGCGGTGCTTCAAGGGCAAGCGACTGAACTTATGCGTAGGCTAGTAGCAGCAGAGGCTTGCAGCAGGAATAAGCGCACGGGCGCGCAGGAGAGGTGCACGGCGAATGGCAGCGAACTGGAAAAAGGATTTTTGGATTTTTGGCTTCTTGAAACTAGGGTTAGGGCTTGTGCTGATAACGTGTTTAAGGAAAACTGAATTGAGAAAAAATCGATGTGTGTTCTCATTGATAATAGGGGCATCTTTATATAGAGGATTACAATGCATAGAATCCGAATCATACAAGGAAATGTAATCATACATTGATTAGGAATCTCTAGATTCTTGTAATTAAACTCTATTACCACTAGGTTAAGTAACCTAGAGTTTGGGCCAGACACATATTCTGGATTTACTTGAACACTAGGTATATTTAGTAAGACCCTATTTTTTTAATTTGTATTTTCTTTGTAAAACAACAATTAATTTTGAAAAATTTGAAGAGATAGTTAATAGAATATAACCACCTTAATTAATATTTATATATGTTATTAAGTTAATTTCACTTATTAGTACCATTTGATTTAGTGACATAAATCTCTTTTTTATACATAGGTGTTCATACTATATGCATATTAGGCACAAACACCGGAATCACACGACCAAATGGCCATCGGAAGAGGCTTGAGTCCTAGCTCTACAAGACGGGCCCAAATCCTAATGTATACGTAAGCCTCACATTCTCAACTTTAATAGGCCACACTTAGGCCCACATAGGAAATGAAAGGGTGACAAGCTCAAACCTACACTATATATACATACATCTCCTCTCATTCAAGGTAAGCATCCATTCTTCACTTACTCCTACCTTATCTACATTCTTACATGTATCTGACTTAGGCATTGAAGAGTCGAAGGCCGGCAACCCCGGTCTTCCCTCTTACCTCTATTCATAGTTGACAGGCATGGGACTCGAAGATGGTTTCTCTCACGGTGATTCTTGGTTTCCCTCGGAACTACGCATAAACATTAGCACTAGAAGGAGGCCCCCTCAATGGTAAACACCCTCACAGCTCGCTGGAAAATTTTCTGAGCTCACGGCCAACTTCATATCTCTGCTACGACAACTTTCATTCATCACACTAAGATTCATCATCTCTCCCACATCTCCCTCAACCCAACATCAGAGTCAGGCAATTTTTGTTTTTGGGTCTTTCGTTCATAGAGAGTTTTAAGGAAATAGAAACTAGATATGGGTTTCTCTATCTCCTCTTCCACCATTGGGGTCTACAACACCTTTGTGCCTCACCTCCACCACCATTGGATTTATCAGCCTCTTGCAAGTCCGGTCCGACGTTGATGTCCTCTGACGATGCCGGAAAGTAGGTCACTCACCGCCGCAGTAAGCACCCGAAAATTTTCTCTAGGCATCCACGACCCTTGCTTCCTTCCCTGGTCGTCACTACAATATAAGCAGCATCCTTTGATCCACGATGGAATCGATTCGTACAACTCCCAAATCTTCTCTCTACACCCAGATTAGTCACATGCAGTTCTGCTCTTCTCCAGTGAACCATGATTACAAATCTCGCAATTCTAGTTTTATCACTAAGAGTGAGATGGAAGAGAGAGAACCTATCTCAGATTTTCTCTCTCTCCTTGGCTGACGACTTCTAATCACCTCCCTCACTGAGACATTTGTGACTGGGCTTAATCAGCCGGAAACCAAGTTGCTTCGGCGCATTCCCAACAACTTACTCACCAGAACCATCATCTTGCTCTTACATAGCACCGGAGTACAAAGCCGTCCACATTCCCAGTCTCAAGAATGGAAGAGATCAACTTCTCGGCCTTGACCCAACGACCCAAGTTCCCAACATCGACACATCTTGAGTCCAATTGCTTCTAACTTTCCCAGGTTGAGTCCGAGTGATCATCGATCTTCAGGACCTAAGACCGGAGTTTCAAGAAAACGAGCAAGACCTCTGCTCACAAAAGTTAGGCCCACATAGAAAATGAAAGGGTGAAAAGTCCAAACCTACACTATATATACATACATCTCCTCTCATTCAAGGTAAGCATCAATTCTTCACTTAGTCCTACCTGATCTACATTCTTACATGTATCTGACTTAGGCATTGAAGAGTCGAAGGCCGGCAACCCCGGTCTTCCCTCTAACCTCTGTTCATGGTTGATAGGTATGAGACTCGAAGATGGTTGCTCTCATGGTGATTCTCAGTTTCCCTCGGAACTACGCAAAAACAATAAGAGGTCGTGAATTCGACTCACAAAAGACTGATATTGTAATTATTAATTATTAATTATTGATGTTTTAAAAACATAAAATAAAACAACAATTGGGATATAGGAATTTGAAGAAAAAGATTGTGGTTACAGGACGTCCAAGCCATCCAAGACATTCTCCAAAATAAAATCTCACGGTACAGCTGAATTTCAATGCTATTACAAACCTTCCTAACATGCTTCTGCCGTTCCCTTTGAAAACATATCTCATCTGAAATCTATTCCCTTCACTTTGGTGTTTATGGTCTGATAAAAAACTTTCTTCTCTGGGATGAAAATAACAATTTTTTTTAATGAAATAACATGTTATAGCTTTAAACATATCACATTTAAGGGTTTAGGGTGTTAGAGGGAGGATGCAAAAGGGGCCAACATTAAAAGATAAACACAAGGAAATAAGAAAATAATATATTATTTCTACTACGCTGTGTTCACATTTAGATATTTAT
Source organism: Rosa rugosa (assembly GCF_958449725.1). Classification (NCBI taxonomy): domain Eukaryota; kingdom Viridiplantae; phylum Streptophyta; class Magnoliopsida; order Rosales; family Rosaceae; genus Rosa; species Rosa rugosa. The sequence goes on from NC_084821.1 coordinate 8,105,230, forward strand.
CTTCATTCCCTCGATGAGTCGATGCTTTTAAGAGTTAGAGCACAAACGCATTAAGCCGCTATGTAGATTTGGGCAAGTGCATTTAAAGTGATGAGTAGTGAGCAACATGTACTGGATGCCTTGGACTTACATGAAATTTTGTTGACTTTGACTAGGCTTGGCTCGGCCCGACCTGATCTTAAGCCCTTAAACCCAGCTCATGATAATCCCTAGGCCGGACCTAGGCCTCATGGGCCTCTCCACTCCTCTCCATTAAAACTGTCAAACGGGCCCTAAATAGATACAGCGAACATCAACAAACATGCTGGAACAGTGAACTGTGGTGGAGTTGGGTAGCCAATTGGTACTTAAAGTCTAGTGTCAATGATGACCTACCTTCCTGAATAATGGACGTGTAGACGTCGACATTTTGTTTTTCTGAAAAGAAAAGCAAGCTATATGATCCTGTCCACAATTTGGTTTCAGCAACCAGACGAGAAGGGACCAAACACTCTTTCTTTGCACCACAACTTGCACCTTACAAATTCCCACAATTATAGACTCTGTCCGCTCCCACATGCATTGCCGAGACCGTCGTCTTCAGCGTCACTTCCAACTTTGGTCACCGATCTAATCCATATGATCTTAATTTAAACTCGATCATCATCATCGTCATGCATGCCCAATCAAACTGGCTCGAATTGTCCTCCATTTCTACGGTTTCTGAGGATTTTGTCTCCTCGAAAGTGTATCTTGGTAAGATAATTGTATTTGATACTTTGATTCATAATTGTGTATGTGTGAGATCATTTCATGATCAAGTTGTGTATATAAAATAAATAAAAAACACATTTTAAGATATAAATATGTACTAAAATTCTAATTTATACTCGCTCAAAAATTTTCTTCATACAAAAAGCATTTAGATGAGATTGTCAAACTACATTTGCATACTGATTTGTATGTCTACAATGCTAAAAATTGAGATTTTGGTATTTTTGGTACAACTTTTATTAATACTAATGTCTATAAACTTATATGTTTATATCTAAAATTGTGTTATTTTTTACATGTAACGCATGTTCGTTAAATATTAAATTTTAAAACAATTAACCCTTAAATTGAATCGATTAAAGAAATCAATTTGAATATAAACATAACATAAACTCAAAATAACAACCTTAGATGAAATAATCTATCATCAATGAAGGATGTCAAAATTTATGAAGAATTAGATCCACTATATAAGCATGGTTCGTTATTTGTGACACATACAAAGTGTGCTATAATTAGTTTGATTGCCATGCATATCTATCAACTAAAAAAGTGCCTTCTTAATTGATTAATCCCTTCGACCAAAAAAAAAAAAAAAAAGGTGCGCTAATATGAGACTGTCAAACCGGGCGTGAAAAGCAAATGCCAGTTGTCAGCCCAACATTGGGTGGATTTGGAACAGATTAAAATCCTGTGGGACCTAGTTATCCTGCCTGTCCTCTTCACGGCCAACATGTCATCTGTCTTTTACAAACGGGGCCAATCGAGGAGTACGGAGTTCGACTACGTGATGACGTGGCAGAAAGCAGTCCAGTGCTTTTTGAGGAGTCGTTAGCTACTTAGCTGGGCAAAGTCCTGGCCACTTGTTACTCGAGTGGCGGAGATTTGCCCTAGAAGACCACCAATAACGACCCAATGTATATCCCAATCAAAAGCCTTGCTAATAATGAAAAAAAAGAAGATCAAAACTATCTAATCTTTTTGATAAAAAAAAAAAATTAAAAAAAAAAAAAACCATCTAGTCTTCATGATGTTCCGGAAAAAAAAAACGATATTATTGGATGTTAAGTTTGTTATGTGATTTTCTCGATCCCTCAAGACGTTTCCGATAGGTCAACATCAAATCAGATTTTGCGTTTATAAAATAAAGAAATCATATTAAGCATGAGAGATTGGATAGCTTGACATTATAAATTAGAAAATTTACTATAAATAGAAACATTTAAAATTAATTTAAAAAAATTGGAAAGATTGTACAATGTATTGAAGTTTTGACAACTTTTCACATGAAAAGGAATAGCTTGACATGTACAACTCGAGGAAGAATTAAACTCTATTTAGGATCCAACAATACCTTTTTCAACTTTTCGATCACCAAGAGCAATTATGTTGGAAGAAAAAGGAGAGTAAGATAATCTTCACGAAAGTCTTAGATTCATTGAACTTAGTTAATAGTTTAATGAACATTTTTGAATATGACCGTTAAAATTAATTATTCTCGTGAATTTATTTCGGTTAGCTTGTATGGATGAACGTTATTAGTCAATACTAATTGTTTTCTTGTTGTATTCTAGTCATTTCTATGATTTTAGTAAAAAGAGAGATGTAATAAGTGAAAAAACTTTATCGATACAACTATAGTAGAAAAGAATACTTTGATTTAGGGTTTTCAATAATAATTATATTCATCCCACAAAGGGGTATATATACAAGGACAAGAGGAGTAGTTTAACCCTAATAGGAAACAATCATTCCTATAATTACATGATAACCTAAATAAATAAGAATCATAATTACATAAAATTTACAGCTATTCTACACTCCCCCTCAAGTTGGTGCATAGATATCTATCATGCCCAACTTGTCAACTGAGCTGTCGAATATCTTCCTGGACACTCCTTTAGTAAGAACATCAGCTAACTGCTCTTCTGAGTTTACAAATGGAAAACGAATAACCTTTCTGTCAAGATTTTCTTTAATAAAATGACGGTCAACCTCCACATGCTTTGTCCTATCATGCTGAACTGGATTATGTGCAATCTCAATTGCAGCTTTATTATCACAATGCAAATCCATAGGTTGTTTAAGCTTGTAACCTAGATCTTTCAGGACATTATGAATCCATAACATTTCACAGACTCCATGTGCCATACCTCGAAATTCAGCTTCTGCACTTGATCTAGCCACAACTTTCTGTTTCTTGCTACGCCAAGTGACAAGGTTCCCTCCTACAACAGTGAAGTACCCAGATGTAGAACGCCTGTCAGTTTTATCACCAGCCCAATCTGCATCGGTGTATCCCACAACTTCCAATTCATCCTTTTTCTCAAACAGTAATCCTTTACCTGGCGCCATCTTCAAATACCTCAAAATCCGAAAAACTGCATCCATATGTTCTTCACTAGGACAATGCATAAACTGACTGACAACACTCACAGCATAAGCAATATCAGGTCTAGTATGTGAAAGATAAATCAACCTTCCTACAAGACGTTGATACCTTCCTTTATCAGTTGGAACTTGATCAGGATAATTGGCAAGTCTGTGATTCATCTCAATGTGTGTCTCAATTGGACTGCAGTCCAGCATCCCCGTTTCAGCAAGTAAGTCAAGAACATACTTCCTCTGTGACAGTGAAATTCCCTTCTTAGACCTCGCAACTTCAATACCCAGAAAATACTTCAGTTTCCCCAGATCCTTCATTTCAAACTCCTTTGACAGATACTTTTGCAACTCATTCATCTCTTTTGGATCATCCCTTGTAACAATCATGTCATCAACATACACAATAAGAGCTGTAATCTTACCATTCTTGCGCTTGATAAACAAAGTATGGTCAGAATTGCTCTGTTTGTATCCAAAGGCTCTCATGGACTTTGAAAATCTCCCAAACCAGGCTCTTGGAGATTGCTTCAGGCCATACAACGATTTCCTCAACTTACACACCTTGCCAACTTCACTTGGGTAATTCTTAACACCAGGAGGCACATCCATGTACACTTCTTCCTCTAAATTCCCATTAAGAAACGCATTCTTCACATCAAACTGGTGTAAGGGCCAATCTTTGTTTGCTGCAAGTGAGATTAGAATCCGAACAGTATTAATCTTTGCCACAGGTGCAAAAGTCTCCTCATAATCAATCCCATAACGTTGTGTGTATCCCTTGGCAACCAACCTAGCTTTGTATCTATCAATAGTCCCATCAGCATTAATCTTCACAGTAAACACCCAACGACATCCTACAGTCTTCTTTCCAACTGGCATAGGTACTAACTCCCATGTTGCATTCTTCTGAAGAGCCTCCAATTCTTCATTGTAGTAGGTCGGAATGGGCCTTCCATTTTGCTTTGCTTCAAAACACTTTTTGTTCAACTCAAAGATTCGGGTTTCATCAGAATCATCTTAAAAGGTTTTCTCTACAGCTTCCCAAATATCTTTCGCAGTAGGAAGACGAATATACCGGTTCATGAGAGAGGATTCCATGGAGTCAATTAGCCAACTTTTCACCTTTTCATTGTCCGTGGCCCAAGCTTCATACTCTGCAGAATTCAAAGATTTAATCTCTCCCTGTTGTGTTATGGCTTGGTCATTTATCCTTATTAGCCTCTGAGTTTCTGATCTTTTGATCAAACATCAGGTTTTGTTTTGTAAGATAGTGCAAATTATTAGGATGGAATAGTGACAATGTTCCATGAAAATACAAATGAAAGTACAGTATAAAACTATCTTAAAAAAAGGAAAAAGGTCAAGCTAGTCGTTATACAGGAGAGATAAGATCCAATTATCTTATCTCGAACATTATGGTTAGGGTAAATAAAACTCTTTATGTAACACAAATCTGACCCCCTATTCTTCGCACACCACACCTTCCCCTCTACTCAACCAAACTCTCCCATGGCTTCCCTTGCCCAAAACAACAGCAGGCTTTCCATAGCCATGGAGCGAACTGGCCAATGGTATATAACAAAGCAACACTCTACATGAATGTTTCACCGTGCCTATATAGTTAAGAAATTCAATTCTTATGATGATGATCTTGCATGTGCTTTATTTTACAGGATTTTCTCTCAAGATATCCCTGCAGATGTAGTAGTCGAAGTTGGCGAAGCCAATTTCTCCTTACACAAGGTACTACAATCGAGTCCACACTCAGATCATTTCAATTCTGTGTTGATAATGTGCTTATGTTCGAGTTTATGTCCATGTTAAGTTCGATGAAAAACTCACTTCTATGTAATAGTTCATGCTAGTGGCCAAGAGCAACCGGATTAGGCAACTGATATTGGAATCGGCCGAACCAGACCTGACCCGAATCGACCTCTCCAACATTCCTGGAGGACCGGAGACGTTCGAGAAGGCAGCCAAGTTCTGCTACGGCGTCAACTTCGAAATCACAGTCCACAACGTAGCGGCTCTCCGATGCGCCGCCGAGTACCTCCAAATGACCGATAAGTACTGCGATAACAACCTTACCGGCCGTACGGAAGATTTCCTCACTCAGGTGGCCTTATCCAGCCTCTCCGGCGCCATTGTCGTTCTCAAATCATGCGAAGACCTCACTCCCATCGCTGAAGAACTCAAAATCGTTCAGAGATGTGTGGAAGTAGTCACTTCCAAGGTACAAATTTTACGAGCTAAGTTAGCTATTAACACGAATAAATTAATTCATCATCATATAAATAATACATGGTTGTTTATAGGTTACAATCGAGGCAAACTTTCCGAGCCGGTCTCCGACGAACTGGTGGACGGAGGAGCTATCAATTTTGGACATTGATTTCTTTGGGAGAGTAATAACATCCATGAAACAACGTGCTTCGAAAACTCTGACCGTATCGAGTGCGATCGTTACATACGCCGAGAGATGGCTCCGGGATCTGATCCGGGACCACTCCGGCGCCGGCACCAAGTCCTTGGAGTCCGACGACTCCGACATCAGAATCCGGCAGCGGGAGCTTATACAATCCATAGTGCCTCTCCTTCCTTCCGAGAAGGCCGCTCTGCCGATCAACTTCATCTGCTGCCTTCTCAGATCAGCGACGTTCGTCAAGGCCTCGACGGCGACCAAGAACGAGCTAGAGAAGCGGATCTCGGCGATCTTGGAGCACGTAACCGTCGACGACCTGCTGGTCCTGTCGTTTTCTTACGACGGCGAGAGGCTGTTCGATCTGGAGAGCGTGAGGAGGATTATCTCGGGATTCGCGGAGAGGGAGAAGAGCGTGGCGGTTTTTAACGCCGGTGACTTCAGGGAGGTGTGCTCCGCTGCAATGCTCAGAGTTGCTAAGATTGTGGATGCGTATCTCGGCGAGATAGCCACTTGTACTGAGCTTAGCATATCCAAGTTTAATGGCATCGCCGTCCTCATCCCCAAAGGCGCGCGTAAAGTCGACGACGACCTCTATCGTGCCGTTGATATTTACTTGAAGGTAATAATTAGTCCATAATTTTCAACCTTATTTCCATGTGTTTGAGACTCACTAATTATCCAGCTTAATCCTTATACTTAAAGAGTAAGAGTCTAAGATCATTATAGTAGTCTTTGAACTTTACTTTGAGGAGTAAATTAAAAATTTTGAAATTTAAAAGGCAAAAGTATCACAATAGATAGTGGCCTGTCAGGAGTCGGAGAATCTGTGGATCCATTTCTTATTTTCAGAAGCTAGCTTCTTCTGCCTTTTATTTTGATAAATTCTGCTCTGGTTTTGTAAAGGATTTTGTGTTGTACTTTTCTTTTCTTTTAGCAAAAAAAGAAAAGAAAAGGCTAGTGGCTGGTTTGAGCTTTGATTAGCTAAACTAATTGGTTAATTAATGATGTGCAGTCTCATCCGAACCTTGATGAGATAGAGAGGGAGAAAGTGTGCAGTGTAATGGATGCATTGAAGTTGTCATACGAAGCGAGATTGCATGCTTCGCAAAATAAGCGTTTGCCTGTACAGATTGTGCTGCATGCGCTCTATTTCGACCAGCTCAAGCTGAGGAGCGGTGAAGACGAGGACGACATGCAAATGGATGCTGTATCGACCAGAAATCAGGTACAGGCCGACGTGTCGTTGGCTAAGGAGAATGAGGCACTGCGAACAGAGCTGTTGAAGATGAAGATGTACATTTCGGACATAAAAAAGACTGGAAGTGGTGTAGGTGCAAGTGCAGCAACGACGTCGTCTGGGAAAGGCGGTGGGCCTAGAAAGCCGACGTTTTTCTCGTCGGTGTCGAAGAAACTGGGAAAGTTGAATCCGTTCAAAAATGGGTCTAAGGACACCTTGAACATTGATGATTGTGTGGACGTTACCAAGCCTAGAAGAAGAAGGTTTTCCATCTCTTAATCAAAGTCTTTTTAAGCATTAGATCGAGTTGCTTCTGCGTACTCCACTAGTACATGTACATGTTTGCACTTTGTGGACGGATTTGTGGTGGTGATGTTTTTTCTTATTCTTTTTTGTTCTGTCTCTGTTTTTTATTGAGATTTGTTATCTTAATTTTGGAGCACCCTTGCTCAATTTGTGTAGTGACAAATATATATAAATTACAAATTTCTCAAATATGGATGAATTATTGGGATGAGTATTTATGTTAAGACCACCAAGTGCGTGTTGGCATGTGGAACTTGGAGGCTAAATTAGAGACTTAAATCCCTTCTACTTGGGTGTTGTTGGAATTCTTCTTGAGCAGAAAGAGAGAATTAGAATTCTCCATAAATCAAGTCAAAACATGATCACAGTTTCTAGGTTAGGATTTGCAGGGTGAACTAGGTACTAAGCTTGAGAATCATTTAAGAGCGCCATTAACTCTTTCCCTGAACAAACATGCACGGTGTACCATTAGCAAAGAACTTGCTCATAAATCTTAAATTTCGAAGGCATTAATAGAGAATTATGGTGTACGTACGTATTACTGATTCTTGTAGTACATGAACCCAAAAGTAGTAATCCTTAGACGTATGTAATGAAAGAGATAAGAATTAATAATAGTTTTTTTAGTCAAGAAAATTAGCCACAATCTAAATTAGAGATAAGAATTAATAATAGTTTCCGGCGACAAAATGACGGTGGACCACCGGCGTCTGGTTCCTTTTCTCGTCAGGGTCACTGTGAACTAGGTGGAAATGAACTCAGCCGACTCGCCGGACTGCAATCCGATCCGCAGCCACAAGAAGAAGACCCCCTCCTCAAATTCATCGATTACTCCAGATCCGCTCTCTCGCCTGAAACCGACGAAGATTCGTCGGATCCGAACAAAAATGGGGCGGAGACCTGCAGTGCCTACTCCAGCGGCGTTACGGCGGCGATTTTGCTCTCCGATCTCTCACAGGTATGGGTTTTTAGCCGAATTAGGTTATGGCTTTCGGTTTGTGTTTGGTTGCTGATGAAATGTTTGGGATTAGATATGATTGGAATTTGTGTTGATTTGATTACGTATGGCATGAGAAAAATACGGACAGGCTTGTGAAGAAAATGCTAGAATGCGTGAAGCAATTGCAAAAGAAGAATAAGCTAAGGAAGCATTCGAACACTGTGACCATTGATTCCATTTACAAGAAGAATTTCTTGTCCTTGAATAGTGTGTTGGAAGCAGTGATTGTCGACATTTTTGTTCTCCCTGGTAATCTGGTGACTGAGGAACTGTAGAATTAAAGGAAAGATGGCTTCTTTTGGTTGAAATGTCGTTTGTTTATCTGTGTAGCTTTGGTGATTTCGATTGGATGATGCTTTGGTGAAGATAGTTGCAGTTATATGATTATGGCTATGATAAAATGACCAATTTTGTATCAAATAATAAGGCTGCAGCATGGTTTCATGTTACTGTGCATTTGTAAAAATCAATTATCATTAGTTTTGCTCTAAAGTACCATTTGTTGGCTTAAGTATGTACAAGATAAAGTTCTCAAATATCAAATCATCCCGTTAGGCATGCACCTTTTACTTGTTGTAATGTTGGACTGTTGCATGAAGTGTTTGATTACTAGAAGGACCATTGATTGTTTGGTAGAGCAATAATATTAGAAGAAGAGGCTCATGTAAATTTGAGAAAGATAGCATTTGGGTAAGGAGGGTGGGCCTAGAGTGCTGCATGACAGCATAAAGATTATGTAAATTAGTATTTCACCTCAACATATAAATATGCTAAGCAAGCCTAGAGTGCTCAAATTCACCAAGAACCAGCAACCTCTATATTGCAATATATTTCACCTCAACATATAAATGTGCTAAGCAAGCCTAGAGTGTATTTCTTAAAATTGTTTTAATATGCACATTGTAGATGTAAGACAAAACACGAGTACGAGTTCAGTAGCAGAACACGAGTACGAGGGCAGTAGCAGAATTGGATGAGCATGACTACAGCGAGTGCAGTAACAAGATTGGACAAGCAGTAGCAGGATTAGACGATGACGAGTGCAGTAGCAGAACACGAGTACAAGTGCAGTAGCAGAACTGGACGAGTATGAGTGCAGGGAGTGTAGTAGCAGAATTGGACGAGTGCAGTAGCAGAACACGAGTACAAGTGTAGTAGCAGAACTGGACGAGTATGAGTGCAGTAGCAGGATTGGACGAGTGCAGTAGCAGGATTAGGTGATGACGAGTGCAGTAGCAGAAAACGAGTAGCAGAACTGGACGAGTATGAGTGCAGTAGCAGGATTGGACGAGTATGAGTGCAGTAGCAGGATTGGACGAGTGTAGTAGCAGGATTAGATGATGAGATGAGCGTAGTAGGAGAGTGAGGTTTTGTGAAGTAACATAAAGGGATTATTCTCAAAGAAAAAGAAAAGTAACATAAACGGATTATTCTCAGAAAAAAAAAATTTAACATAAAAGGATTATTCTTAAAAAAAAAAAAGTAACATAAAGAATTATTCTTAGAAAAAAAAAAGTAACATAAGGGGATTAGAAGTCAAAAGAAGTAGTTAATGGTAAAAAAGTAAATTAACTCATGACATGTGGCAAGTGAAGAGCAGATTGTCCTTATTTGTAAGATTTGATCCTTATAAAGGGATTATAAGTCAAAAGAATTAATAAATGATAAAAAAAAGTAAATTAACTCATGGCATGTGGCAAGTGGAGAACACATTGTCCTTATTTGTAAGATTTAGTCCTTATATGTTTAATTCAATCTAGAGGATGTATTTGTTAAGTCATCTTTCGTCAATAAAATTTGTTAAAATAAATAAGTAAATTATAATTAATTAAGGGGAAATTACTGGTCCCCCCTTTAACTTTTTAGGATTCGACAGTTCAGTCCCTGCTATTCCAATTTTAACAGATAACTCCCCACACATTCAAATTTCACACAATTTGGTCCAAAATGACCATTTTACCCCTCACTTCTTCTTTTTTATATATCTAATATATACACACACACATATATACATATACATACATACATACATACATACATACATATATATATATACACACACACACACACACACACATATACATTATATATATACACACACATATGTATAAAATTATACATATATTTATATATCTACATATACATATACATACATATATATATATATAGATATACACACACACATTAGATATATAAAAGTTGTGAATTTTTTTTATAATATGAAACATAAACATAGTATATAGACTTACCAAATACATAAACACATTAGATACATACATATACATACATATACATACATATATATATACACATTTACATATCTATATACATATACATATATATCTATATATACACATATACATATCTATATACATATACATATATATCTATATATATATATGTATATATCTGCATATGTATATGTACACACACACATATATACATATAAATATATATAAAAAGAGAGAGAGAAGAATAAAAATATACACACATATACATACATATATACTCACACACACACACACATATATATATATATATGTGTGTGTGTGTATATTTTTTATTCTTCTCTCTCTTTATATATATATATATATATATAAAGAGAGAGAAGAATAAAAAATATATATACATACACACACACACACGCACACACATATATACATATGTATAAAAGAGAGAGAGAGAGAGAAGAATTAAAAAAAAAACAAAAAAAAATAAGTGAGGGGTAAAATGGTAATTTTGGATCAAATTGTGTGAAATTTGAATGTTTGGGGAGTTATCTGTTAAAATTGAAATAACAGGAACTGAACTGTCGACGCACCAAAAGTTAAAGGGGGGACCAGTAATTTTCCCATTAATTAATTATCAATAAATCATCGATGTAACCAAAAAGTTGAAAATCTTTGAGAAATCTTAAGAAAATACTGTAAAGAATCTAGGGTTCAGTTCATGTCATGAGGCTACTCAAATCTCCCCGATATTTTCAATAGCAAAACCCTAGCTCCGAGAAGAAGATGAAAGTGAAAATCTGGAACACTAATCCAATTGCATATAAGACAAAAACACACATATTGCACTCACATACACACATGCATATATAATTATAAAGAAACAAATATGCAGATCCTTAGAACAAGGAAGGTGTATACCTGCTGGAACTGATGAAGCCATCTCAAATACAGATCTTCTGTACTTCTCTTTGTTTGTTGTCTATCTATGGGGCAAGAACTGAATAGCTCATCTTGTTGTTCAATTTCAACTTACAGAAGATGGTAATCACAATCAAGAGCTCTGAACCCAAGGGAAAAAGCTTTGAGGTTGAAAAGTTTGCTGCCCTTGCATGTGCTTGAGGATCTTGAGGATCCTATCCATGAGAGTACTATTCCCCAAGTGACAAGCGCAATCCTTGCCAAGGCGGTCGATTACCTCAACATGCACATGCAATGTTGTCTGTGTCGGCATTAATTGTGTAAATAGGTTCGACACCTATTTCGTGCTTGTACACAAGAACATACTCTTTGATCTCATCAAGGCAGCAAGCTTTCTTTGCATTAGCCTCGTTTGGTTCACGGAAAGGAAACACTATGCCAAAAAATGCTTCAGACGACAGACCATATCTGTCGTCTGATGAAGTAAAAATCTGTTGTCTAAGTGGCTGTCGTCTCTAAGCCATTCAGACGACAGATATTCTCCGTCGTTTATAAGCTACTCAGACGACAGATTCAGTTTAAGTTCTGTCGTCTGAAGTACCTAATATTGAAGAATCGGAGTCTATCTGTCGTCTGAAACACCATACCACTACATATTAATGTTGTTGGAAATTCACTTCATCAACGGATTCAAAAAATAACTGTCGATGTAGTTAATGTAAGATGACGGAGTTTTTGTTGTTTCTGTCGTCTGAATGGCTTAGAAACAACATATCAACACCTACTTCTGTTGTCTGAGAGCCATTTGAACTCTACTTTTCTGTTGTTTGAACGTGGTAGAAACAACATATCAATCACCTACTTCTGTTGTCTGAGAGCTCTTTGAACTCTACTTTTCTGTTGTTTGAATTTGGTAGAAACAACATATCAACCACCTATTTCTGTTGTTTGAGAGCTCTTTGAACTCTACTTTTCTGTTGTTTGAACTTGGTAGAAACAACAGATGATCATTTGTTTCTGTTGTTTCTATTTTCTTGATACAACATAAAGTGTGCTGTATTTTCTTGATACAACAGAAACCTGCATATATCTGTTGCCTTTCAACCATTTCAACATCAGTCATTTACAATCATCAAAACCATAAAATTGGACTAAAATCAGCATTGAAAATGATGGCTACGTTTCATTAATTGCATCAACATCATCCAAAATACAATCCATAGTTCCAACTCTAAACCTAGCCAACAGTTACATTATGATCGAGAGAACCAAAAAACCATCTTATCTCGATCATTTACCTAGTGCACCAAGTCAAAAACCTATAAGGTAAAGAAAGAGTAGCTAGACAGAGCAACTGCATGCATAATTTAAGTTCATCAACACTTTCCATCAGTTATATATAAATGCATAAAAGCAGTTTCAAGTGCTACTCATCTACCTTAAAAAGAACCAAAGTTAGAACTGTATAACATGATTTGCCCATTCAACTCGAACCACATCATGATGCGTATTCTTCTTTTGAGCATTCTTTTGCAATTTCCTTAAGGCCTTGTTAGTTTGTTCATCAAAGATCGACTTCTTCATTGTTGAAACCATCTGTACATTCACAAAATGGAAAGAAACAACGAATGACTTTTATGAAATATATAACAAAAAAGGCCAACTCAGTTATAGGAAAAAGGAAACAAAACAAGAGTTAATCACCACGAACATTGAGTAGCAAATAAAGCGTTATCTTCTAATGATCTTTTGATCCTAGTTTGAAAATTAAATTTGCTTCTAGGTGCTAAATGAACCTATAATTTGCTTCCAGGTGCTAAATTAAATTTGCTTCCAGGTGCTAAATGAACCTACAGCAGCTCTACATGCGCTATTAAACGAGTGCTCTACTACCAATTGAAATGGCTCCCAAGCTACATTCAAACATGAATAAAAAGAAACCCAGTTCCTTATCATTTTCCTACTGTCAATTTAACATTGAATGTGAGAAAACTGTCACTTACACAGAACAGAAGTGAAATCTAGAACTTGAAATCGAGCAAGCTATTTAAGCTAGTTATAATCTACAGTTTCTGGATCAGCATAACCAATATATCACAACTACAAGTATTTCAGATATAGAAGCTAACACAACTGGAAAGTAAAGACTTGCATCAAGAAATGTGCAAGTGAAACTTCCAAAGCTTATTCATGAAACCATGCTGCTTTGTGAAACATAATACCTTTATGGAATCAAACATTCTTGAGCTGAACTCCTGTGCTGCTCTCATTGAATTTACGTAATCACCCTGAAGATCAAAAAACAAAATACATCATACTTGTTTGTTAAGTGGCGTGTGATAGGTCGAAACTCAGACACTCTTATAATGCCATTTCCATAACCTGAAAACAGAATACAACATTTTTTTGACTACTAATGTTCAACAACTCATTCATTATAATTATGAACCTCATTGCCATCTGCCACCCATGGATGAAGGCAAACAGATCAAGATCCACGGTCCATACTAAAAAAAAAAAAAGCTTTTCCTTTGCATATAAAGTACTAGTTGTAGATAGAAAAGCCATGGTAGATATTGAAGCACCTCCACCAAAGTAAAAGATCATAAGATCATACTGTCAAGGGTGCTTGGGGATGATATAATATACCAGCAAAAAACTACAACAATGTAGCAGTATCTAATATATTAGATGACTAAGAAAAAAATGTGGGGAAATGCTTACCATTCCAGCAAACATACAACCGAGAATCCACTAGACCAAAGAATAGTCATAATCTTGTAAATCAACAAGAATCTCAGGACCTTTGAAATACCTGCAAAGTGTGCAATAAGGGAACATCATAAGGCTACGAACAAAAACAAACTGCATACACCAAAATTGAAAGCCAAGAGGTTTCACAGTGCTAGTTCAAATGTTGGAGCTGTAGTCAAACCATAAACAAGAAACGTGAGTAATCCTGAAGGAACATGAAAAATGAATGAGACCCAAGTTCATGAGGATGAGCAGTTTAAACACTACAGAGGAAGAGCAGTTTAAAACAATATCCTAGAAAACAGACCATTTTAAATAGACCAATATATAGTTTTCGTGCTCCCACCGCACAAATCGGGAAATCAAAAGTACCCAGACATAGAGAATTTAATAAACGCATCTACTCATAAGTCCTCTTCTTGAACAGATCATAACAGAACACACAGTAACAAAACCGAAGAACCTTGTACTTCTACCAAACCTCAAGACATGAAACTCAAGTAGGGAGAAAGACAAACAAGTCATCTGCTCATTCATGACTAGTACGTCAGATTAATCAGAAAACTTTAATATTTTTAAGTTTAATTGCATACAGAAAATCACTCACACATACTTGATGAGTACACTTACAGATACTGAAGTTTTGGCAAATTGAATACTTCTTTACCTGTAAAAAATCTCAATTAGATTACATATAGAAATTGAAGAGACTAGCTATATCCTAATATACTTAAAACAGAAATAACACAGCAAAACATGGAATATATACCTCAAGTAATAATTGATGTAAAATGAAACAGACAAGAAAAAAAGGATGAGAACAAAAGACATAATTCTGCAGCTATAACTACAACATCCATGTTCCCTTAGCCATTAAAGAGAGATATCAGGAAATAAAGCAATCGAGCCAAGGAAAAATAATTCTGCTATAGGATAAATGTGAGCACTATAACCCCACATAAAAAGCATGGGTGTGTACTGTAAATGGATTACAAGTAAAATATGAATCAACATCAATGCACGGCATCATATTCTTTTACAATTAAACCAATAACCTATAAATCCATGGCATATATGTTTGAAAAACAGAAATTACACAGCATGTCAATACAATGATATTGACATAGATCCTACATTTCTTATTTGGAGAACAAGAAGAATCACTTATCTTGAGGAGATCTAGTCCCAGTGATCTAGCTCTGCCTAGAAGATAGACATGTTGATATTGACTTAATTAAACAAAGCTATTTGACAACAAATATAAGGCAATAGTAACAAGAGTCCAAGTCCTAAAATAAAAAAACCCCATAGCATCAACACTAGAGATCCAAAAAAATGCAATTGCATACTTAATCACAGATCCAAAGTTCTATTTCTACAAAATGTTCTCGAAACCAAGAGTATGAACTGTTGAAGTAAAAGAATATGAATTAAACTAGGAGGGAGCACCGACATTCGTTTTTGCTTGAGAACCCTCATGGCTCTCACCTTAACAGCTGCCTGTGCAGGCCAGGTCTTGTGTTCTTGACATGCTCTTTGTATCTATTAAGTTCAACATCAAGCTTCTTGATCTTCTCATCCACTGTATCGCCCCTTTTATTAATCTATTTGTTTGTTTGCAAATAAACCAACAACTTTAGCACAGAATATACCAATCTAAAGCTAAAACGCCTAACCAAGAAATCCCACTGGTCATTGAATGACCTAGAATTAAGCCCAGAACCAATTAAGCTCCAACAGTAATACAAACACAGAAGGAAGCTTATCAATCACTGATTAAAGTAACCAACAATAGCCCCAGGGCATAAACAGAAAGAGAGAGAGAAGAGAACGAACCCTATCGGAGGCATCTCCAATAGAAGAAGGAGGCTCTTTATATTTCTTGGCACTGACACCGGCAGTGATAGTGAGAGAGATCCCGAGACCGGCGGCGATAGTGAGAGAGATCTTGGTGGCGGCGATGGCTTCTCAAGATAATTGAAATCGACGGCAAGATTGAGAAAGAGAATGAGAGGGCTCACATTGGGTGGAGAACGGTCAGAGCCGGAGAAGGAGGATGGGAGCCGTCGGGTGCTGGTCGGAGGCGGAGGATGAGGATGATGAAGAGGAGGTCGGCTGTCGTGTGGTTAGGGTTGAGAAAGAAAATTTCTGTTTTTTTTTACTAAGTGTTGAGAAAACTCGGGTATAGGCATCTGCTAGTTCACATTAAGTTTTAGTACGTTCAACCAAAAAAATATTTTGTCCGGATTAACTTTTCCATTTACTCAAACAACAGAATCTGTTGTCTGAACTTTCTAAATTGTAACAAACTTGAAAAAGTTGAATTGGTGTTGATTTTGATACCATTTAGACGACATAAATAGTTAAATTTGTTGTCTGAAGACGTTCAAAAAAATCAGACAACAGAAAAAACGTCTTCTGTCGTCTGAGGGGTATGGTATGAAGCATTTTTTGACATAGTGAAAGTAATTCATTTGTCTTTCCCATGGGAAGGGAAATGAAATGGAAATAAAATTTCCCAACAACTTTCCATTCCGATGTTTGGTAACGTAAGGAAAGTTATCAGGAAAGTTGTTAAAAAGTTTATAAATAATGTAATAAAATAATATGTTGTGAGTAATAAATGCAAGGAAAGAAGAGTGTAAAGTGATTCATTTGGGGTTTGGAAGGAATCATTTTCCCCCTTATTTTCCCTTCCTTCAGGAAATGATTTCCTTTCCTTTTGCATCCCAAACGCAGGAAAGGAACAAGTTTCATTTCCTGATGCTTACTTTCCGCGAACCAAACGTGGCCTAAGGGATGAGTATGAATTTCATTTCAACGTCAAGGAACAACTCAGGGATAAAGAGCATAGTACTTGGAAATATGGTTATATTGATTTTACACCAGAGCTGAAGCCTATGGAGTCACTGCAAAAATTCTTGTATTCGGTGAGGGAAAAAAACAGTGGCAGGGCTCTTCCTCAACGTGATATTAGGATCAGGGGCATTTTCAAGCCCATACATATTGACACTTATAGGACTAGGCATCATGAGTTTATCCTCAGCAATGTGATTTATGAGAGAGCCGATCAATTTCGTTGGTCGATTTATGAGCCTTTTGCTGGAAAAGATGGCACCAGAGTAAATGTAAGGGACTATGTTATATCAATGGGATATAAATTATCTATATTTGGGTTGTAGCTTTAGTGAGGTTTGTATTTGAGCGCGACATGAAATTATCTATATCAGTAGAGAAGACATAGGAACTAGAATTTCGGATAAAATAAACTAAACCGTAATGATAATTTTTTTATCTACTGTGTTGTGACTGTTTGGTTATTAGCAGTACCGTCTTTATAGCTATTGTTCAATATTCAATTTGTTTTCCGGGCGTATTATTATGGGGACGTGACCACTTACCCAATTTTAGCCCAAAAATTGTCCACTTACTCCACCAAGAGTTTTTTAACCCCATTTACCCAATCTAACATTCATTGACTGTTTTGCCCCTATTTTAATTAATAAATTACATCTCAACTCTCAACTCTCTCTTCGATCTATTTTCTCTCACCTCCCCATCACCGATTTCTCTCTCTCTCTCTCTCCATGTCTGCAGATCAAAAAATTTCGGTTCGGTAAGTCGGGCCTCCACCATCAAGCCATCGCGCCCACCACTCCACCGTCGATGTTGGGCCTCCACCACCGCCGCTCTGTCCCCACCGTCGGACCACCAGAGAGGACGCCATCCAACTCCATGATCCCACCGCCACGCAGCCTGGATCCAGATCGTGAATCTAGACCCGAGATGAAGACTGCCCGAATACCGCGCTCCAATCCTTCACCTAACCGTGGTGGCTCCTCCGCCTTGACCCATCGCAGCACCATGGTCATTATCCGCCGTTTTGACCAGACCCACGAAGCCACTCACACTCGCCGTGAACCTCAAGACCGCCGCCGACCCCAGCAGCCCGTCCCCTGGGTTTTCGCCGCCGCGGCTCCACAGAGAGCGACGACTAGGATAACGTGTGGCGATGGCCGACTGGGTTGATTTGGTGCCCTGTTTTGGGTGCCCAGAGTAATCTGGGTTACCCGGATGGCTTGGTGTTGGGCTGATGTCATGAAGCCGTCATTACTGACTCCTAAAAATCACATTACTGGGGGGCAATAATATGTCTATTGCCCCCCAATAAACCAACATGGTACACTACATTTCCACTCTATAAACACAAATAAACGTATCAGTTATCAAAAACATAATTCCCACAAATAATAACATAGAGTCAATAGATTATTGGGGGGCAATAATCTGTCTATTGCCCCCCAGTATACCAACCAACATCCCCCCATTTTACCCCTATTCACACACTACTACTATTTAATAAACATAAAATTTTTTTAGGAGGCAATAATATGATTATTGGGGGGCAATAATATGATTACTGGGAGGCAATAATATGGTTACTGAGTATTATTGGGGGGCAATAAATTCAGACGCCGGAATCCCGACACCAGTCCGGTAGCCGGATTCCCGATTCCGGTCACCGGTCAGTGGCCAGCCACTGGTCACCGGAGTCGGGCAAGGTGGAGGATGACTTCTCCCTCTAAGTGAGAAAGAAGGAGAGGGAAAAAAGTCCCAAAAATAAATAAAAAAGAATAAAAAAGAATTAATTGGGTATTAGGGAAATAATCCCTTAGAGTGTTTTGGGTAAACGGGGTTAAAAAACTGTTAGTGGAGCAAGTGGGCAATTTTTAAGCAGAAATTGGGTAAATGATCATTTCCCCTATTATTATTATTCAAAGTTCATACTGTACCATTCAAAAAAAAAAAAGGTTCATACTGTACTTTTGATCCAAAAACCTGCAGGCCACATGTGAACACAGGATCCCTTTGCCTGCACTCTGACCCTGCCCTCAATGTGGAGATTGAATTGTTCGTCTTTTGATAATGCAATTGTAATTTACTAATTTGCTAACCCAACATCGACGACACTCGCCACAGCAAACCTATAGTTTTTGAGTGAGTGATGTATGCCACGAGCTTCAGATCCGTGCTTAGTTTCCGGGGGGTGTATTGTATTTGGATTTGTGCAAACTTTTTTTAATAGGATGCAAAAACAATTAATACATGTATTTGGTTAACGTGTGTGATGACATTTACATATGAAATGGTAATTTTAAGTAAGAGCTCCGATCATAAATGAAAGATTTTCAAGGTTAATACTTGACAGCTCTAGTATCCCAAACTATCCGAACACACATATAATTGAGTGAGTGAAGCTAAATCAGAAATCCGATTCTCAACCACCACAGGTGGTCGAGTTGGTAAGAGCCTCCAGGTGTGGAACCCCCATACCCGGGTTCGAATCCCGCAGACGCTTATTGGAGTTAAATCCCAATATATTCTTGGTGGCCAGGGGGGGAAGCGTTTTGACAAGATCCCCCGAGCACGGATTAGTCTCTGGGCCTAGGAAGCCTTTGAGGACACCGTGTGATTGAACAATAAAAAAAAATAAAAAAATCCGATTCTCCTCCAATGTAACAATAAGAAGTGATGAAGTCAAAAAATCATAAATTTTATCGCCACTTATCCTGTGCTATCTATAATAAAACATAGTAATTTTAATATTCCACCTCCATCTTTTTTTTTTTAGAAGAATTCCACCTCGAGATATTTTATTGACACATCTCTATTTGTTCAATACACATCCCTTAATTTTTTTTGCCACATTCTCTCCCAATATTTCCTTCTCTACCCTTCCCCCTCTTTCTTCGATCTCTTTCATTTTACTTCAACCATTTTCTCTCTCTTCTCCATCTGCAACTACAACAAAGCTCCTCTCTTCTCTTTTTGATGAAACAATTATAGGTTTTTTTTTTTTTTTACAGAAAAAAAATTATTGGTTAGAGAACTAAGAACAAAGATTCGGTGATTTTGATGAAAATATAAAAGAAATCCTCAGTATTTGGCATTAATAATTCAATGACCAGTCAATCATCTTGAAAAATTGTAGGAAGCTCCCCAGTTACCAATGGCTATTGTATATATGATAAACCCAACAATCAATCACAAATAAAATATAGTAGTAGCAACTTGGTTTTTAGTGGCCAAAGGTAATTCCGTTAAAACCATTTGAAAGATAAATTGAGCTTCAATTTTCTCACCTTTGCCGCAGATCAGAGGTATGAGAAGGATTTTTTTTTTTTTTTGATTAAAAGCTAAAATGAGGGATAAATCAGGAATTTAAAATTTTCCAAAAAATGTGGAATGTGTATTTAGAAAATTTCTCTTCCACCTCCATCTTAGGAATTAAAAAAAAAAAAAAACCATTCTAGTAATAATTCTTCTATCTGAAATCAAAATAATGAGCCAGCCCAGTAATCCTTAAAGACATATGGGCTCAATTCAGAATCCCATAACAATAGACTGGACGGCTCACGGATTCCACGAATCCGACCCAAAGTTAGATTTGGATGCTGGCTGAGGCGGTGGAGCAACTATATAAAAAGCCCACGCTGGAATAATCACTTTCTTGTTGCCTACTCTAATTTCCAAGTACTCAAATCTCTGCCTGAAGCTTGAAACCAAAACAATCAACAAACCCTAAAAAGCGAGCAAAATCTTCAATTCACAATGGCATCGGCGATGGTCCTGGACCCGAAACCCCTACCGGAGCCACCGGCTTCGCTGCCCTCCCTCAGATCCGACCCGGCCTTCACCGACCCGAACTCCGACGAGGACTCCGATCTCTACAGCCGCCTCAAGGCGCTTCAGCGCCAGAACGAGTTCATCGACATCAAGGAGGAGTACGTCAAGGACGAGCAGAAGAATCTGAAGCGCGAGATGCTGCGGTCGCAGGAGGAGGTGAAGCGGATCCAGTCGGTGCCGCTGGTGATCGGCCAGTTTCTCGAGATGGTCGACGAGAACCACGGCATTGTGGGCTCCACCACGGGGTCCAATTACTACGTGAGGATTCTGAGCACGATTAACCGGGAGCATCTGAAGCCGTCGGCCTCGGTGGCGTTGCACCGCCACTCCAATGCTCTTGTGGATGTTCTGCCGCCGGAGGCGGACTCCAGTATCTCGCTGCTCAGCCAGTCGGAGAAGCCCGACGTCACCTACAGTGTAAGCTATGCTTGATCCTTTTTGGTGTTTTTTTGTTGAAATTGGATTTTGGATTTTAGGGTTTTTGATTTTTTTTTTTGCGGAACTAGTTAAAATTGAAGTAAAAAAGCATTAATTTAGGATCAATTGGGGCTTTTGAATTGAGGCATTTAACAATGGTCAGGTCCATGTGCTGTGGGTATAGCTGAGCTAATTGCTTCTCTTAGTTGTTTTGCTCGAAAGTCTATCCCTTTGGTCAAGTATGAGTGCTAAGGTGAAATTAGGAAAAGGCATTAATTGGAAGCAATTGGGGTTTTTGAATTCTGGAATTTAACAAAACTCAGGTGCCAAGTGCTGTGGCTATAGGTAAATTTTTTTTTTTTTTTTTTTTTTGGGAAAGGATAGCTAAGCTAATTGTTACTGAACGAGAGTTTGTTCTCTTAGTTTGGGTTTTGCCCAAAAGTCTGCACCTTGGTCAAGTATGAGCGTTAAGGTGAAATTTAGGAGAAGGCATTAATTGGGGCTTTTGAATTCTGGAATTTAATGAAATTCAGGTGCCATGTGCGGTGACTATGTAAGCTAATTGTTACTGAGCTAGAGTTTGCTCTCTTAGTTCTTGGGCAAAAGTCTAGCCATTGGTCAAGTATGAGTGTTACGGTTGAAACTTCAGCTTTTCTTGTTGCAATATGCATATAGTTTTTCAATATGAGATTAAGTTTAAATGAAAAGTTAAGTATTTAAGTTTCATAGCTGTAGTTCAGATTATGAAATCTTAGTTTAGGGGTTCCCAATTTACTACCAAGTTGCCTCTCTCTCTCTCTATAGAAGCAATTCCTATTGGTTTTGCTGTACCAATTGTAGTCTCAGAGTTGGATGTTTGAAAATTTTTGTTTCTGTTTTTCATCTGTTTGCTAAATACCACTTGGGCTGATTCGTTTCATAATAACATGATACTGTAATACTGATACTGATTTATCGTGTTCCATGTTTAAGGATATTGGAGGATGCGATATTCAGAAGCAAGAAATCCGTGAAGCAGTGGAACTTCCACTTACTCACCATGACTTATACAAACAGATTGGAATAGATCCTCCACGTGGTGTATTGCTCTATGGTCCACCTGGAACTGGTAAAACCATGCTAGCTAAGGCTGTGGCTAACCATACAACTGCTGCTTTCATTAGAGTTGTTGGTTCAGAATTTGTTCAGAAGTATTTGGGTGAGGTAGGATAATCTGTAAAACTTTTATTCTTATCTTACTTAGGCTACTCTATTTTTATGTCTTTCATCTTGGAACAGCAAATGCTATGAGGCCAGTGTAGGAGATTTCAATTGTATATAGTAATTCTTATTATGATTTTGTTTTCTTTGTCTAGGGTCCACGAATGGTTCGTGATGTTTTCCGCCTTGCCAAGGAGAATGCACCTGCCATCATCTTTATTGATGAGGTTGATGCTATTGCTACTGCAAGGTTTGATGCTCAAACTGGAGCTGATAGAGAAGTTCAACGAATCCTAATGGAGCTCCTCAATCAGGTAGGTCCAGGAAATCTTTATTTTAATGTGTAGGGCTTTTGATTATTTAGAAGTGCATATCTATTTGAACTTAGATACGCAAATTCCCTTTGGAATTGGAGAAAATATTTTTGTAACAGCAATTTTTGGTACCGTATTCATTTATTTCTTGCCAGCTCTCAAATTAATTAGGAATTGTTATCTTTTGCAGATGGATGGGTTTGACCAGACTGTAAACGTTAAGGTCATAATGGCTACTAATCGTGCAGACACTTTGGATCCTGCACTTCTGCGTCCCGGAAGGCTTGACCGTAAGATTGAATTTCCTTTGCCTGATAGGCGTCAGAAAAGGCTTGTTTTTCAGGCAAGTAAAATCTATATTTGCTCTTTCCATGAATGATTTATTTTACAATTATCTTGGGGGAACTTTTACAAAGTTACTGCAAGTAATCTAATTTCAAGTTCCTTGCTTATTCTGCAGGTTTGCACTGCTAAAATGAACTTGAGTGATGAGGTAGACTTGGAAGATTATGTATCTCGGCCAGATAAAATCAGCGCTGCTGAGGTGAGTTGTGATTTTCTGTTAGAACAAAAATATTTTTTCTTGCTATGGTTCACTGCTATAAAAATTAAATCTTGTTCTCTTTTAGAGGGTTGGGCTAAGGTGCTGAAATAGTTGTGACGTACAAATAATGATTACAGTATCGTTATGTTAAAAGTTCATAAACATGGGATGAATCAAAAGTTTTGCAGCATTTCATATTACGTAATTTTTTTCAGTTTGCTAACTAATATGACGGTATGGAATGCTATATCCTACAGATTACAGCTATCTGTCAAGAAGCCGGAATGCACGCAGTTCGCAAGAACCGATATGTCATACTCCCAAAGGACTTTGAAAAGGGTTATCAAACCAATGTGAAGAAGCCTGATACTGACTTTGAATTCTACAAATGATCGCGCTGGAGGAGGTTGATATGACTTAGACGCTAGGGTTGCTGAAGAGCCCCTGTTAAATATGGCTTCTTTGCCATTACAGCTCACTGGAAGGCTTTTTTAAATTAATGTCTTGTATGGTCTTGAGCTGTCAAGTGAAACTATACTGTTGTTTATTGTGATAGTGCAGTTCTTCTAGCGTGTTACTTGATATTCTTCTTTGATCTCAGCATGTGTCAAATTTATGAGAACACTTTCATGTTAACTAGAAGACGGGTCAAAATTACAAATTATTAGAGGACTATTCCTTCAGCAAAGTAAGAATGAAATTTAATGGAGTGCAAAATGATCTTTGTGTTTTCTTGCCTTTTTTTTTTCTTTTTTTTTTCTGTCATCGTCTTAAAGTAGTTTTTGTACCTCTGCTGTGAGAAACCTCTATCTGTAACAGTTTGGACCATTACCTTAGACAGAGGCTTCGTTTTTGCCCTTTACTTTCATCCAAGGAGGCAAAAAAAATTTTAGATTGAGAGGGCAGTTGATAGTTGGTACTTGCAGTTGGGTTCACCTTTGGGGGCGGATCTAGGTAGGGGTTGGGGAGGACTCAAGCCCTCCCCAAACTTTTGGGTTGAAAAAAAAAATCTATATATATGATGTATATTTTTTGTTTATATGTATATTTGTTTAACGAAGCCCACCTGAACTCCCAAATTATCGAAGTCAAACTCCTCACTGGCTCTCCCATTCTCTCCATCCATCACAAATTCTCATTCTTCGTCTTCTTCTTCTTCCCAAAAAGGCCTAAATTCTTGACTAAATTCAATTTTTGAACACTTGAACTCTGCATTCCCACACTTGTGCATAATTGTACTAAAAAAATATTTTTGAGCTTCGCCTAAAGCGACACATGAATACGTAGCCCTCCCCATTTTCGAATCCAGTTTGAATGATCCGTTTGTATAAATAATATATAGAGAATCCTATACCAAGTTCATATAGTGATGGACAGATTTTTATTAGGACTAATACAAAAGCAATTTACATTTATGCGTCCATATGTTCAGGCCTAACTGTGGGCCTAAGCAAACTAGGCCCGAGCCAATCAATTTAATGAGTTTCAAACTTTGTTGAGCCATTTATATATGAACTCACAAATAATACTGCGATCGAAAAATTATTGTGATAAAAAAGAAAGAAGAGCACACCTTTTTTTTTGGTCTGAAAAGAAAAAGAAAAAACAAAGAGCACACCTTGCCCACAAATGATTCATCAGTAATAGTTCTCTTCAACAAAATTAAAATAAGAGCTGTATATCAACCCTAGAGAACGAGACTCTAGCTTAGCACCATCGGCGAATATAATCGTCGACGACTGGGAATGATTGCGCTGCGCATTATCGCGTGGAACTGTCAAGGCATAGTGAGTAACACGAGGAGACGTGCTTTGATCGATCTGATTCGACAAGAGAAACCGAAGGTCCTGTTTCTCTCAGAAACCCTATGTAGTCTGAAGCAACTGGAAACCTTACAAATTAAGGTAGGGTTTCGACAATTGTCTAGGTTGGCCTAAGGAGGATGATAGTCAAGGTATAGTTTTCCTGTGGATGAACGACGCATAGGTGTGAATCCGGAATTATTCGGCTCGACATGTTGATGTGGCTATAGGAGTGGAAGGAGCGGCTGATGTGTGGAGACTCACTGGTATCTACGGATATGCACAAACTGCAGATTGACATGAGACCTGGAATCTAATGAGGTAACTTGCAGCCCAATCAATACTGCCATGGATGATTGTGGGGTGATTTCAATGAGATAGCAGATAACTCTGAGAAAACAGGAGGGGTGCCTAGGAGGCATGCTCAAATTCAGGCATTCAGGGAAGCAATGATGGATTGTTCTCTTATCGATATGGGGTATAGTGGAAGCCCGTACACATGGTCTGATTACCAAACAAAAGAGAGGTTGGATCGCAGCCTATGGACCGTGGATTTGCAGGGACTGTTTCCCTTGTCTCAAACGACTCACTTACCACCAAGTTCTTCGGATCACAGTCCATTGCTTGTTGATGTTAGTGAGAATCCTGTACCTCAGTCAGGCAGGAGGAAATCACGATTCCAGTTTGAGCAATTCAGGGCAACTCACCCGGAGTCCAAGTAAGCCCATGGGTTAGGAGTCCAAGTATGCAGCCCAAGTCCATAAGTGGTTAATTATAATTTATCCCACAATTGTGTGGTTGTCTTGCTGTCGAAGACCCCCTTGAAGTCTTGAAGATCTGTTTGCTGTCAGCTTCCCCATCTTAGCATAATTGAACTTGCCTCTTCTTCTCTTTGGGGCTGCCTTGCTGTCAAACACCAAGACCAAGTTTGAAGAAAAGTTCAATTGCAACTTGCAACCTCATCTCAGTTTGCTGCCTTGTTGTCGTGGTTCCCAATCCCATCTCATCTTGCTATCTTGTTCAAGATCAAGCTTCAAACTTGAAGATCAAAAGAAGACCCCTCTTCATCATGGCTCAAGTAAGCTCATACATGGCATCTTTTTCAAAAAGTCAATGGTTTTTCATGGGTTCCCTTCCTATGTCAGTTTTGATTATAGAGCTTGAGTGTTTTGGGTTCTTGAATTGGTTTCCCAATTGAAATTAGGAGCATGGGTTTACATGGGCAATCTGAAATTATATATATGGGTTTACCTACTCCAATTGAGATTAAGGGTTCTTTGAGTGAACTGTCCTTTCTCTTCTTCCTCTATATATATGGGTTCTCTATTCCATTTCGGGTATTGAAAATACTTTTGTGTTTCAGTCCCTTTGTTTATCAAGAGTTTATCTCTTTGGTTTTCTGTTTTTCAAAATGTCTTGTTCCATGTTGAAAACAATTTGAAAAACACAAAACCATTCATGCATATTCATCTCTTGCATCCCATGAGTTCAGTTGGGAATTGTAAGCTTCAAAGGTGAAATCTCC
The DNA here is from genome assembly GCF_958449725.1 of Rosa rugosa. NCBI lineage: Eukaryota > Viridiplantae > Streptophyta > Magnoliopsida > Rosales > Rosaceae > Rosa > Rosa rugosa. The sequence goes on from NC_084821.1 coordinate 8,131,725, forward strand.
AAGTCGAACTTGCTGCGTTCATAGCTTGTGTCATAGTTGAGATTTCTGAGTTGTTCACTTGTGTAAACAATTAGCAAGGAGTGATTACAACAGTCTAGTGACTTAGTCTAGAAGGATTGCAGCGTCAGTGCAATCCCAGTGTTGTAAACTTGTAATCTGTTTCATTAGTGATTTGGTTTTGGTCTTTCAAGAGTAAAGGTCACGCATATGTTTTCCCTTGATAGGGTTTTACTGCGTCAACAAAACATGTGTTCTTTATTGTTTTAGTTGGTTTGTTGAATTTATAATACTTTCTGTTCAATATCAGTTCTCAGGATTGATCACCTTGTTGCAATCCCTGAGAAAGTTTTTTGAACGAAAAAAAATTGGTTGTGAGCCTATTCACCCCCCCCCCCCCCCTCTAGGCTCCTTCTAGGATCTACAAGATGTGCACACGACTGTGAGGTATTTTTTTGTCCTCGGGTGTTTTGATTAAGGAGGTAAACTTTTCACACATCACACTTATCCCAAAGGTCAAGAGTCTGAAACATATGTCGGATTTAAGGCCTATAGTTTTGTGTAATGTTTTGTATAGAATTTGTTCGAAGGTATTGGCAAACAGGTTGAAAAGAATTCTGGGAGGTATAATATCACCATTGCAAAGTGCGTTTGTTCCTGATCGATTGATTTCTGATAACATCCTGGTTGCAACTGAAGTAGCTCATCATTTCATAATAATCGTAGGGGAGGTGACGGGTATTTCAGTTTGAAGTTGGACATAAGTAAAGCGTATGATAGATTGGAGTGGCCGTTCTTGCAGGCCATACTTCTGAAAATGCGTTTTGCATCAAAGTGGGTGGACTTGATAATGGCTAGCATTCAAACTGTTAGCTATTCCTTCTTAATGAATGGAGAAGTTCGGGGTTATGTTAAACCATCCAGGGGTATCAGGCAGGGTGACCCTCTGTCGCCATATTTATTTATCTTGTGTGCAGAAGGTCTATCTTCTTTAATTGGGCATTTTTCACAGAGGCAGTAAATCCAGGGTATTGTTCTTGCACCAGGTGCACCACAGCTCCATCATCTTCTTTTTGCAGATGACAGCTTCCTATTTGGTACAACTACTGATGAGGAATGTCAGCAGTTTTGGAATATTCTGTATACGTATGAGATAGCGTCTGGCCAAAGAATTAATCTGCAGAAAAGTGAGGTAGCTTTTAGCAAAAATGTCGATCTAGATAAACAATACCAGTTGGCAGGTCTGTTGGGAGTACAAATAGTTGATAAACATGAAAGGTATTTGGAGCTTCCTACATATGTGGGGAGAACAAAAACAGCAGCCTTTAGCTACTTGAAGGAGAAGTTGACGAACAAAGTAGTCAGTTGGAGAGCAAAGCTGTTAAGTGGAGCAGGCAAAGAGATCTTGATTAAAGTAGTAGCTCAAACAGTACCAAATTATGTCATCAATTGTTACAAACTATCTATTGATTTATGTGAGGATTTACAACAATTGTGTGCAGGTTTCTGGTGGGGGGACTCAGAAAAGAAACAAAAGATCCATTGGAAGTCTTTGGATAGACTTTGCGCCCCAAAGAAAGAGAGTGCCATGAGGTTTAAAAATCTGCATTAGTTCAATATGGGTATGTTAGTGAAGCAGGGATGGAGGTTAGTCAGAAATCCTAACTTTTTGATTCCAAAGCTGTACAAGGCTATTTATTTCCCTACTAGTGATTTCTTGCATGCCGAGTTGGGAGAACAACCTTCGTTCCCATGGTGGAGTATATGGGAAGGCCGAGCAGTGCTTGCACAAGGTTTAAGATGGCAAGTCGGTGATGGAGAGCTCATCGATATTTGGCGAGATTGATGGCTACCAGATACATACCCTCGAGGCCCTAGTTCATTGTTTTTTAGGTAACTATTGCATGATTAATGCATCTTGTGTGAGAAATTTGCATTATGTTTCATTTATATATTCAGAAGTAATTCATTATATGCATAGTAACAAATCTGGCATAGGGATAATTTCCTAAATCTCTAGATATCTATATGATTATGAAGAAAGGCTAAAAGCTTAAAGAACATGACAGTCATCATGATTACTTTTCCCCATTAATCATCTTTAGAAATTGTACGAACTCTGACCTTCCCAGCAACAAATATCTGCTCTAAAGAGCTGCAAACATAAAATAAAATCTTTAGGAAAAAAATATTTGGCAGAAATTGACATACATGTGCAGGTTACAGTAACATTAATCCACAATGCCATATATATATATATATATATATATATATATATATATATATATATATATGTCAAGGTTACATTAACATTAATCTTTTTTTTTTTTTTCAATAGACATAAAATTAATGAGTTGATAAATGCCTTATTGCACAAAGCGCATGCATTTGTTTTAATTTTGGTGAAGAATTGTGCAAAATTGAAACAACTATCATCTATGTCGATCTATGGCATTCAATGGTGTCCCTTTAGGTTGGATTTGGATATCATCATCATTTCTTGGAAGGTCTGCATATGATTCTTGTGGTATGGTTTATACTATGGCCTTTAGAAGTGAAAAAAGGAAATTAAATTTGTTAAGTTTGTCTAAGCAAACTGCATATGTGATATGTGTGGTCCTCATAGCACTACTCCAACAGGCATCATCATCTTGCTGGTTATATCAACCTGAGAACATATATAAATCTGGGAAAAAAAAAAACACTGAATTATTAGCTGAGTGAATGTCTCCAGTGGATCAGTGATGGTAACCATGAAAGTTTAACAAGTTTAACCTTGACAAGCATGTGTTGTTGAGAGTCTGAGACTGATGAGTTCATGTCCAACTTATTTTTTGACTGTTTGATTCTGCGAGTACTTGAGTATGAGTGTACGACTTAGATGCCATGTGATTGGCCTCTATACCAGATAGGCTCGGAAAGTAAGTTTATGTGCTTCCATTATTCGACAATAACAGCAGGGCCGATCCTGACTTTTTACAGGGCCTGAGGCAAATATTTATATGAAATTTTTTCGAAAATAAATTAAATCCAAAAACACTAGTATCAATGAAAAAAAAAATCAAAAACAAAAAATCTATATTGTACTCTTAAATAGTTAAATTAGAGATGCCATTAGTAGCAATGAAAAAAAACGAAACGTGTTTAATACTAGACGAAACCAAGGAAAAAAAAAAGGGAATATAAAATGAAACTTATGGGCATCGAACCTGGGTGCAGTAGAAGTCCACACTACATATTTACCACTATGCTAAAGTAGCATCATTATATAATCATGGCAAAAAATATATATAAACATTTGTTTGACTACAAATATATACAAAGAAAACATTGTCGGAGGCCCGCCGGAGACTGGTGGCCTGAGGCAGCCGCCTCATGTGGCAGCCCTCAAGGCCGGCCATGAATAACAGCTACTGGGTAGCTGGAAGTTCTTACGTGTAAATGGTAATCATGATTTTAGTATTTGTTGTTTCATGTTACAGAATATACATTTTTGTAAGGTTGGATGTTTTTAGCATGTGAACAGATTCCTTCTATTCAATTTTAGTGAATTACATTAACAATGTGTGCATTCACAATTGAATGTCACAATACTTTTTTTGATTTGGTAGACTGATGACTAATTGCATATGGTTTTATGCTCCAATGTTTATATATATATATATATATATATATATATATATATATATATATATATTTTCTCCTTAGTGGGAAGAACCTATGGAGACCACATATCTTCAAGAAGAAATAGATGAAGTCCGTGATGAGTGGGCAGAATTCGTTAGCGACAAGTATCTTTAGACTCATCAGTTCTATGGTTTAACTACGTACCTAGTGAAACTTCTTTAATTTGTTGCAAAATTTGCCTTTTCCTCTATATGAGAGCTAAATACGTTTATGACAGCTAGTACTATTTATGTTTCTTTTACTTTTGCAAACTTCACTAAAAAAATTTCAATTGAGAAAGCATAGTAAATGTGATTACTTGAAGTACTTCTCTATATATTAATATATTACAATTTCATTTCAATTTCTTGAATTGATGCAGTAGATCATGGTTGAAAAAAAATCGTTGTCTCTCTGGCTAGTAGACAATGGATTTATTCTAGAAATCGTTGTAATTTACTATCTTCATCATCACCAACAACGTTGTCAATTTAGAAACCAATGTAACAGTCTCTAAATGCCAACGTTTTTGACGAGAAACTGTTGTCTAATGAAGTTGGAAAATATTTTTCAACTAAAAACCGATGTATACAATCCTCGAAGTCAACATTTTTTTGGTAACAACCGTTGTGTATGAAAGTTGTTGAAGGCCAAAAGTGATGTGTTAATTATATTACCGCATCGGTATCTGAGTGAAAACTGTTATTGAATAATTAAATACTCAACGGTGTATTTAGTGCTAACGGTATGTGCTAAGTATATCTACTACGATTTCTAACTAAAAGCCGTTGTACTTTATTATGTTCAACATCGGTGAAGTGTCGTTGTAGAGTGAAGCATAAAAAGACAACACTCACCCAGACAACGAAAATATATTTTTTCAGACAACGGTGCGGAACCGTTATCTATTTTCGATTTTGTATTTTGTGATGAGCAAGGACATGTTTGGGCAGCAGATGTATGGCCCCTGCAGTCCATTACCACGCCATTCCATGCAGACCTGCAAGCGTTGACTGAGGCAGTCCAAATTGCTGAAGGTATGGGTTACAATAAGGTGATATTTGAGACAGATTGTTCTATGTTGGCAGCTGCAATGAATCAAGGGAAGGTGAAGGTGACTTTTCTATGTGTAGTTTTGTTCTTGATGATGTAAAAGAAAGAATGAGTGCTCACACGGAGTTCAAAGTAAGATTTGCTCCGCATGAGACCAACGTAGTGGCTCATAAGTTAGCAAGCAAAGCATGTACTAGTGTTAGCCAAACATGGTTTGATATTGCTCCTGACTTTATAAGAGATGTCATTTTAAACGAATGTACTCGTTGATTGTTTTAATGGAATTTTATTTCTAAAAAAAAAAGAAGAGTAAAATAAGAAGGGATGTACATTTGTCAACGCATTATCTGTTGTTAAAATCATACTATGAAAAAGAAAAAAAAAAACAGATGGACTCTTATCATTTGGGATGCAAGACTCTAGGGTTCAGGCTGATCCAATTTCGTTTGCTGCTAAATTACAAATCTTCATAAACGAAAGAGAAGGATTAGAAGTTGCAGTTTCAAATCCATCTTCTTCAATCATCTACTCTTCTTTATTAGTGAATATTAAAGTTTAAAGTTTCATCACGGATAATTCTATTGTTAGAATATATATCTTATGAAATTAATTTTCTATTGTTGTGTCTTTCATAATCCTTTCTTGGTTCTTGATTCTGCGTTGTAAAAAGAATCAAGTTCAAATTGGCTGTTAGGTTGTGATTAATTTTTAAAATGGGGAACCCCAGCAAACTGAAAATGATATGAAGTGGTAGTACCAACTTATTCAGTATTTATGCGTCCTTCTAGATTAGGCCAGTCCTATATTTCTCTACTAGACTACCTAATTTATGGATCCATGTGCTTGAATTAATATCAAGAGAAGATGCTGCGGAGGGAAACCTCATATTAAATCAATAGGGTCACCTCCATGAGCTGTTACTCTCTATCTTAAGAATGAAAGAGAGTTTACAAAGAAATGATGTCACTCAATGCACACTCTACTTCATTTCTTCCTTAAAATTCTGTTTCCCATTGCTGCAAATTGATTGTTCTGTCAAGAGTTTTCTTTAAATAACAAAAAAAAAACTTTTAAATTAGAAAAATCTTAATTAGGACTCTCATTTCAACATTGATACAATTGTATTGACGAAGTAAGGGGTAAGAAGGGTTTATCAACTCCACCAAGTTTGAAGTTTGATATATATCTGATAAAATGTCTCAAAAAAGGAAAATTATTTCAGGGAGAAAGTTACGATTTATTCAAGCATTCTTTTTGGCACATTGCATGGGGGATCTATATTGCATATTTATATGATTACATGGGGGACCTCATGTTGGCACACCACACTCATGAGTGAGTACGCTCTCATTCTCAGTAGTCATGGCCCTTAATTCTGTGGTCTGTGGCTTCATAGAGATCTGAGCTTGACCATTTATTGCATGCTGCAGCAGCTCCTTTATTTTCCTCTCTTGCCTCTCCACTTATTCTAGTATTCTACTGTGAAGACTGAACTGTTCAAATTAGAAGCACAAATTGAGTCAAAATAAGAAAAGGGAAAAAACACAGATCAAGTCAGAGCAGACCCCTCTGAAACCCATCATACTATTTCCCATGATCAATCATTTTCTTTGTCCAGCAAAAATGCAAACATGTTTTGAAGGCTCAGGTTTTCATATGATTTACATTAATTGTTACATTTAGCTTTTAAAACATTCATGGGTTTCCCGTTCTTCTCTGAATCTCTGCCAAGCTGTGAGAATGATTAGGGACTAATAGTACTGGTGGATTGGAAATTATTCTATGCACCGACGGTGCAAATGACTCAACACTTATAAGATGATCTCAATCATTGATATTTATAATTAATATTTTTATTAATAACCTAAGAGTGTATTTAATATAATCTAACCATCCATTTATGTCGGTGCACTGAATCCTCCTCCCTGGTGGATATATAATAAAATTAAAATAATGACTTGATCTGATGAATAAATATTAAATCCATGTGAGTTTGTCTATTCTATTGTGTTCTTTTCAGTAATTTAGTGCATTATACAGCTTTGAATATACCAAACAAAACCAACTTGGATAAAACATAATAAATAGTTAAATACAAATAGAGTCAGACTGTTAACGTAGCTTAATTTCCAACCTACAATATTGAATCCTGGGATACCCAAAAGTCATGCTGTTTTTGAAGTAGAAAATTCAATTTTTTAGGTCAAGGAAATTCTTTAATTTGCCATAGCCAACTCATGAGTAACATGAATGCTTAATCATGAATCTTTTGAGGTAATTAAGTTTCTAATGAGACATCATGATGAATGATGATAGATGTTAAAACGTCTCATTCAATCAGAGTTAAATTGCAAAAAAAAATTTGACCATGCAGCTACAATGTAAACCATTTTCAACATATTTAGACAATTTTCTAGTTTCTTTAAAATATTACCCATTAATTTAATTTCACCATTGGAGACTTGAGAGTTGACAAACTTACATGCCCTCTTATTTAATTTCTAATATGGAGAAGGTATAGTACCTGCTCCCATTTCATGTGGTCTTATTTCTTCTTTTTGTTTGGAATTCTTCTACTTGGCATGGGGCACAAGGTGAGCATGCAAATGATTCAAGAGAGATCTTAACGTAATAATGGTAGGTTGAGGGTGGTTGGTTATAAAATAGAAAAAGATTGGAAGTGGTTGGATCAAGGTGTGTCATCAAAGATTGTTCTCTAGATTGTTCTCTACCCACAGCTCACGAGTATATTATTCAAGATATTGTGTCTCATTCTGTAACCTTTACTCATTTCTCATCTAAATGACCATTTATATATATATATCAGCCTCAAAATGATACTTCAAATACCCCACCAAATGGCAATATGGCTAAGCTTATTTAAGTCCCCCCCCCCCCCCTATATTGAATTGAAATTGGGTTACTTGGTAGGTTTCAATTATATTTCTTAAGTAGTGGAAATGGTATGAACATTGAAATTTTGATATGTACAAGTAATGAGCTGTATGTGATTCAAAATCATTTGAAATGATTTTGAATACCCTCTACGCTGATGAAGTTTGCAGCAGGAAACCTCATTGGCTTCAAGGACCCATTCCCATTCCCCCACTATGGGATATGATGAAGCAAAAGAAGGGGGAAGCTACTGCTGCCACTCAATGTAGGTTGGCCCTGCCAATGTGGGAATTTGAATAATGAAAGTTGATATAAAAACACCAACTACTTTTTAGGCTGAGGTTGCTATAAAGAAATCTTTTAGTAGTGACGGATCTAAAAATTATTCTTCGTGAACGTAAAATAAAAAAGCTCTCAAATAAACTTCACGTATAAAATACTTATAAAAAGACAGTTTTTTTAAAAAAAAAACTTTTTATCAAACACATTGTCTCCAATTCTCGAAAACAAACTATTCCGTCCTTACTATATACTAGATAGTAATAAATTATGTATAAGTTGTATATAATCGGCGCATAACGTTGATTTTGTTTTATGAAGTTTGTGAATATATATACTATTTGCATGTCAACTGTAAAACTTGGATTTGCATTTCAATTCCTTTTTTTTTTCTTTTTTTCTTTTTTCCCTCTTAGTCAAACACCCAATGAATGCTACTAATGATGTTACCTATCTGTTTGTAATTGAAAGGAACTCTCTAATTTAAATATATTCCCATCAGTTCCATATTTGTTATCTAGCTTCTACCAAATATATGCTAACCTTATTATTCATGGGTTGCTCTGCCAAAATCCAAGAATTTAAGTGATAACCTTAATTTAGGGAAATGCATGCATAACTCTGATATATTTGGGTGCTAGCTAGGATTATTGGTAAGGTCATTTGAATAAAAACAAGTTAGAAGTCTAGAATTGAATACCTAGTTGATGAGGAAAGCTTGTCCAAATGGTGACAATAACAAACAAACAAAACGGTCTAACCACAACAATCAAAATTGTATATTATATGGTATATATTTAAGCACTAACCTGACAATGAGCTGTAAATTTAAATATTTTAAGTTTACAAAACGTTTTCTTGCTCGAACATGTTGTATCACTAGACTGTTAAACTCAAGAATTGATGAAATCGCATAAACACTTCTATGAAATGAGGTATAAATAAGAGGTATCTTCAATTTAATTTGAATAACGTTTTATTTTTATTTGACATGTTGTGATGTTAAGCTATTAAACTCGACTAACTAACTTATTCTTAGAGCAAGTTCACCCGTTGGGTCACCAGGTCACCTACTATTCACTGCTTTTTAGTGTTTATTATCACTCTCTGGGTCACCGACACTGTTTTCAATAAGACCTAGGTTACCATGTCAGCTTGCAGGTCACCAGGGTGACCAAGAAAGTGACTCAGGGTGACCCAATGCACGAAATACACTGTGCTCGTGACCCAGAGAGTGAAAACACACATAAAAAACAGTGAATAGTAGGTGACCTGATAACCCACGGATGGACTTGCTCTTAGCCTTTCTATGTCCCAAATTTACTTTATACATTGTTTATATTTGTATACTGTATATGGTAACTACAAAACTGATGCTACTTTTGAGCTAGCTGTCTCTGTAAGTAGTAGAGACTAGAGACTAGAGAGAGGTTCTCACTTTGCTGGCAAACACAAACAGTGAAAGGCCAGTGAAGTCCTCTTCATCTCCTTTATTCTCTATTTTATTCATTCCTTCATCTTCTATCTCCTTTTTCCTTTCTCATTTCCCTTTAACAATTCAAACCCAAAAATTCTTTTTTCCGTCTCCAAAACAAGCTCTCTCTGTCTTTGTTAACTTTGTCACTGTAAGAGAAGAAACAGAAATACGTTTCTTGCTCAAAGTCTCGAACTTGCTACTCCCAACTATTAAAATCATGCTTACTTCTCACCAAATCCTCATAAAGTCTCGTACTTTCTGCTCCCCAATGGTTTCTTCCAAGTACCCACATTTCAGCTGAGTGCTAAACTAGGAAGAAATCTCTAATGTCTGGATCTGAAGCTACCCCATTCAGCTCAGGCTGCCCAGCTGTCTCTGCATTCTTGGATTCTGCAAACTGCAGGTTACCATCTTCATCTTTTTTTATTGCTTACAGATCTGCTTGTAATTTCTGCCATTGTTTAAGAGTGTTTTGGTTTCTGACAGTATTGGGAGTATGAAGTTATGAATTTTATCCTTGCATGAATGCTTTAATTTGTAGCTCTGCAACTAAATTTGTGTTCTAGTTTAAACCCATTAATGGTTCCTCAGTTGCATTCATTTTTGCTGAATAATTTCGTTGAATTTGGTCAATGTGCTTGCTTTTAGAACAAACCCACTTTCGTGTAATGTTTAGTTTAGGTTTAATTTGGTGAATTCACTTAGTTCAGTTCTTTTTGTGGTTGTTAAACAACTCTTTAAGTTATCAAATTGTGCACAATTCTGCTAATTTATCTTGTTGTGTAAGGAATTAGCTTGTACAACAGTTGATAAAAGGGTGTTTTGCCTTTCTCACCCACTTGTATATGATAATAATTTGAACTCCCAACAGATATGTACCTATACATAGTTCTCTGGTTAAGTAAGAACTGAAATTTCAGATTAGCAATTTAGCATTACTGAAACTGAATTGACATTTCATAATTTGATTGTTTTTATTTGCTGTCCTGTGCTTTGCTGTTATTATCAAATGGAAAATGTTTGTCCATTTTTGTAGTTATTGACCACCTGATCTTGTTTTGTGGTTTTCTTACTGAACCAGGAGATCATGATCCCTGAAGATATACTTTCAAATTTGTAGTCCTCTTTGTAGACTCTGGTCTCAAACAATAATGAAGTCCTGTCCCTTTTCAGTAGTTTCTTTCGTTTTTGTCATTGCCATTCTTCTTCCCCTGGTTTTCTCTGACCTGAATTCTGATCAGCAAGCCCTTCTTGGCTTTGCTAATGCTGTTCCCCATCGCCGTAACCTTGCTTGGGACCCTGCTACCTCAGTCTGCTCCTGGTTTGGCATCAGTTGCCATCCAAATGGAACTCGGGTGACTTCTGTCCGTCTCCCAGGAATTGGACTCATAGGTTCTATCCCATCAAACACCCTGGGCAAGCTTGATGCCCTCAAGGCTCTCAGCCTTCGATCCAACCGCCTCAGTGGTAGCCTTCCATCCGATATTACCTCCCTTCCAATGCTCCAGTACCTATATGTCCAGCGGAACAACTTCTCTGGTGATATTCCTGCTTCCTTTCCACTTCAACTCAATGTGTTGGATCTATCATTTAATTCTTTCACAGGCAACATTCCGCAAATGATACGTAACTTAACTCAACTCACAACATTGAACCTCCAGAACAACTCCCTTTCTGGACCGATACCTGATCTCAACCTACCTAAGCTAAAGCGTTTGAATGTAAGCTACAACCATCTTAATGGCTCTATCCCATCATCCCTTGAAGGGTTCCCTAATTCATCCTTTGTGGGAAACTCGTTTTTATGTGGAGGACCTCTTAAAGCTTGCACCCTCCCTCCACCTCCTACCTCCTTTTCTCCGCCAGCAGCACCTCCTCATAAAAGCTCCAAACTGAAGCTGAAAATGGGAGTCATCATTGCTATAGCAGCTGGAGGGTCTGTTCTCTTGTTGCTTTTAGGCCTCATTGTAGTTCTCTGCTGTTTAAAGAAAAAAGACAGTGGAGGAACTAATGTATTGAAAGGGAAGGCTCCTACTGGTGGGAGGAGTGAGAAGCCCAGAGAGGAGTTTGGCAGTGGGGTGCAAGAACCTGAGAAGAACAAACTAGTATTCTTTGAAGGTTGTTCATACAATTTTGATCTCGATGATTTGTTGAGAGCTTCAGCTGAAGTGTTGGGAAAAGGGAGTTATGGTACAGCGTACAAAGCCGTCCTAGAGGAGGCAACAACAGTTGTAGTCAAAAGGCTGAAGGAAGTGGTCGTTGGGAAGAAGGATTTTGAACAGCAAATGGAGATTGTGGGAAGAGTTGGACAACACACAAATGTTGTACCACTCCGTGCTTATTATTACTCAAAAGACGAGAAGCTTCTGGTGTATGATTATATCTCTAATGGCAGCTTATCAGCTTTTTTGCATGGTATGATCCCTACTCTTTATTTCTGTCTTTTTTTTCCCTCTTTCTCGTGGTTTGACTTTGTGATTTATATGTGGTCATTCCTCTGGGTGTCTGGACACATGAAAATAAACACAGATAGCCTAAAAATCTGTTAGGTGTGAACTTTATGTGCATATCTAGAAGAAAATGCAGGTGAACACGGAGTAGAGAGCATCATAATTTCTGTAGCATACTTCTTGGAAGACATTTAAAAAAAAAAAAAGACTTGTAATGAAGTTTAACACTTGGAACTGTATGCTGCATTGTGCACCCAGTCGAGTAGCATGCTTGATGTTGTCGTGTTATGTTGTTATGTTAAGATTTCAGAGTGTTATAATCACATGCTTTGCCACTTTGTATGCATTTATCAGGAGCTATTGTTACAATTAAGGTGGAGGCCCCCTGCCCTTTTTTCTCTCTTCCTGTACTTGTTAGCTTCTTGTGATGCATACTAGTTTTAATGGATGTATTTTTTTCCTACCTTATATGGTAACAGAAGAATGTTTATCTGAGATGCCTGATATAATAATACTGTTCAACTTCATGAAGTATCTTTTCTTTTGTTGAGATTAGGATGTGTGGAAATTCCCAAATTCAAATTTCTTCTAAGTAAACTGAGTCAGGCAAAGAATCTTTGCATTTTTTGTATTTTAGTAAGGACTTTTTAACCTTCTTCCAAACTCAATAAATAGTCTATTTGGGCTACCTTGTCAGACTCACTTTCCCTAGTCTTAGAGCTAGAGTTATGGAGTGTGAAAGTTCATAGGAATTCAGCTGTCTGTTGGAGCATTGTCTTGAACTAAAACTCATATTTTTCTGATGACAGGAAACAGGGGAGGAGGAAGAACTCCATTAGACTGGGATTCAAGAATAAAAATTTCCCTTGGAACTGCGAGGGGAATCGCCCACATCCATTCAGTGGGTGGTCCAAAGTTCACTCATGGAAATATTAAGGCCACAAATGTACTTCTCACCCAAGATCTTGATGGGTGCATCTCTGATGTTGGCTTGACTCCTCTTATGAATGTTCCTGCCACTGCTCGGAGTGCAGGATATCGTGCTCCAGAGGTAATTGAAACTCGTAAGCACTCTCACAAATCAGATGTGTATAGCTTCGGCGTCGTCCTCCTAGAGATGCTGACTGGAAAAGCTCCTCTCCAGTCACCAGGGCGTGATGACATGGTTGATCTCCCAAGGTGGGTCCAGTCTGTGGTCAGGGAGGAATGGACTGCAGAGGTTTTCGATGTTGAGTTGATGAGATATCAAAACATTGAAGAAGAAATGGTGCAAATGTTGCAAATTGCAATGGCTTGTGTGGCAAAGGTGCCGGACATGCGTCCTAACATGGAAGAAGTTGTTAGAATGATTGAAGACATCCGGCAATCTGACTCAGAGAACCGGCCATCTTCTGAAGAAAATAAATCAAATGTGCAGACTCCTGACCTCTAAAACTAGCTTGTTGCTGTTTCCATTTATCAGTTTGGCAAATTCATATCGACATTGATCTGATTAGGGAAGCATTATAGAACATTTTCTATATATGTACATGCCTCCTATGGTTTTCCTTAGCATGATTCAATTCCATCCATGGCTTTTTAGAGTGGGAATCAATCCAATTGTGCGATTCTAGATAGTTGGTTTGTGCTTTCTTTCTTTCATGATTTCTTGTAATATGCATTTTAGCGTAATGAATTAATTGATGATCTTCATTAGTTAAGAGCTTTCTCGACTTTCGACTTCTATTTGACAATATGCATGCTAGTCTCATCATATAACAGTGGATTTCACGTACGTATATTCCGCATAATCTTGTGAAAGGATTATCACATATGTGACAATCTGTCCAGCAATTTCTTACGGACATGATTCTCTTAGGTCCCTGAAAGTAGGGAGCTATATTTGGAGTGTGCTACATTACAAGCCTGGCCATACCAGATTATGGGTGTGAACACCAGGTATTGTTTAATTTACTTTGCAATCCCAACTTTTATTTACTGTTTATAGATTGTGGTCCTAGAGTTTCTCACAGCTAAGAAACCTATTGTCCATCTGAAAGATATGAGATTGAAATTAAGCTGGTCAATTGCATCACATTTTTGTTTTCTGTAGTACTCCTCCTCCCCAAAGGCTAGGAGGTACTGCCGATCGATCATCAAACAATGAGGGAAGATCAGTTTGGATCTTTGCCACCCCCTCCCGGCAGCTCCAAGTCAAAGCAGAGCAGCAGGGCCAGCGCACGCCACGTTGCCTTCTCGGAAACTTCCACTCCAAGCACCAAGCCTGATGGAGCCTTCCTCCCCCCACCAGATTTAGACGGTGAACGTCCAAAACGCTTCCGTCCACGTGCCTATGCATGCTGTGCATGGGGTTGCATGTTCATTTTCGCCTTCGTCCTCCTCGCCCTCATCTTAGGTTTTGTATTCATCTCCATCTTCCATTCTTACCTACCTGAAATCAAGGTCCGGAGGTTCAATGCAACGAGGATCGACTTTGGCAACGCTCAAAATAAGCAGAAGGTGAGTTTGAAGGGAAAAGTGGATTTGCTAGTGGAGTTTAATAACAAGAACGAGAAAACCGAGCTCAAATTCGGGTTGTTCAAAGTCAGTGCTTCTGCTGCTCATGTCGATCTGGGTAAGACCGAGTTTCAGCCATTTACTCAGCCAAAGAAATCCACAAAATCACTGAATGCAACCATTGGGGTTAACCATCCTGGGGTAGATAAAGAAGACGCAGACCTCCTGAAACAAGACATTCAAAACCATGAAGTTGATCTGACACTGACCTTGGTCGGAAGTGTTAGCTTCCCAATCTCAGGGATTATGATGAATAAGATTCCGATCATGGCGTCATGTGATTGCAAGCAAACGGAAGTTGATTTTGGGAAGAATGCAAAGTGTGATTATCGGATTTTCCAATCCTAAATTATGAGACCTAATGTAAGATCCTTTCTCATAATTGGGTTCGAACTACCTAGCATTGACAGATTCATAGGGCTGCAACATTATTAGATGAGAGGAAAATGACTCAATCCATCCTATGATCGATCCCATATATAAGATTCATAGCTTTATGTATATACATTGTATAAGGTTAACATTTTGAATTTTGAATTAATGTTAAATTAGTTCTTCAAATTGATCAAATGTTTTGAATACTAGCGGACAAGATGCAAAAAATTGCTTTCCTGTGTTTGTTTGTTATTCAACTACATAAGTTGCAATTGAGTTACATGAAGTTACTTTATCTAAGAAGAAATTGTTTATTATGCTCCCAATATACTGTAAATTTGTAATTATTGCATGATATTTCCTCATTAAATTGGGGTTTTACAGGGCTACACATTATTTATCGCCTTTAACCAAATTTTATGATGGCAATGCGAGGTATTTGTATCCATTTGTTCCACACTTCCACATGATTGTTTTGAGTCATGCATCAAAGATTAGAAAGTAATAATATAATTTTGTTTTTTAACTTTTTTACTTCATGTTAGTACAGGTGGTCTGGAGATGAATTACGACAATCCTATGTTGTGCTCAGATAAGTTATATCCTAAACCATCCATAAAATAATTCTACTAAATTAATGCTATTTCTATGTACATGTCCACAATCACATATCGACACCAAGAAACAACCAGCACAGGTGTTGTTAATATCCACTAAACAAAGATGAAAACTCTTCAAGGAAACACATTACTATAAGTTCTAACACTCATAAATTGCATAATACAGAACCCCATGAACATCATCTTCTGTAAACCGTGTCTCTTCAGTACATGCTTAATTGAATTTTCAATTGCTGCAAAATCTCAGAGTACGAAAGCGAGCAAACCCAAAATGTCAAGAACTTTTAGAACTTTCTTTCGTTGTTTCAACCAGTGAACAATATTCGTAAATAGTCGTTGAAGTTCTATCAATCAATGAGAAAAGTTTTGATAGATCCTGAGTAAAACTAGCCAATCTGTTAATAAGGAAACATATATAGTAACTTCTAATTTCATGCTTACTTTTTCTGCATTTTGTGTGGTTCCTATGACTAGAAAACCTTCTTTTATAATTGAAGAAGTCAAGGGTCCTTTATATAGCAAGGAGTTTATTTCACCCCAGTCTGAATTGTGAATGCAAGTAAATTAATAAGGACAATTGCGCAAATACACAACAAAATATTTATTTGAGTCCATAATTCATAAAAATCTTATATATGTACTCTTCTACACCCCATCATCTAGCTTGTTCTTACTTTGGTGACAAAATAAAAACCTAGTCTGGTTTAGTTAGGTCACAATATAGGATGTGAGCATTTCATTGACCCTCCATTTACCCAATTTCCGAACCCAGCTCTAGGAAGGAAGACGTACAACCCTCAAATCCAAACACTGAGGGCTCAACACAACCTTTTCGATTTCCCACCAGCCGGTCATATATGTAGCTGAAACAAACATTGTCAGACTGAAACTCGCAACTCCATTCTCATCTCGTTGCTTATTGATCTTGTCTGAAACCCATTCATTCTTTGCCATTGTTTGATATTTTGATATCTTCATGTGCACCAGTCTATGCTCCTTGTATCCCAACTCAAATGGCTCTATTGAGTATATTGCAAGAGAGTTGCCTTTGCATGAAATCAAGCCCTTTATGCTATTGAAGTGAACCGTCGAGACCAAGTTGGGGTTCTCTATTTTAAGGGTCATATCCCAGTCAGCCTTGAAGGTTTTGTTTGAGATGTTAAATTTAGAAAGGAAAAGAGAGTCGAGTTGGAAACTTGGAGTTTGTGGAACCAAGGACAGGGAGGTGAAAAGAGAAGGCAAGGGCAAAACTATCCCAAATAAAACCATTAGAATTATGAGGTGGACGACGGTAACTTTGGATATGTAATGTGATCTCATAGACTGCTAAACATAAGGGTTTGAATTAGGGTAATTTGAAATTGGAAGTAGGGATGAGTTGTCTAGGCCTCTAGGAGCTTTGAGATTAATCTCCATTGGAATGGAAAACCCAATTAGAATTCACGGCAGGTCTTTGTCAAAAACCGAAAGAGAGATGGGTGTGAGGAAAGTTATTTGAAATGAGAATGTCTTCACAACTTAAATAACTTTTAGAGATCGTTAAAAACAGAAATGTTCATTATGGTATTTGTTAAAACTTAGTCAAAATGAAACGGTTATAGGTATAGTCAAGAAAATGAATAACAAGACTGAAAATGAACATGCAGTTGCAAAAAATGTGTAATCATTATTTTTTCAATTAACAAATAAAATGAAAAAGGTTAAATAATACGATCATCTTATGAATTAATGTTAAAATAGTTCTTCTTCAAAATGATAAAATGTTTTGAATACTAGTGAACAAGATGCAAGAACTTGCTTTCTTGTTAGTTTTTCTTCACCTAGATGAGTTGCATTGAGTTATATGATGTTACATTATCCAAGGAAAAATTGTGCACTAATATTATGCTTTCGGAATACCCTAAGTTTGTAACTTATTGCATGATATTTTCTCCTCATTAAATTGAGCTTTTATGGGGCCACACATCATTATTGGCTTTAAGCTAGTTATATGATCCTAATGTGGAGTATTTATGTTCATTTGTTCCACATGATTGTTTTGAGTCATTCATCAAAGATTAGGAATTAATAATGAACTCTTTTGTTTTCTGACTTCATATTAGTACTGGCGGTCTGTACATGAATTACGAAAATCCTATGCTATGCCTATATAAGTTATATCTATAAAAATAAAAATAAAAATAAATATAATTCTATTAAATTAATGTTATTTCTATGTGCATGTCCACAATCACATATTGACATCAAGAAACAACCAGCACTGGTGTTATTAACATCCACTAAACAAAGATGAAAACTCTTCAAGGAAACCCAATACTACAAGTTCTAACACTCATGAATTGCATAACTCGATCAGATAATTGTCTGTTGTCAAAAATATGACCTAGCTCTCTTCTAGGGTTTACTCGACGGCAGAGTCTTTCGATAAAACTCCCAAACATGGCCGTAAGCGGTGAATCTCCAACTAGGAGGGCGGAGATTTGGTCCTTTCTCTCCTCTGCTTGGATTGATGGCGGCGACAACGACGTTTCTTAACGTCATGCTTCTGGGACTATTGCTTTCTTTCTTCACCTTTTTTTGGTTTTTGGAGGAGAATTGTTTCATGAGGATGATCTTCTGGATTACAGGAGGATGTTGATTTCGGATCTGGGATAGGGTTGTAGATCCATGGCAGCGGCAGCAGTGCGGCGTGGGTTTCGACCGGATTTTCTTGGAATGATACATTCCGTGATGGTGATGATGGAGTCACTAGCTCAGGATGGGAGGCGACTGCAGCTTTGGCTTGCAGCGAATTTTCGACGGGTCCAATGATGGATGAAGACCTCCTGACGCAGAACGGCGATGATGCTGGAGTGCGGCAAGAAGTGAAGATTGTCGCCACTGGCGGCGGAGGACATGACGGCGGGTGGGTGGCCTTAGCAATTCTGCTTCGTTGGGCCTTTTGGGCTCTCACATGGGTAGTGGGCTCAAAGGAAGGATGTTGTTTCGACTGTCGCAAAGTTCCAACTTCTGTGGAAAAGGAGACATGTCGGGATCCTGAGAACGAACAAATGGAAAAGCTGCAGCTAAATGGTGGAGCTGTAGGGGATGCAGGTGCATCATCCTCAACTAGTAATGTTTAAATTTTTTTTGGGTTGCAAGATCTAGTTGCTCGGTTGTTACATTTATTTATTTTGCTTCTGAGTTTCTAGGTTTTGTTAGAATAAAGGTGCTTGAATGTCCTTAAAAGGTGGGTGTACCCGAGAATGCGAGGTTCTGTTTTCTTAGAATATGTCATTTGTATGTCCTAAAGGACGGCTCTTTCTGTCGGCCCCTCAGGGGTGTGTTGTTTTTGGTACTGTTTGCTGAATTATAAATTTGACTTACCTCCTTCGATTAAAAAAAAAACACTCATGAATTGCATAATACAAAACCCCCTGAACATCATATTCTGTAAGCCGCATCTCTTCAGTACATGCTTGATCTTTTAATTGCTGTAAAACCTCAAAATACGCAAGCGATCAACCCCAAAATGTCAAGCACTTTTAGAATTTTCTTTCGTTGTTTCAATCAGTGACTCAATATTCATGAAGAGTCATCGAAGTTCTATTAATCAATGAGAAAAGTTTTGATAGATCTTGAGTAAAACTAACCAAATCTGTTTATAAGGAAACATAAATAGTAACTTCTAAATTTCATGCTTACTTTTTCTACATTTTTGTATGGTTTCTACGATGGGATAACCTTCTTTTATAATAGAAAAGGGTTCTTTATATAGCAAGGAGTTGATTTCACCCCAGTCTCAATTTTGAATCCAAGTAAATTTAATAAGGCCAGCTATGCAAATACACAGCAAAACATTTGTTTGAGTGCATAATTCACAACAATCTTATATATGTACTAATATACACCATATCATCTTTTAATCTCAAACTAAAATGCTAGCTTGCTCTTACATCGGTGACAAAAATGCAAAAGCTAGGTGATCTGGTTTATTTAGATCACAATATTGGAAGTGAGCATTTCATTGACCCTCTATTTACCCAACTTATGAACCCAGCTCTATGAAGGAAGCCAACCCTCAAATCCAAACATTGAGGGTTCTACACAATCTTTTCGATTCCATACCAGCCGGTCGTATATGTAGCTGAAACAAATATTGTTAGGCTGAAACTCGCAGCTGCATTCTCATCTAGTTGCCTATTGATGTCATCTAACTCCATTCATTCGTTGCCATTTTCAATATTTTGATATCTTCATGTGCACCAGTCAATGCTCCTTGTATCCCAATTCAAATGACTCTATCGAGTACATTGCAAATGAGTTTTCTTGGTCCGAAATCGAGCCCTTTATGTTGCTCAAATGAACCGTCGAGACTAGGTTGGGGTTCTCTATTTTAAGGGTCATATCCTAGTCAGCCTTGAAGGTTGTGTTTATGATGTTAAAGTTCGAAAGAAAAAGAGAGCTGAGTTGAAAACTTGGAGTTTGGGGAACCAAGGACATGGAGAAGAAAAAAGAAGGCAAGGATAAGACTGTCCCAAATAAGACCTTTCGATTTATGAGGTGAACAACAGTAACTTTTAAGATGTAATGTGATTTCATAGATTGCTGAATATAAGAGTTTGAATTATGGTGATTTGAAACTGGAAGTAGGGGTGAGTTGTCTGGGCCTTCAGGAACTTTGAGATTAATTTTCATTCGAATGAAAAAGCTAAGTAGAATTCAAAGCAGGTTTTTGTGAAAAAGCGAAAAAGAGATGGATGTGAGGAAAGTTAATTGAAATGAAAATGTCTCCACAACTTAAATAACTTTTATAGATTTTTAAAAACAAAAATGTTTACTATATTTTTTCTTTGATCAAATTGGGTGTGAATTCATTAAAAGTAGTGAGAGGCAAACATTACACAACAGCCCGCTCTATGAAGGGCCCATTAGAAATGAGCTACTGCTAACCTAAGAGCATGAGACTCACGCACCGAGGACCCCCGTTGGCTCCTTTATGTCTCCATCTCTCGAATCAACCTCAATCTCTGACAGGTATTGTTTGGTCAATGCGGATGATGAACCCCGAGTTTGAAGATGACTGGATCGGGAATCTAACCCTACTTATAAGTAAGGCACACTAGCGCACCAAGGGGCATGATTGATTGTACTGCTAATACAATCATTGATGTTAAAAAAGGGATTTTCACTATGACGGTTGCTCTAAAAACTAGAATTCTATGTAAAGATGTCCTTAATAGCAATCGAAACCGAGTAACCAAGAAACCATGACACTATTAAGAAGGAAACCGGACTAGGCCAAATTTCCAACCCAATTTATTTTCCAGCACTTCCCTACATAGAAGGGGCTTCTCCAAAAACACCTACAACCTAAGCTAGAGGACAAAAGCCCAAAGCTCAAGATAAATAACACTAAGCCCACAAGAAAGCTGCCCGAGCAAATAAACCCCCAAAAAAGGATAAGAAAAATAAAGCGACTAGCCCAAAGGGTGGGATAGAGCCCAAGATCAATAATAGTGGCCTAAACCAAATCTAGTAATCACCACCAAGCATAGGTCAGCCGCATGCATCGCCACTACCGCAAGGGACACCAGCACACTAGCTTGACGCCACCACTCCGAAGACGTAATGAAAACTAGTGCAATAAGCCCAAATTTAAAATGAAGTTGGAAGCCCTGCACATCAGATCGATGACAACTCCTTTGATGCCGTCGGTGTCTAGGGCTGGGCATTTAAGCCCGAAAACCTGCAAACCCAGACCGGCCTGTCAAAGCCCGACCCGTACGGGCCGAGCCCATTTTTTTTTTCATCGAAACGGTTCGGGCCCGAGCCTTGACTTTCAAACAAACGGTTCGGGCTGGACCTTGACTTTCAGAAACAAAAAAACCTGCCATGCCCGTATCACTTAAAAGAGACAGGTGTTTCTATCTTACTGGTCATATAATAAGGCTCCAAACCCTCTCTCTCTCTCATTCTTCACGATCAGCCCCAATTCAGCCGCCTCCTTCTTTCTCCTTCTCCTCTGCCAAATCGGACTTCCGGCAATTCGCTCCGATTCTCAACTCCAAGATAACAACACGATCATGGTATATGCTCAGCATGGAGAAGGCTAGGCGGTGTCTTCATTATCCATCGATCTGTACTAACTGCCAAGGGCTTCAAATATCTCACGGTAACCACTTTATCATCCATCGAATTTGCAACCATTGCTAAGATCTGAAGCTCACAGATCTGGGTCTGAGCTAGAAGCTCACAGCTCTTCAATTCGGTGCTGAGAAAATGAGGCATAAATGTTCTGGAATTTTTGAATCTTTTGGTTTACTATTGTTTTCGACTTGAAATGAGCTTTAAATTTTCAATTTTTTTTTAGTGTTGGATTAGTGAAGAAGAGATCGATGATTGCTTTTACTGATTGTTTGATGCATGTTTTTATTTTGAATCTTGGTGTAGTTTATGTTGAAATCTGATGGAAGTAATTTATGTTCTTGGTGTACTGTGAAGAATTCTGATTCGTTTTAATACCGTAAAAAAATCTAATTCTGATAACGTTTTGATTCATATTGCAGTACTGTAAATTCATGTTCTTGGTTTTTCTTGATTGAACAAAGTGACTTTGAAGTGAATTGCAGAAAACAGGTATTTGGGCCCGAAAGCCCTGCCCGAAATGAAACGAGCCGGTCCCTGTTGGTTGAAAAATGGGCTTTGGGCCCGAACAGTAAGAACAGGCAGGTCCCGGGCCCAGCAAACTTTTAGTTGGATCCGGCCCATGCCCAACCCCAAGAGAAGAAAATAGATTTTCTCCAAGGACTTGGTAGCAAAGAAAAGAAACGAGGTGGGGTTAGGAACTGGCGCTGTAATAAGGACGTAGATCCTACGCCAAGTTGGAATATTAAAGATAGAAAATTCTAGAAGGCAAGTCTTTGGCTTGCGCTCTGCTTTTTCTTATCTTTTACATCCCCTCCTATTATATAAAATTTAAAATTAGGCACAAATTTTTTTTTATCCTTCTGAATCTCTCCGATTTGGGTCAATCAAATCGTTCCCTTTTGGTGGCTCCCAATCCCAATTCAGGTTCCGATTCATGTTTTGATTATTGGTTCTTGGGTGTTTCGCTGTTGATCTGGGATCGATTCGGATTTTGGGAATATTTGGGAGGGGGATTTTTGGTTTCTGGGGTGCAAGATCTAATTTTGATTCGGGATTTTTTGTGGGTTTTCAGGTTTCTATTTTGTGATTACGTGTTGCGATGGCGTCGAAACGAATCTTGAAGGAGCTCAAGGATTTGCAGAAGGACCCGCCTACCTCTTGCAGTGCTGGTATTGGCTCCTTTGACCTTTTAGAACCATCAATTTTTGATGCTTTTGATTTCGGGTTTGTTATGGAACCCTGATTTTGATGTTTAGTTTGTATGGAATTGACTTGGGTATGTAGTAGATACCGATTTCGGGTAATTAATTGGTTGAATTTTGAGGCTTTTATACCCTAATTAGGTCAAGATGGTAAGCCTAGGCATAGCCCTTTTCACCCATTAAAGATTAACCGTTGTGAAGTATGGATGGTTGTGGTTGATGGCAATAGGTTTTCATTTAAGGAGGAACAAGTCACTGTTTATGGCTATGGGAAACTTGGGACTTGGATTTGGACACATGCATGGATTAAAAAATGTATAGAAAACTCCTAAACCAAATAATTGTAATGAGTATGAGCATGAGCAAGATCAAGTATGGATGTATGAGGTACGTAGGAGCTTATTTGGGGTTTCTTTTTATGGATTTTAGGTCCCGTGGCGGAGGACATGTTCCATTGGCAAGCAACAATTATGGGACCTGCTGATAGCCCATATGCAGGTGGTGTTTTTCTAGTTTCAATTCACTTCCCTCCGGATTATCCATTCAAGCCTCCAAAGGTTGTTACTTCTCCCGTTTTAAAGAAAAAAGATATATTGCTCTACTGCTTCTGTAATGTTTGTAGTTGTCCTGCTCCTCTATAGATTGCAATGAATGAATCATGAGTTTTGTGTGTTGTAATTGAATGATTAGAGATGATTTGTATTAAGATAGTTGTCGTTCATGCTGTGCCAATCATTTTGAATCACATGCGCAACCTTGTAAGATGCTTGTAGATATGATCTCAGTGGAAACAGTCGTATGTGGTTACATATTGGCTTCCCCTTACCTTGGCTTTTTATTTAACAACATTTTGTTAGTCATTGGATGTTTTAAATCGTTGGCTCAAGCAAAATCATCAGGTGAGTGGATTAAATCACTGAAAAATATCCACCAAAATATAGTAGTTGTTTATCAGCCCAGTCTGTATCACATCTTTCACTATCAACCATTGGTATTTAGGCCATGTGTTTTTAATTTCAACAAAGTAGCCTGGGCTGAGTATTCAGTGGTGCACTTTGATTGGGTCAAACTGACCATCGGAGGGAACTATTATAATTGACTGTTCCCTTGCCAGATGGTCCAATGTTTGTCTAATTGCCTTAGAATGCTACTAGAATTGTTAGCAGAAAGTTTATTCTTGTGATGTTATCTGATTGATAGTGAGTGCTTATTTGAAGAAGGTTTGGAGTGGTGTCGGTCATGTTATCCTTCTGTCATTTGCATCTTGAGATAGCTTATGATTTTTAGAGGCTAACACGAGTATGTGTGCTGCATTTATTGCTTTTTGCTTCTTGTGATTGTGTTGTCTTTCTTTGGATTATTTTGGAGATATTTCAGAATTTAAGAGGCTAACTTGAGTAAGCATTTCAGGTTGCATTCAGGACCAAGGTATTCCATCCAAACATCAATAGCAATGGAAGCATATGTCTTGATATTCTTAAGGAACAATGGAGCCCAGCACTAACCATTTCCAAGGTCTGTCTAACTATTTCGTCCTCGCTAGAAGAGGTCTTTCATTTGAGTTTACTAGAAGTCCAACTGTAGTCCTGTGACCAGATTAGGAAGGATATGTCCGATTAACTTCATCCCAGTGGCCCAGTTCCCACTCCATGTCATGTTGCGTGATGCTACTTGCCATGGCCATAGGTGGTGTAATGCTCATGCAAATTTAAAAATATGGGTACGAGCGACATAGAAAGTAACATGGTATGGGATGGAGTTGATTACATCCTCGCAGTCTGGTCAAGAATGGTCTATTTGTTTGGATATGTTATATACTAGCTTAAGCTCCTTGTTTTTTGTTCCCACCATGAGAATGGTCATGCTCATCCAAATGAACTTGGTGTTTCAGGTGCTGTTATCCATTTGCTCTCTGTTGACAGACCCCAACCCTGATGATCCGCTTGTCCCCGAAATTGCACACATGTACAAGACCGACAGGGCAAAGTATGAAGCCACTGCTCGCAGCTGGACACAAAAGTATGCCATGGGCTGACAACTAAGAACATTCTGAGCATTTGTAAAACGTTGCAAATGCATGATTCCATCTCCGTTAAGTTGAACATTGAAACATTGGAAATTTATTTGTCTTAATTGATCAAGGAACTTGGTTCTCAATCTGTGAATATTCATTTGAAGGCATTTGGGGATGGGAAAAAAAAAACTGTATTGTATCTTTGCCGTGTTAGTTTATCAAGTGAATGGTTTGTTTGATGATCCGCTATTAAGAAATAATGCTTTTGGTGGTTTTTGCTAGCTCATACTTTTCCAGCTTTGAATTTGTGTTCAGGATGGAATTCTTCTCGCATCACAGCATACGAATTGGAATTCCTCGGTCTATGTCTGCCAAATGGGACTTGGTCTCCCTTTTGTCTTTGTTTCTTCTAATCCCATTAAACATGGTTGAATTTTCTACCAAGAATTTGAGTTTGAAAATTGAGGTCCAATTTTTCTTTCTGAGTGCGGCTACTAGAGCATGAGCATGTGTAATTGAATGAAGGGACGCTCAAATTGACAGGTTACGCATGACAATGTCTGATGCGCTCTGTTATTGATTTTACTTATGTCCAATTTCACGTGGCCTCCCAAGACTCGGTTTGGATCTATTGATTATTTGAGAAAAGAAATCAAGCATGATTTTTTTAATCATTTATGAATTGGTATTCTAATATTTACCCTCTCCTTCTCAGAGTAATTCCAACACTTTTTTTTTTTTTTTTGATAATTTTTGTATAAAGTCAGAGCTTTTCATAATTTTTTTTTTTAATTTCAACAGATTTTCTATTTTACAGATTGTTGTAAATTTAAGTAATTTTATTTTCTTTTTCCTCACTAGAGAAAGTGGGGATTGTTCTAAGGAATATGTTAGAGCCTCTTTTGCTCATTATTTATAAAATAGAGAAAAATCAAAATATGAAAAATCTGTTAGAGTTGCTATAAATAAGGCACTGTTGATCTTATTTTACAAACTCGATAGAGACACCTGTTGAAGGAGTCGCTTGAGGACGGAATGGTTGTGTTATAGGTGCTTTTTGCAGTTTAATAATAATGGTGATTCTCGTCATATATATATTTTTCACCTTCGAGAGGAAGGACTTATTTTTCCCCTTCGAGAGGAAGGGCTTGAACCTGAGATCTTTATCCATTATTGTAGAATAAAATACTATTAGAATACTAGATCTTGAGCATTTTTATATGCGAACATTAAGACCAAATAATAGATACCAGAACCTAACGTAGAATAAATTTGAGTTGCACCCAATGGCCGAAGGAGCATGCGGCGGCAGCAGCAGCAGAATAATAGTCGCAACGTCATGCATGATTTAAAAGTAATCCATCATCAGAAATTGCTCGAAGCACGAGCATCAATAATAGAGTAGTGCATCACGTCGATCAAATTTGTCACTTGATCCACAAGCAACTTAGACTGTGACCACTCGCCGTCTCTAGTCCTCCTTTTCCCCCCAACTCTATTACATAATTGCTAACGTTGCGAGTCCACTTCGGTATATCAATCAGGTCATCTTCACTGTGCCTTTGCTTCTTCTCCAAGCATACGAGTACCAACTCCCCCAACTTTTCTATCCCCTTTTATTTAATTTCAAACCTATTCTATTTTGACTAAATCTCCACCCCCCTTATTTGTTAATTTAGACTAATAATACAACTAGGGTGTCCTTTGGCAACTGCAACGGTGAGTGTTCAAATGGAGTGTGGCATGGATTTAGAAGTGGTCAAGAAAAATTTGAATTTGGGTCCACTTTGTGTGGATGGCCTGGCATGCACTTATATGTGGAAATTTGGAACCCCCCCCCCCCATTTCAAAGATTACTATGCTGCAGAAGCTGTGACAGTAAAAGTAAACAAACACGCCTCCCAATTCTTAGGTAGGTCGGATAAAAGAGCCAAAAAGAAGAGAGTACAAGGGCTGGCTTCCCCAACATGCTTTTGGAAAACCACCACACAAAAACACAAGAGACAGCTCCGAGGAAAGAGCTATGGCAATTTCATCTTCACACACACAAGGGAGACAAACATGTACTCAATTCGCTCTTAGCTTTACTTTATACATGTACACAGTACACACCGTCCATTCATGCATATGCTGCCACCATTGCACACTCGCAAAGTTGTGAATTTTTCCGTCTCTTTGAGACATATTACCAAACAGAAGTGTGCACACATATGCTACAATCAGTGTGTACCAAACTGCATGCGACGTTATAGCAAACACAAAATATCTGTGTGTGATCGATCAAAATCGGCTCTTACGTACTTCAACATCAAAATAAGTTAAATGCTAAATGTATGTGTTGCCCCGACGGTGCGTAATACAATATAGTATTAAATTTATAAATTTCTTTCAATATTTGAGATAATTTATCGAACACTTATTTACAAATGCAGACTAAATACGCCGAACAAGACACGAGGATGTGAAAAGTAAGGCAATGCCTGCTTGAAAACGCAAACGTTTGAGGGGTAAGTGTCAAGTCAAGTGGGGGATGGAGAAGAGAGGAAGAGGGCTACTGCGACGTCATCAGAGCCAGCTGGATGCACCTTCTTAGAGCATCTACCACCGTACCCTATCTATATAGCCATATTTGGCTTATCACATGGGAATATTCTAGAGAATCTTTGATCACTCTTGCATGAAGCTCCCACCATAAGCCATAATTGGTAAGCCATATGTTAATTCAAAGCCATATGCATGCTAATTCAAAGCCAATAATTTAGTCTGAATATATTCAATATTAGGCTCAAATGAAAGATCTCAAGGTGAACTTCACAATGGTATAGTTTTTATTATTGATAAATTTATAGACATAAAATTTCAGTAGAAAAGAAAATTGTAACTAAAACGGAAAAAGGACACAAATGGAATAAAAATGTTGTCAGTTGAATGAAGAGGGGTAAAAGAGGAATAAAAGAAATAAACAATATTTTATTAAATGATATGGCTTACCAGATTGAAAGCCATATATGGCTTGGATGTTGGACCATACGGCAAAAAAAAAATTTGGGAAATGTGGAATGGCTTACCGTGGGAGAGGTTGATAGGCTATATATGGGTTTATTGCTTACCATGGCAGATGGTCTTACACTCCCGACATGGTTCATGACCCATCCATGACCCCGCTCCTTACTCGCTCACGATTCACGAGGAACTAATTCTATTTCATTTATAATAATAAAAAAAAAATTTACCAATAAAAAAGTTAAAAATTGAGAGATAGATATTCTCAATTTTTTATAGTGAAAAATCAGAGACAGTCCACTACTATCCATGACTTCCATGCCACTATATAAACCTCCGCCTTCTCCATTTCTCTCCGTTTTCTTCTTCCGAACCTGCAAGGGGGTTAAGGGTTTTAGCCTACTACCACTCTTTGCAGGTCCCCCTTCTTCTTTCTCAGCTTCATATCCAAAACCCTTACTCACACCACTACCCAGTATAGCTCACTTTGCTCATGAACAAACCCATCTCTTCAATTTCGTTTATGAACAAACCCATCTCTCCAATTTCATTTCTGAACAAACCCATCTCTTCAATTTCGTTTATGAACAAACCCATCTCTCCAATTTCATTTCTGCCTTAACACTCATCCTGACCATCCATGGAGAAATTTTCAGAGCACTTTATCTCAGTGAGCAAGTTCGTTCACGAAAATTCCCAAAATACCCATCTTGAATCGCGGAGGGTGCTGCAGAAGCGGGTTCGGATCATCCTCACCGACCCGGACGCCACTGACTCCGACAGCGACGACGATGAGAGCTCCGCCGTGCGCAGAGTGAAACGACATGTCAAGGAGATCAACTTGGAGCGAGCTTCCTCTTCTTTCAAGCTGCCGAAGAGAGAACAGCCCGAGACCCGACCCGATACGAAGTTACCGAAATCAGATCCGGCCCGGAAGAAGCATTTCAGGGGAGTCCGGCAGAGGCCGTGGGGTCGTTGGGCCGCGGAGATCCGCGACCCGATCCAACGGAAGCGGCTCTGGCTCGGGACCTTCAACACCGCCGAGGAAGCCGCCATTATATACGACAGAGCCGCCGTGAAGCTCAGAGGTCCTGACGCCGTCACCAACTTTCCTAACGCCGTTACAGCCGAGGAGACCGCTGTTGCTGAGGAGGTTGTTGTCCCCACCGCGCATGAAGAGGAAAGAAGCTTCGGTTCGACTGCCACGTGTGACTCGTCTCCCAATGAAGAACCGGCGTCATCTCCCACGTCGGTCCTCCGTTACGACGATCCCGCTCCCTTTGACGGGTTCCGTTACTGCGACTTCCACGCTTGCGGGTTCGAATACGACGTGCCGTTGCTGAACCTGCCGGACATAATGGTCCCGGCGAGCAACAACTTTAACCACGACGAGTTCGGCGAGTTTGACGTTAACGACTTCCTGGTCGACGTCATCTCCTAAATCAAGCGGTGCATCCCGCGTGTCCTCCCCCACCAAGATACGTGGACGCCAGGGAGTGTTTCGTAATTTTGCTGTTACTATGTGGGGGACTGTGTACTGTGACGTGTCAGTGTTGGACTAGGAAACAGAAGCCGAGTGTGCGCTGAAATTCCGAATATGCCCCGAGTGGTTCCTGGTCAAACCACGGAGTGTGATTAGTGAATTATGAGTATTGAGTAATGCCGTTTTTTGAAAGAATCGGCGATTTTGTGAGGAATTTTGAGTACTTTTTTAAATTAAGGCGGTGGAATTGTAATCAGTAGTGGATTATATATATATATATATATATATATGAGAAAAGAAGCTTTGGGAAAGTCGTGGGTAAAAATTTATAAATGCTTGGTGTGCTTGATTCCTTGGAGATCACGCCTAGCGTTGAAAAGCAAAATACCCTAATTATTGTAATGATTCTGGGTTTATAATAAAAAAATAAAAAAATTAGAATTAATATTTTGTCTATATTTGTTTAAATTGGTTGCTTGGAATGGAATGAATGAAATGAATGAATCTTCTTCTCCGGCGGGTCACTGTCAATAGTGGCATCAACAGTAAATACACGTGCTCGGAAAGGTTAGTTTTCAAGATTTCAGAGTCTTCGGAGATGGCAATTAGTCATTCGTTGGGTCTGGTTTTTGTCCATTCCCAGTCTCCATCAAATATATTGTATTAAAGGGTCAATATATAATTAGGACGACCATTCCTAATTTATTTGTTTTCAATGAAATTGTTATTTGGCGATGACTTTTCCATCAAAAATTTGTTATTTTGTTGATTATGACCAAACTGTCGGTTGATTGGGCGTAAATGCGCGGCTGATTAATTGCACACTACTAGATCGTAACTCAGTGCAAAAGCATTGAATACATTTTACCTTAAAGCCTTTAATATATCGTAAACTAAAGTGTTCAAAATTAAAAGCTAATGGTACACAAAATAGAAGATGATTGTGCCAAATCCGACCATCTCTCTCAAACTAAATGTTTAGCGAAGAATATAAATAAAAAAAATTATACTTGAAAGTCTTTCAAACATCATAAATTAAATCGGTCAAAATATAAAAGTACACAAAATAAAAGACCATTATGCCAAATCCAACTATTCTCTCAAGCTGAATATTTAGTGAGGAACATAGAACAAATTACACCTGAAAGTCTTTCACTAATTTAACAGTCAAAATATAAAAGATAAAAATACGTAAAATGAAAGTCTATTGTGCCAAATCTCATTGTCTCTCTCAAGTTGAATGTGTAAGAAAAAAATGTACTGGATCGAGTTACATGTTTTCATTAAGGTAGTCTTATCTCAATCTTTATACTTGATAGATTCTCTTGTTTGTCTTTTACCTCTAAAATATAATATTGGTTATAAGATTATTGAGCAAATTGTTGACCCCAAATGGGAGCCATAGAAAACACAAGAACTCGTGGGAACTTTGTGGTATTCCACATAAGATTTACACGAATCCTAATGTATTTTTCAGGCAACTCATTCCCCAATCTGAAATGCATGAACCAAATAGAGGCCAATATGGGCCATACGGGTCCCAAGATTTGGTAGTAGTGGCTTCTAATAATAAGAGTTAAGATTTGATGGAGTTGATTTGAAACCGGGTAATTAAATTGGCTACCGGCGGCTGCGGGTCAAGTGGGATATGGAATCGTGGGAATGGGAATGGGATTGGGCGGGAGACTCTCTGTTTCTCTCTCTAGATTTGGAGGGAAGTGTAGAACTAGAAGAAGGAGGAGAGAGATTTGGTGGGCCCCATGGGTTGGTGACCAAACAGATATGAAAGCAACAAAAGCCCAATAGGGCCCATCCACGAGCCTATGAACCATGGCCGCCTCCCTCCCACTAATTTTTCTTTATTGGTAAGTCTATTTTATTTTATTCAAATCTCAATACCAAATATGGAAATTCTCAAAAAAAAAATACCAAATATGGAATGTAGGTAATACTTGATTAGACCATAGGTCACCCGTCACCATACATCAAATAAAATGTTTTCTTAATCATCAAAAAAATAAATAAAAAAACATCAAATAAAATATCCAAGTTAATGAAATTAAAAATACTTTAAACGTTAAACAGTTTCGATAATTTTTTTTTTTGAGAAGGAAACAGTTTCGATAATTGAATTAGATTGTCAATTAATTAAAATGAAGAGGGTCTCAATAGAAGGAGACTGCGCGCATATATATTGTATAAATACCCAATAAAATGAATATACTAGACGGACACGTACCAATAAGATTGTGGAATTGTCTACAATTGTTTTGTAAAACATACATTTCTGTTCTATTTATTTATCTTAATTTAATTTAAGGGTGTTCCATGAATTGCCTTAAATAGAAAGAGGACGTCATCTTTATATATTTTATAGATATCCAATAGAACATACCCAGCCGGATGCAAAACGATAAGCAATCTAGCTTGTTGTAGTTTTTTGAAAACTAGAGATTTCGTAGAATATTTATGTTTTTTTACTTTAATGGAAAGTATTCAATATGAAGAAAAAAGAAAAAAAAAATGGATCGAGATAAGTACTGGTTCCACATCTCACTGCAAATTCTATAAATGTTTATCAACCACTTGTAGCAAATTAATGGGGGGGGGGGGGGGGGGGGGGGGGGAAATGACTGGGCAAGGAAAAGGAAGATATTTTTCTTGGAATGTATACAAACAAAAACCATGGATTGGATTCAGATTCGACATTTATACTGTCTACCCAAAACAGTGACAAAAGACATTGGTGACCAAGTCCTGATCGAGTGACAAATATATAAAGGCAGATCGAGGCAGAGCCAGAGACTTCTTTAACAAGAGTGATGCGATGCAGATATATTTCCGTGAGTGTCCACTTGCGCAGCTCTATAGATAAGATCGAGAATCACCAAACAATTAAAACAGATATAGGCAACTGTTGCTTTCCATTGCCATCAAGTATAGGAGCATTATTATATGTGGTGCGAGATATTTGTGAGGGTGTAAAGACTAAAGTCTAAAGAGTAGGATGGGGTTCATCCATCTATGATTTGCTTCTAAATCCCAATTTATGATCTGCCGTTTTGAAATTAATAGCAAGTTACTATGGACTATGGAGTGGATGCATGACGAAGTTCTCAAATGAATATTTCGTTTTTACTATCTTAATTTCTTTGAGGTATTTTATCAGTTATTTTGCAGCTTAGGAATATTAAGAAAACAAAAACAATTCAGATGTACAAGATACCCAACAAGGAGAAACAAAGCAAGTACCTTGTTGGTTTGGAACATAGGTTAAAAATGGGTATTAGTATGTATGTCAAAAGATCCTTATAAACATTTTGCCACTATTTAATACTTTATTGTTTTCTTACAATCTTATATCTTGATTCGTAGGTCTTGTAGTGTCTGTAATTTCGTATCTTAATTAACATTGGTGAATATATGACTCAAAATATTAGAATTTTATTTATTTATATCTATTTTGAGTTACTTTGACTCGTCAGTTTATGAGATCATCATGCATGACCTGGTTTCATAGACATTTCTTCTTTGAAAACGTTAATTATATGGAATTGATAACCACAGACAATACTTTGTAATAGTTTGTATGTTGTTTCTTGCTTGGAAAAATCAAAAGCTAGTCCAAAAAAAGAGGTGGAAGGTTCTGCGAAGTGAAGAAAAGCACATGTCCATATATCCCGACTTTTCCAAGATTTTTAAACTGCAATTAATATTATTGAATAAAACAAGAGCTCCATTCCCCACTGTGGACTAAACAAAGACGACCAATATCGATCACATTCAAGTCTTTTCAAACAACGAAATCTTCAGAGGAAGAAATTTCCGACCTAGGAGAGTAGAGCCAAATTGGAAGGTGAAATGCTGTTGGGAAAAGCTTTGACCTCGAATCAATTCAGAGAAAGTAAGAAGTTGGATGATCAAGGTTCTTAGAACCTTCCCATTTTACTTCTCGATTAGGATGAAAATGGACGCATCGAGCTCAATAGTGTTGTGTTTCACTCATTTAAGCTCCCAATGAAGCTTGTTCAACGGGCTTCGAAGATCGTAGCTATCTAGTAAAAAGGGGATGTCTTCCCCGTCGAAGAGTAATGGAGGCACAATCACATGTTTGACACCATATATAATACTACATCAACGTTAAAAGAGTTACTATTTGAATCAAGGCTTTATAAGGATAGGTTCCTATTGAGTTGACACAATGATGAGATGAAACGTCTATAAGATTTTTTTTTTTTTTTGAAAGAAGGCAAAGCCAATATATTGATCAAAAGTCAGAATGACCCTTACATACCATTCCGCTGCCATCTAAGACAGACAAGAAGATGTGTTAGTACCCACAGTGGTACATAGAAACTAGGTCACTCATTTGACATTGAATACATCGTAGACATAGCGGGATCCCCCTTTGGTACTACGCCGGAGGCTCTAGAAAGACCCGGCCCTCCCAACCTAACTCGGAAACAGTAAATCTAGTCGCCTAGAGACCTCAATTGGTGTACAACTAGAGACACTGAGAATTAAGTTGACAAGACCAATACCCAATACTAAAACTATATGCACAAAAGTGCCTAGATTGTCCCGGAAAAACGAAACAATAATTGTAAAATAGACAAAACTAAATAACATAGTGGTGGGCCAAAGCCAAAACCCTAGCCCAACTTAAGGCCCAGCAGTATTGGATTGATTCAAGCCCAAACGTCATCTCTCTCTCACACCAGGAGATAGCACTGCCGCTCAACCTCGCCGCCACCACCGTACCGCCACATCCCTTGCTGCCTCAGCCTCCACGACTCGTACCGCCATGTTGCCATGGAACTACGCCACCTCGACCCTGGCAACCCGGTCCGCACCACTGCGAAACTGACGACGATGTAGCGCACCAGATCATAGGCTCCACGATCCAAACGTCTCACGCCGGTCCTGGAAGCCCACGACGAAGCACCTGCCACTGTGAACCAGAGACGACACCCAGAGACCTGCGCTAAAACCATCATACCGAAGCCTCAAGCGGAAAACCTTTCTCCCATGAAAACCTGGGCAGTAGCATCAATATCCAGTCCGGCAGCAGACGTTTAGTGTTATGTTTAGATGAATTATCTAACACGGCACAATTAATTTGCTATTAATTTTATCTTATTGATTTGGAAAGATAACTTAATGGATAATATGAGGTGCCGTAACCAAACAATCTCAATGTTTTGACGAAGTGGTGTTAGCTCAGTGGTTAGAGCACCCACTACCTAATGACGAAGTCATGAGTTCGAGTCACCATAGGGGTAGGAGTGAAATCCTTTGATCATCTTTTAAAAAAAAAGAGAAGAAAAAAAAAACCAAACAATCTCAATGTTTTGGAGTATTTGAGCAACTCCAACAAATTCCTTATATTTTAATTTTTCTCTATTTTAGGGAAAAATAAGCATCTTTTGCTCCAACAGATTCCCTATAACTATCCCTATTTTAGGAAATGTGAGGAAAGAGAAAACCAAATTCCCTAAATTTATAGCAATCTCTAAAATTTTAAGGAAGAATTATGGAGATGTAAAATAAGGAATCTGTTGGAGTTGGAGAAGAAAAAGAGGCTAAAATTTTGACTTTTGCTTCCCTATAATACAGAAATTATAAAGAAGCTGTTGGAGTTGCTCTAGTTCACTATGCTAGATTTGCAGGTGCCGTAACCAAACAATCTCAATGTTTTGGAGTATTAGTTCACTATGCTAGATTTGCAGGGCCGGTCCTAATATTTTGGAGGATTTAGGCAAATAATTAAAATGTAGTTTCAGATAAAAAAACAACTATCAATCATACAAATTCTTTTCCTCCGTAAAAGTTTTGTGCATCTATAACTACACTAATTCATCATATTCGCAAAAAGCAAAAAAAAGAATGCGCCTGCGAAAAAGTGAGTGGTCTCCTCCCTGTCCGGCGGCGAGCCTATTTGCTGTCGTCGGACGGGCCTTGTCGACTCCGTGTGAGTCTAGTGTGATCGCGGTGGCTGTCTGGGAGGGAAAGACCGAGTCGGGAGTCGGGCTTTGGTGGTGGCCTTGCTGGACTGGTCGACGGATTGGATCGGCGTTGCGAGATCGGAGGTTGTCTGGATCAGAGTTGCAAGATCGGAGGCGGATTTGATGGGCGCTGCAAGATTAGGGGCTGCCTGGTGGTCTCAAATCTATGGCGGCACAGGGTGGAGCAGATCGAAATGATCCACTCTGGGTTCCGTTTCGTGGACTCGATCTGGGGAACAGTGTGATTGGAAGCGGCGTCGATTATCTCTGGCGCTGCGGGGATGCCGGAACGGCGTTGGAGTGGTCCGGCGAAAGTGGAGGCGCGGCGCGAGGGTTGGTCCGTCGGCGGTGGCCGTGAGGAGGCTGGGCAAGACTTGGTTGGCGATTGTTGATCTTCCTGTCTCCTGGGTTATGGGTTGGGCTTGGCCCCTCTTTTTGGGCCCTGCCTGTCCTATATGGTTTATTTTTGTTTTTAGCTTTCTTTGCTTTAATTGCTTAGTTTTGTTGCCCCTTTGGCGTGTAATAATTCCCTGCATGTATCGTGTAGGACTAGTCGGGCTAGATGCATGTGTGTGCACTCTCTGTGCCTTGTCTGGCCTAGAGAGGCGACGATCCATTTTGGTTAAATGGTTGCAACCTCCTAGTGGCAGAATGAAACTAAGTGTCGTCAGATCTTTTTTTCTGCGGCAATATAGTAGGAAAGCTGTGATGTTGGTAATTATGCTTCACTGTAGTCGAGTTATCTTTCCGTTATGTCTAAGCAAATGGAGTAGCCAGTAGAGCACTCTTTGCTAGTTGGCGCCTGTTAGAATACATTTATTTAGTAGAGACTCCGGATATCATTTCAGGACGATCTCTAGATGCTTATTGTAACCAGGGGTTTAGGCTTAATGTCCCCCACTCCCCCCCTTTATATTCGACAATTTCATTAATCAAGACTTGAGGGCAGCCGCACTAGCCCATTATTTATTAAAAAAAAAAATTGTGCATCTATATTATATTGTTGATCACAAAGGACAATATGAATTGAACCCAAATACATTAGTAGTCATGAAAAAAAAAATGAACAAAAGGTATTTAATACCAAAAGAAACTAGAAAAATAAAATGACCTAATGTGCACCGAACTTCGAACTTGGGTGGTTTTTAAAATTCATTTATCTTTGTACAGTCTCTAGTGCCAAAAATTGTGAAGAAAAATATATACACACTTTTAATGTGTGTGTGTGTGGAGAAAAGAGTTGTCAGAGGATCACTGAAGATCAGTGGCCTGAGACGACGACCTCACCTCAAGCTGTAGCAATTTTGTTCATTTTGTTTGTGTAAGGAGAGAAGGCCTTAATATCTCAATCAAATTAATAGAAAAATATTCCATAACAAAATTTTAAGATATAAAATATCAAATTACAGCTCCAATTAAATGAATCTCTTTAATTTGAGATACAATTATTAATCGATGAAGTCCCTAAACTCTTCTAAATATAAAACGAATTCGCAAAAACTTTAAGCTTCATCCCTTTTTGACAGTAACTTGTAGTTAAAACCCTTGTCTAGTACCACGCTATCATTTCCAGACCACTGTTTTTTGGCGTCAGGATATGGGTCACAGTTATTGTAGTACTCCTCTAGTTGTAGAGCTTCGACATAAAATGATGGATTCGTGTATTTAAAAACTGTTTCCAGAAAATAAAAAAACAATCGGTTAATGAATTATGCCCTTAAATGACTTTTTGATCGAGAAGTAGAATTAAAATATCTTACTTAAAATTCCCTTTTCCTAAAAAAAAAAATATATATATATCTTACTTAAAATATCTCCAGCTTTGAATGTCTTGCCATCAGTCCATTGAGATAGTCCTGGACAGGGGCTCCATCCATAGGCGTCTCCGACTGTAAATTCTGTTCCATGAGCTTCCTTGAGCATCAAGCAAACTACAAAGAGAAAACCAATGACCAAAGATTTGCTCAATGTCATAGACATGATTGAAACACGGCTTGTTTCAATTGATGCTGTGTATTGTGTAATGCATTAATTTTTGTTGTGATCAATAAGATTTATAGCCTTAATTGGTAATTCACGGATTTACTTGAGAGGAAATATAGGGCATGCATGAGTCAAAATTTTTACCTAAAATTACGAGTCTCTTTGTCATCTGTTTAAGTATATTGGTATTTGAGAGAGAATTGTAGAGAGAGATGTGTATATCATTATAGAGAATAGGAGCCCTATATATAGGGATTACAAAGTGCATAATCTAAGAGTACAAGGATTCCTTATCTAACTTGGAGTAGGAAACTTCTCCTATTACAACTATAGAACTTATCCTAGTTTGACTAGGCACACTAAGTGTCAATATCCTTCAACACTCCCCCTTGTGCCGCTCAAACTTGGTGGTGACGCTTCATCCGTTGCCTCGTTAAAAACCTTGCTCAAGTGAAAAACCCTGTGGGATAAAAATGAACTCGAGGAGGAGAAAAGAGTGCAACACGTCCTTGATCCTTCGAGACTGAGTAACTCCCCCTGATGTCGAAATCTCCCCCTGATTGCTACAATCATGGGAGTTCGGATAACCTTCTTAATCCGATACTCTTCACATGTTTCTCGAAGGTGGATTTAGGTAACGACTTAGTGAATAAGTCCGCTACATTATCCTCTGATCGGATTTGATTCACTTCAATCTTTAGAAGTGATTGTTGTTGCTGATTATAAAAGAATTAGGCGATATATGCTTGGTGTTGTCGCCCTTGATGAAACCTAACTTCATTTGTTCAATACAAGCTGCATTATCCTCATAAATGCATGTAGGTTTATCTGTGGTAGACTTCAAACCACAACTTCCTTGAATGTGTCGAATTACAGACCTTAGCCATACACATTCACGTACAGCTTCATGTAGAGCAATAATCTCTGCATGATTTGAGGAAGTAGCAACAATGGTCTGTTTCGTAGACCTCCAAGATATCGCAGTGCTTCCCATGGTAAAGACATAACCTGTTTGGGAGCGACCTTTGTGAGGGTCAGAGAGGTACCCTGCATCAGCAAAACCCATAAAGACATCATTGTCGTTTTGATGGAGGGAGATAGGAGGACGCCGGCCACCATGAGCGGCGGCGGCAACATGGCCGGCGGCCATTCCATGGACGGGGGCGTTTTGCCTTTTGGGGTCCGATCCCAACTTTCCGTCATTCCTTTTCTCTCTGTAGGGATAGAATAGGCCCATATCAATCGTACCTCTTAGGTATCGAAAGATGGTCTTTACACCAATCCAATGGCGGCGTGTTGGCGCAGAGCTATGTCGAGCTAACAAGTTCACTGCGAATGAGATATCTGGTCTTGTGCATTGAGCTAAGTACAATAATGCGCCTATTGCACTCAAATAGGGCACTTCGGCCTCTAATGGTTCTTCGTCCTCATCCCTTGGACGAAACGGATCTTTTCCTGGCTCAAGACTACGGCCGATCATGGGAGTACTCGCAGGCTTCGCTTTATCTTCATTAAAGCGCCTTAGGACCTTCTGAGTATATGCAGACTGATGGATCAAAATCCCATCACTACGGTGCTCGAGTTCTAAACCGAGACAAAACCGTGTTTTCCCAAGATCTTTCATCTCAAATTCGGATTTTAAGTATTTAGCAGTTTCCTTCAACTCATCTAGAGTTCCAATTAGGTTCATGTCATCGACATAAACTGCTACGATTGCAAATCCGGAACTTGTTCTTTTAATGAACACGCATGGGCATATTTCATTGTTAATATATCCCTTCCCAATCAAGTAGTCACTTAGACGGTTATACCACATCCGTCCGGATTGTTTTAATCCATATAGTGAGCGTTTTAACCTTATTGAAAACGCGCTCCGTGGTTTAGAGCCACTTGATTTGGGTAATTGAAGTCCATCTGGAACCTTCATATATATCTCTGAATCTAGATCCCCATAGAGATATGCTGTAACCACATCCATAAGCTGCATGTCAAGTTTTTCGGAAACTACCAAACTGACAAGGTAGCGGAACGTTATAACGTCCATTACGGGAGAATATGTCTCCTCGTAGTCGATTCCAGGGCGTTGTGAGAAACCTTGCGCCACAAGGCGGGCTTTATATCTTACCACCTCTTTTTTCTCATTACGCTTTCTAACAAAGACCCATTTATGGCCAACAAGCTTTACACTTGGGGGTGTCTGCGTTACAGGCCCAAATACCTGTCTCTTTGTTAGTGAATCCAATTCAACCTGGATCGCATCTTTCCATTTAGGCCAATCTGCTCTTCGTTGACATTCTTCAACAGAGCGAGATTCGATATCATCATATTCTATAATTCCTTTTGCAATATGATATGCAAATGCATCATCAATCGCCATAGAATTTCTATCCATCATCTCATGTACACTAGTGTAATTTATGGAGATCTCTCTATTCTCTGGAGTTGGTTCTGACATTGGAGCGTCCCCTAATGATGTCTCTTGGACATAACCATAATCCGGAATATTCTCATGAGATGGATTATTCACATCGATGATTAATGGATTATTTTGTGCCAAACTCGCTTTCTTTCTTGGGCGAGAATCCATCGAACCTATGGGCCTCCCGCGCTTCCTGGCAGGAGCCGTGGGCCTAGCCATAACGTCACCATCATTGAGAGATGGGACGTTGGCGCCATGCTCATGCATTCTTGAGTTGGCGTCATGTCCTCTACTTTTAGGGACATCAATCCTTGCAGGCACGTTTGCAGCAGGTATGTGTGATCTCGTCACTTTAGCGATATCAGAAAACGCATCAGGCATCGATTCTGCTACGTTCTGAAGATCGAGGATTCTCCGCACTTCAATTTCGGACTGTGCGGTTCGGGGATCAAGATGAGACAGAGTGGGGACAGACCACGACAATTCCTGTCGTTCCTGTTGAACATTGATGTTCTTATCTCCCCCTAACGACGGGAAGACTGTCTCATCGAAGTGACAATCCGCAAATCTAGCGGTAAAGAGATCGCCTGTCAAGGGTTCTATGTAGCGGATAATCGTTGGAGAATCATATCCAACATAAATGCCTAATCGTCTTTGAGGACCCATTTTGGTGCGCTGTGGTGGCGCAATTGGCACATAAACTGCACACCCAAATATGCGTAAGTGTGAGACATTAGGCTCATACCCAGTAACCATCTGGGACGCAGAGAAGGGTTGAGTGGCAGTGGGCCTCAGACGAATAAGCACAGCTGCATGCAATATTGCATAGCCCCAAGCAGAAATAGGGAGATTGGTGCGCATTACCAATGCCCTAGCGACCATTTGTAGTCGTTTAATGGTGGCTTCTGCGAGACCATTTTGGGTGTGAACATGAGGAACAGGATGTTCAACATCAATCCCAATGGACATGCAATAATCATCAAAAGTCTTTGATGTAAACTCTCCAGCATTGTCTAATCTTATAGACTTAATAGGATGATCAGGGTGGTGAGCCCTTAACTTAATTATTTGTGCTAGGAGTTTAGCAAATGCAGCGTTCCTTGTGGATAATAGCATGACATGTGACCAGCGTGTCGATGCATCAACCAATACCATAAAATATCGAAATGGTCCGCATGATGGTTGAATAGGTCCACAAATATCACCTTGGATTCTTTGCAAGAATGGTATATTTTCTTTGGTGTCCTTTGCATAGGATGGTCTCGATCCTAACTTTGCTAAAGAGCAGGCTTTGCAGAACGAATGATGGGCTTTAGAAACAACCAATGAGGATTTTGGTTGAGCCATGAAGTCACAATGGACTTTAGAAGTAGAAATTCGAGTCAGAGGAGCAGAGGGGGCGTCAAAGCCACCATTGAGCCGCAGGGGGATGGCGGCGCCGGCTAGTGGTGGCCGGACTTGAAGGGGGAAGGCGCCGTGAGGCGCAGGTGCTCCTCCTTGATCCAAATTTCGGGTTTTACTTCCTTTCGTTCTGAAAAAGGGATGTCCGTGTGAAGTCTTTAATATACGGATCATCATGTCACGACCTGGGTGTCCCAAACGGTCGTGCCAAAGCCTATATGTGTCGGAATCCCATAAATCATCTCTCATGACATGGTTGGATTCAATGACTTGAATAGTGGTTGCGTACAACCCACTAGAGCGACACATAAGTTTCTCTAAGACTCGTTTATGTCCGTAGTCATTAGAGGTGATGCAAAGGAACTCTTGTCCATTCTCACAATGTGTTTCCACATGAAAACCATTGGCTCTTATATCTTTGAAGCTTAATAGGGTTCTTCCTGCCCTAGGAGCATAAAGAGCTTCGGTGACATTTAAACTCGTGCCATTTGGCAACATAAATTGGGCTGGTCCTCGACCATGGATCAATCGAGATGATCCAGCCATCGTAGTCACGGAAGATCGAGATGGTGTCATCCATAGAAATAGCTGTCTATTTCGAAGGATAGTATGTGTAGTTGCACTATCCACGAGGCATTCTAGCTCTCCAGGAAACATACTGAAAAATAATAAAGTTCGAATTAAAAATATGTCCAAGACATTGTATAGAACAAATCGAAAACTTTATTAAAATAGCCAATGATTACATCAAAGTTTCTTGACCAAAATCTAATCCAATATAAGAATCAAACCGTAGACAAATCGTAGTCACTCAATCCGTTCGGTAATTTCAATTTAGTTGTGACCAGGTAAGGTAAGGCGAGATTTTGGTGGAGCGTTGCTCACTTTTAAAACCGTTCTCTCAGATCAAACCTTGCCTAGACATCACAAGTACTCTTGAGTACGCCTAGAGGGAAAAAGTTAATACAATAAGTCATTTTATTGATTTAAGGCATAATAGCCATTACATAATTCTTGGAAAAATAAGGGACTATACTAATCAAAATCTGCAGCATCCTTGTGCAATTCTTTGTCAGATTTGAAGTCCGCTATGGTGAGATTGACGTTGGCATCATCACCATCTTCTTCTTGTATATTTTCGGCAAGATTGGCTTCATGCTCTCTGAAGTCTCTAAATGCCTTGTAATGCGCAGCTAATTGTTTGCTTGCTTTGCATTGTTTGAACCAATGCTCACTAGATCCACATCGATGACACATGTCATTGTGATTTCCTCCCTTTAATTGAGGTGCATTGTTTGCACTTGGGTGGCGTCCCTTATAGGAGTTGGCGCCATTCCCACGGCCTTGGGTGGCTCCTCCACGTCCTGGAGCCCCACGGCCTCCTCTCCCACGTTGCCATGTATTGCCACGTGATCGTCCTTCATTCTGACGAGTACCTTCCTTTGTAGGGCGGTTATATGGACCAGAACGTCCGTTGTGTCCCTGATTCTTAGGGTTCCGCTCCTTGCGCCCTCCTTTGGGTGCATTATTATAATTTGCCTCATGAACGCTCTTAGTTCCGATGGGCCTTGAATTATAATTTTTCACGAGGATATTATCATGCTTTTCAGCTACAGACATAATATTAATTAGCTGATGAAACCTCGTGAGCCGTCCAGTATTGAATTCAGTTCGGTATTGCTTTGATAGCAAAATAGCTGCGACGGGGAAGGTGGAGAGAGTTTTCTCAATTAGTTCTTGCTCTGTGACAGGTTGTCCACAGAACCCCAACATGGTCTTGAGGCGAAGAACTTCTGAATTATATTCAGCTACAGACTTGAAGTCAGCAAATCGTAGATTGTTCCATTGAATTTTCAAGTCAGGGAGGAGGGTATCCTTTACATTACCAAAACGCTCTTCTAGCGCAACCCATAATTCTCTAGCATCCTTGATTGCCATGTACTCCAATCGGAGTGATTTATCCATGTGGCGTCTCATTAAGATGAGAGCGGTGGCATTATTTGTAGCCGTACGCTCAAATATGAGGTCGGGATTTGGTGCTTGAATTACGGGTAGGATCCCTTTTGAAGTGAGATGATTCTCAACATCCGTGACCCAACTATGATATTCCGAGCCAGTTGAGTCAAGGATAGGAAAGTCAAGTTTTGACATCCTGAAATAAGAAGAAGAAATATATTAGTTTCGGAGTTAAAACTTCCACGACAACTAAATATTTAGATTTCCGAGCTATGCTACCAAGAAATCGATTTCCAAGAAAATTGGATTAGACCGAAACAATGATGTTTATAAGGTCGTTAATCGATGCTTGCGGACGCTCTTAGTCCAAAGTCTTACGAACGCTCGTAGTTCGTTTATAGCGCGAATCCCCACGATTCCGCTTTCTCAAAATCGAACCCACGTTATAAGAAAGGTGGGATGAAGAAGAAGGGAGGTTTTGAAGTCCCCGAGAAAAGAAGAAGTATTTAAATTTATGAACTTCAAAACTTACTCTTGAATACTTACTTGTATTTGGATCACGCGCGTGTCGATGCAGGCGTGATGGAGCGAAGCAATCCGAGTAGAGGAGTGCAGTGAATGCGGGGCAGCAGGGGCTGCGGTGGTAGTAGTGGTGCAGGAGCAGCGGAGGCAAACTGCAGGGGCAGCAGATACACGACAGAGTTGGCCGAGGTGAATGGGAGGTGTGACCGAGTGTGCAGTCGGCTATGGGCTGCAGTTTGCAGCTGCTGCCAGTTGGTAGCGTAGGGCAGAAACGCTAGCCAAGCTAGCTGGAGGACACGGACGCTGCAGGGGCAGCACACTTGCGGTAAGGCTG
Organism: Rosa rugosa; assembly: GCF_958449725.1. Taxonomy (NCBI): domain Eukaryota; kingdom Viridiplantae; phylum Streptophyta; class Magnoliopsida; order Rosales; family Rosaceae; genus Rosa; species Rosa rugosa. The sequence goes on from NC_084821.1 coordinate 8,175,544, forward strand.
CAGGGGCAGCGCGCAAGGCAGCAGGGGCTGCTGTGAGGCTGCAAGGGCAGCGATACAGCGCTGCAAGCGCACGGGCGCGCAAGCTGCAACGAAGGAGCGCAGGGGCGTGTAGCGCGGGGCGCGCGAAGGCAGGCTGCAGCGAAGGCTTGGCTAGCTCGGGCTAGGGGCTGCTGGGGCAGTAGGCACACAGGAAAGCAGAATAGTTGGTTTCGGTTTTTGTGTTTTAGCTTTTGTGGTTTAGGGCTCGTGCTGATAACGTGTTTAAGTATATTGGTATTTGAGAGAGAATTGTAGAGAGAGATGTGTATATCATTATAGAGAATAGGAGCCCTATATATAGGGATTACAAAGTGCATAATCTAAGAGTACAAGGATTCCTTATCTAACTTGGAGTAGGAAACCTCTCCTATTACAACTATAGAACTTATCCTAGTTTGACTAGGCACACTAAGTGTCAATATCCTTCAACATCATCTATATTATTGACGATATATAATATTTAGATTTTGTTCAAGTACATCTGAATTGTGTATTTGGCCCAAACTCTAGTTGCTTGTCTGAGTTGTAATAGGGTTAGTCTTACAGATATTCTCGGAGATATCTTCGTAGATATCCAAATCATTATACGATTATGTTTCCTTGTAAGGCTCTGATTCTATGCTTGTAATCCTCTATATAAAGAGGTCCCTGTTATCAATGAAAGACACAGTTTTCGTCCCCCCCCCCCAATGACGCCATGGTTGGCGTCTCCCATGGTTCTGATGCCATGGTTGATGTTTCTCATGGCCATGTCGCCATGAATGATGGTGTAGTCACCAATTTTGCTTCAAATAGCGCCTTAAATGCTCAGACCTAACCAAAATCTTCATTGGTTGCTTCTAAGGCCGCTCGTTCATTTTGCAAAGCCTGTTCTTTAGGGAAATTAAGACCGAGACCGTCTTACACAAAGGATCCAAAAATACTCATTCCGTTCCTGCAGAGAATCCAAGGGGATATCTGTGGATCGATTCAACCACCTTGTCGACTTTTTAAATATTTTATGGTGTTGGTTGATGCGTTGACACGCTAGTCACATGTCGCGTTATTGTCCACTAGAAATGCTGCATATGCTAAACTCCTTGCCCAGATTATCCGTCTACGGGCTCACTACCCGGACTACCCTATTAAGTCAATTCGACTTGATAATGCTAGAGAGTTTACATAGAAAACGTTCGATGACTATTGCATGTCACTGGGGATTGATGTAGAGCATCCAGTTTCTCATGTACACACCCAAAATGGTCTTGCAGAAACCGCCATTAAGCACCTACAAATAATGGTTCGGACATTGGTTATGCGCACCAATCTCCATTTTTCTGCTTGGGGATATGCAATACTGCATGCAGCTACACTAATTCGTCTACGACCCACTGCCACCCAACGTTATTCTGCTTTACAGCTAGTGACTTGGTACGAGTCTGATATCTCGCACTTACGCATTTTTGGGTGTGCCATCTATGTGCCTATTACGCCGCCACAATGTACTAAGATGGGTCCACAGAGACGAATGAGCATATATGTTGGATATGAAGTCCAACTATCGTCCGCTACCTGGAACCCTTGACATGCGATCTTTTTACCGCTAGATTTACGGATTGTCACTTTGATGAGACAGTCTTCCCGTCGTTAGGGAGAGATAAGAACACCAATCTTCAGCAAGAACGACATAAATTGTTGTGGTCTGTGCCCACTATGTCTCATCTCGATCACCGTACAACACAGTCCTAACTTGAAGTGCGAAGAATTATCGAGCTTCAGAGCGTAGCAAATACTCTGCCTGATGCATTTTCTGATATTGCTAAAGTGACGAGATCACATATACCTGCTGCAAATGTGCCTGCAAGGATTGACGTCCCAAATACTGGACTTGACGCCGCTCCTGAGGTACCAGGAGATGGTGCCACTGCCCAGATTGGCAGTGATGTGGTGTCCATGGTTGCAGGTCCCACGAAGAAGCAAGGTAGACCAATTGGTTCGAAGGATGCTCGCCCTAGAAAGAGAGCGAATGAGGCTGATAGGAGCATAAAATGCATCGAATTTATAGTTCAAACCTTTATACTTTTGCTTAGTTTATTCCTTAAAAAGATCAATTTAACTTTGTTATTTTCTTAGGTACTTTGAGAAGCAGTTAAGGAGAAAAGAGAGCTACAATGGGGAAATCAAGGCACTTCACATGAAGTAGTGATGCAAAGGATGGATTCTGATCATTCATTGGTCCTAAAACTCAAGAGAAGATGGAGAGAGTTTCCGTGCAAAACAATTGCCGAGAAGCAGAAAACGGAGTACTAGAATCTGCCTTATTTTCTTCTGTCTTGGGAAGCTGTTTTGAAGAACTTTCGAGTGGAGTTATGAAGAAAGGCCTGGCAATATTTGAAGACAACATGTTCTACTATAACTGTAGGCAAAGATTCGGTCCAGAATGATAAAGAGGAAGTCGGAGACTGTGCTCAAAGTTGGTACCCCGAGAAGACTGTTTCCATCATCTTTTCAGGAAGCTTTTTCAAGGATTCTTATACTATACTTAAAGGACGAAATTCATGAATTTTTCTGCCCAGATTTAAAGATGAGATGTTATAGAGAATTTTAAAATCAAGAATCATCCATAAAGGTGGTGGAATGTATAAGTTATGATGCTGCAAAGATGAGCAGAGGATAAGGAAAATCTGGAATTTCTGACAAGTCTTTCTGCGAAGCAGTTTCAAGACCGTCGTTGGGCCACGTTTCAAGAAGGTTTCTAGAAGATTTTTGCACGGTTTTGAAGGGTGACATCAGGAGTATTATGTGACAGAATCTCACCTTCGAATCTGCTGGGAACCCTTGTCAAACATGGAGAGGAAAATCAATCCTAGTTGAGAAAGGAAAGTGAATTAAAGGCTATATTTTCTGAAGATATTCTTGGCAGATTTTGGGACGAATTTTATTGGATTTTTTCTGCGTTATACTTATCAAGAGATGGTTAGAGAGACAAAGGAACTAGCAAACAAAAAAAACTTAGGAGAGATTTTCTCTCAACCTAGTCTTCTACGGCACCCAAGCCTCCTTCCCTAGCCTCTAGCCTCTTGCTATCGCTTCCTCCTCTTCATGGCCTCCATAGATGCCGCCACAGCAAGCTTTGCTGCTCCTCTTGCTCTCCCAGCGGGTGGTAGTGCCCCAGATCTGGGAAAGATTGGCGGTGGTCCTGTGTGCAGGTCCTCCCAATCTTTTCTACTTGGAAAACCTTTGATCGAGGATGACAATGATATGCCTCTTGTCACTCTGAAGAAGAAGACGGGTAGACCGCCAGAAGTAAAAACAAGAGCCAACGTCCCAGTAACTGCAATTGGAGGTTCGGTTTCTAGCCCTAGAGATAAGGGCAAAGGAAAGCCTTAGGCTTTCCTGGTCTCTTGCCTACCACTTGAAATTGGGTCCTCTATTACTTTCTTCTTAGTTTACTCTAGTTGTACACCAATTGAGGTCTCTAGGCAACTAGGTTTACTTTTCAAAGAGGGGTTAGTAGTGAGGACTTGATTTCTTGTTGTTTAGGCTCAATAAGTGAGCATATGTGTTAACAATGAAGGTACTTGTCTTTTGCTTGGCGGCTTGTGCCATCTAGATTTTAGGTATGAGACAGCATCTGATGTACGTGTCTTCTGGCCTTAAGTAATGAAGTTATCCTTTTCTCAAAAAAAGAGATGGTTAGAGAGACTTAAGGAAAGTTCAGAAGATTGTGTGGGAGCTAAGCAAGTGGAATTGGAGAAGAATAAGGAGAACTCAACCCGGTTTTGGGGAGAAAAGCTAGGGGCTTGTAAACCATAAAAATAGGAGGCTTCTTTGCATCATAGGAGACCATATCATACAGAATTCACGCCTCAAAACACCCCTAGCTCTCTGATTTTCGAAGCTCCATACAAGCATAAGGAAAAGAAGCCGCCAAAGTCGCCATCTGCCACCATCGTGAACATCCATCTTCAAGCAACATCCACCGTGCCTCTTCACTCCTATTTCTGCGACTTTGTCTTCTTATTTTCAATATGTTACTGTGTGTTTACCTTAGAACAATGAGTAGCTAAATACTTTTGTGTTAGGGGCTAGTTTGAAGCCCTAAACTATGGTTCAAGTTTCATAATAAATTTCTATGTTTTAGTTACTTTGTCAATGAGATTGTTCTTTGGTTCTGGATTAGATGAGTCTTTTATATGTATGTTTTATGTGGTTGCAAACATATAGGATATGCATGTAATTGGTGCTAGGTTAAATAGCAATTCACCTAATAGTTTTGTAATTTTAACCGAAGTAGTAAAGCCTCTCGCCTAGGTGTGTACCAAAGATGAGGAATGCAACTAGACACGCTTGTTGTACTAGTTTGTACACTTAGATTGACATCCTTCCATATGTGCTTAATGCTTTAGAACTTGCTAAATGTAGGAGCCGCTTGTGATCTCTATGTTGCATGTTTTCAAAAGGTTCTAATAACGGCGCTTGTTCTTGTTAGAACATTATAGGGAAGTAATATAAGGTACTTAGCTTGCTTCTAGCTTTGTAACTTGGTCAATCTCTTTCTCATGACTTAGTAATAAACATAGGAAGAAAAATTGGAACTTGGATTGTGTTTAGTGGTGGATAATGAACTCCTAACTGCTCATCATCATATTCACAAACTTTACTTTAGATTCATCTTTTGTTCTTACTTTATTTTCAGCATAATTAATCAACAATTTCCCCCCAATTTTGTTTTTCAATTTGTTTTATTACAGTGTCTAGTTTTCTTTGTTTTGTAGGTTACATAAATTGAAGGTGAACCCTTGATCCTTGGCGTAGAACGATCCCTTACTTTCACTACTACAACTTGACAACAAAAATGGTTTTAAATTGCGTGCTATTTTTAGCAGAGCAGAGGCACAAACAAATCCTTTGATCATCGATACTCAAATTTCGTCCCATGAGAATGTTCTGAATTATGGTTATGTCCAAGAGACATCATTGGGGGACAACTCAATGTTAGAACCTATCCCTGAAAACGTAGAGATCTCTGTGAATTACACTAGTGTACATGAAACGTGGGAAAGAAGCTCCATTATCATTGATGATGTATTCGCGTATTAAGTAGTGTGTGAGATTATTGAGACCGATGACATCGAACAAATCTCTCCGTTGTTGAATATCAACATAGAGCTGATTGGTCAAAATGGAAAGAAGTGATCCAGGCAGAACTTGATTCTTTAGCGAAAAGAAGGTTATTTGGGCCAGTTGGCCATAAATGGGTATTTGTTAGAAACCGTAATGAGAGAAACGAGATTGTAAGGTACAAAGCTCGCCTTGTGGCGCAAGGCTTCTTACAATGCCCTGGAATCGACTACGAGGAGACATATTCTCCTATAATGGACGTCATTACGTTCCGCTAGCTTATCAGTTTGGTAATTTCTGAAAAATTGAACATGCAGCTCATGGATATGGTTACTGCGTATCTATATGGGGATCTAGATACAGAGATATACATGAAGGTCCCAGATAGACTTTAGTTACCCAAGTCAAGTGGCTCTAAACCACGGAGCGCATTTGCAATAAGGTTGAAACGCTCACTATATGGATTGAAGCAATCATGACAGATATGGTATAACCGTCTAAGTGAATACTTGACTGGGGAAGGGATATGTTAACAATGAACTATGCCCATGTGTTTTCATAAAGAGAACAAGTTTCGGATTTGCTATAGTAGCAGTTTTTGTTGATGACATGAACATAATTGGCACCCTTAAAGAGTTAAGGGAAACCGCTGAGCACTTGAAATCCGAGTTTGAGATGAAGGACCTTGGAAGAACACGGTTTTGTCTCGGTTTTGAACTTGAGAACCGTGAAGATAGTATCTTGATTCATCAATCAGCCTATACCCAGAAGATGCTTAGGCGTTTCAATACTGACAAAGTTAAGCCTTCAAGCACCCTAATGTTCGTCTGTAGTCTTGATAAAAAAAAAAATCCATTTTGTCCAAAGGATGACGACGAAGATGTGCTAGAGGCAGAAGTGCCCTACTTAAGTGCAATAGGCGCATTATTGTACTTAGCTCAATGCACAAAACCGAATATCTCATTTGCCATGAACTTGTTAGCTAGATATAGCTCTGCGCCAACACGACGTCATTGGACTGGTGTTAAAGATATCTTTCGATACCTAAGTGGTACGATTGATATGTGTTTGTTATATTCCTACAGAGAGATGATATATTCGGACCCATCATATGTCAGGGATGCCACCAACAGTGGTCTGCTTTCCCTCTCCCTATCCCAAAACGATATTAGTGTTTTGGAAGGTTCTGCTTATGCTGGGTACCTTTCTGACCCAAACAAATGTCGTTCTCAAACTGGTTATGTGTTTACCATGAGTAAGACCGCGATATCTTGGAGTTCTACAAAACAGACCATTGTCGCTACTTCTTCGAACCATGCAGAGATTATTGCTCTTCACGAAGAGGTTTGTGAATGAATATGGCTTAGATCCATCATTACGCATGTTCGAAGCAATTGTGGTTTGAAGTCTACCACAGATGAGCCTACAAGTATTTATGAGGATAATGTTGCTTATAGCGAACAAATGAAGCAATAATACATCAAAGGCAACAATACCAAGCACATCGCGCAAATTCTTCTACAATCAGCAACAACAGAAGCTCCTTAAGATCAGATTGAACCAGGTTCGATCTGAGGACAATGTGGCAGACTTGTTTATTAAGTTATTGCCTAAATTAAGGTTGAAGAAACATGCTGCAAGTATTGGTTTATGGAAGTTATCTGAACTCCCATAATCGTAATCATCAGGGGAAGGCGCATACATCAAGGGAAAATGTCTACATGTTTGGTCTCGAAATGTAAAGGTTGTGTTGTACTCTTTTTCTCCTTCGACCGAGTTTATTTTTGTCCTACAGGGTTTTTGTTATTCGGTAAGGTTTTTGACGAGGCAACGAGAGGAGCACCACGTTTGGGCAACACAAGGGGGAGTGTTCAAGTATATCTGAATTGTGCGTCTGGCTTAAACTCTAGTTACTTGTCTGAGTTGTAATAGGGTTAGTCTTACAAATATTTTCGGAGATATCTTCATAGATATCCAAATCATTGTACGATTATGTTTCCTTGTAAGACTCTGATTCTATGCTTGTAATCCTCTATATAAAGATGCCCCTATTACCAATGAAAGACACAACTATTTCTCTCCCAATTTCGATTTCCTAAAACAATTTCGTAAATATGGAAGAGGAATACTCGGGATTGCAAGAATTCTTTCCCCTTGATTTAGTATTATAATTATAAGGGAAGTATTTTCAGAGAGATTTTTCTCATTAAATCCTAAAAGAATTTTTAGAGTAATGGCAAGCCCATTATTTCTGTGTGCTGGACAAGAAAAGAACTACAGAAGTCCAATGGGCTCCTATAAAATACCGAGGAACTAACCCAAACAATAACAAAACAAGTACGAAAAAGGAGGGAGTATAAAACTATAAATAGCAAAACCGTTACAATTTACAGAGCTCCAAATAGAAAGAGCGAAAGGATCACTGTCGCAGTAACAGAGGAAGAGGGAAATCCTTCTTTCAACAAGGTAAGTCACTCTCTTAATTCATGGTCTCTGATCGTTATCGGGCTCCCCCCACATTCTTCATTTGTTCTTCCACTATTTGCTAGGGTTTGGCTTGTACATTTCTCCTACTTTTCTGCATGGCCATTGCTCCCACATTCTTCTTTTATAGTTTTGATATTTGGTATTTTGGTTCCAATGGCAATGCTCGCTTATTTCTTGTATAATCATTCCATGCATTGAAATTGCACCGGTGTTGGTTACATTATGTTGAGGTTTTTCTGTTCATTTTTTTTAAACAAGTTGGGAAATGTGGCATTGTTTGGTTTAAAAAAATACGTGTTTTGGTTTCGGATATATTGATTTAATCTCATACGGTTGGCAGCAACCATGGCTGAAGAGAACAAGAATACTGTGAAGGAGGAGGTTCCAGATGTATGCCATACTTCTCTTTGCTTATTTTCTATCTTATTGAGGAATCTACATGGTTAACAGTTTGCACAGACACATGCGGTTACACTAGATTTATCTAAAACTTAAGAGATAATTTTTGTTCTGGTTTTCTTTGGAGTTGATCTCCGAATGTTCAGCTTGAGCCTTCTGATCATTATTTTGGCTCTGAGACCAACTTCATGGTTTTAATATCAAATGTTTGATACCTTTATGGAAATTAGATATCCTTTTGAAGGAAGTTCCTCGGAATAATGTGGAAATCTATGTGCTGGTAGTAGTTTAATCTGAAACAATGTTATCTACTTTTCTTAGTATATTACATGTATAAGAAGTTAAGGACCCGCTGTAAAAAATGAGGCTTTGGCTGAGGAAACTAGGTAAAATTAGGTGGTTGGAATATCAGTTAGCCATGTTTTGAGCCCTTCGACTACTGCAAATTTTCTGGCTTTATCTTTTTTTTGCAGATTGTCCCCTTTGATCGTACTAAAAAGAAGAAAAAGAAGAAGGTGGTAATTCGGGATTCTTCAAGCGATTCTGTGGACAAGTTGGCTGACAAAACAGAAAACCTAGCAGGTAGTTTAAGCGAACCATTGATTACCCTGTGGTGTTTTCTCTTCCAACTGTACGTACTACGTACTACATCCATCACTTTTGTGAAGGACTTATGTTTTTCCTCTTTGCAGTTTCTGATGGACAGGAAAGTGCATTTTCTGGTTTGAAAAAGAAGAAGAAGAAGCCAGTAAGTTGCCAAGCTTTTCCAAACCCTACAAGAAGAGTTCTTGTCCTAAAAATTGGCTTTGATGGTTAATGTGATTTAGGTTGAATCCAGTGTCTTGAATGAAGTGGGTGGTGATACAAGGGAAGATTTGGATGGTAAGAGATTGTTCTCTAAGGTTTTAATGAGTTTATCTGGCTTCATAAGGTGCATGTGATTTGGCTTTCTTCAAAATTAAGTGTTGAGGTTTATGTTGTTGGCAATTTAGACGGGACTGGGGATGATGAAGAGGGAGAAGGAATTGTTTTAGGGGCTTCACATCCATGGGAAGGAAGTGATCGTGACTACCACTATGAGGAGGTTTGCATTACAGTATAGCTCTCTTCACAGTGATTGCTCTATGATTTCATTGTAAATGATTTTTTTCATTTTTTTTTTTCATACTGCAGCTTCTTGGTAGGGTTTTCAATATCCTTCGGGAGAATAATCCTGAGCTGGCTGGCGACAGGCGTAGGACAACTATGAGGCCTCCACAAGTACTTCGTGAGGGCACAAAGAAAACTGTCTTTGTTAATTTCATGGACTTATGTAAGACGTAGGTTTCTGTTCTCTTGTCTCATGAACCAAAACAAATGTTTTTATCTCACATACTCAGATTCTGATGCGTTTCTTTCCATACTGAATTACATTGTCCAATTTCTACTCTTGACGCCTTCTCACTTTAACTTGTTTATGCAAGCTTGTCATAGTAATGTAGTATTACTGTTGATAGGTGGTCATACTGAAAAAGATCACTATGTGGTGTTAACATGGTTTTCCTTTCTTGTAAAAGTGGTTTTGTTTTTCTGTTTATTTGAGTATCCAACTATATGGACTACTGTAAATCTACACTTCACAAGAGGATTACGGAAGTCAAGTTGATTTAAGGCTTTTCTTCTGTGTTTCATATCTTCTGTTTTTCTTTGTTATTATCCTTTGCATCATCAAACAAGGGAATTCATTTTGTATACCGATATTTATACAAATGGTATTGATATGTGTAAATTGTTTTGATAAGTTGAGCATATATGGGTTGACTTTCGAAGTTATCACATTTTCCCTATAATGATTTTTTGGATGCCTTCTGTTTTCATTATCAAAGCTGCACAGTTTTGATACATGTGAAGGAGCATTTATGGTCTGTAGGAATTGGTAAGGTATAGGGTGATGCGTAATATGAGAAAAATAAAAGATTCTGTTGTTTGATTTCATTTATCCTGTCGAATGGAATGAAATGCTTGTCTGGTCTGAATCCCTTTAATGTGAAAATTACAGGATGCATAGGCAGCCGGATCATGTTATGGCCTTTTTACTGGCTGAACTGGGGACAAGTGGATCCCTTGACGGTCAGCAGAGGTTAGTTGTAAAGGGAAGATTTGCACCCAAGAATTTTGAAGGAATACTACGGCGCTATGTCAGTGAGTACCTCATCTTATGATTGTTTATCTTTTATTGCAATTCTTAATCTGGAATGATCCTCTTTGGTTTATTCATGCTTGGCAGTTTTATTTGTTCTTTTGGATATGCTTTCTTGTGTTTCAGGGTTGTTCCTGTTCTCTCATTTTTGCTTATGCCTCTACAATTGAATTTTTTCAGACGAATATGTCATTTGCATTGGGTGCAAGAGTCCTGACACTATACTTTCCAAGGAGAATCGCCTCTTCTTTCTCAGATGCGAGAAGGTAACTGTCATAAACCAGGCTATTAGTTTGTTGATTTTACTAGTTGGTCAATTTAACTGAAATGATCCTAGAAACAGGCATCCCCCATTATTCATAATAGACACATAGAGCAGGCTTGAGTGGTACATAATGTTTATCAAAAGTTGTAATTTTCCAACATCAAATAGGCACCTCCAGGTGATGGACGGTCTGTTATTATGCTACTAAATGGTCCATAGCCTGCCTTCCTGTTTGCATCTGTTAGACATATTAACTATTTGACTATTTGTATTATTGCAGTGTGGTTCCGGACGATCTGTTGCTCCAATTAAAGCTGGTTTTGTTGCTCGTGTTGGGCGAAGAAATGCTGGGGCATGATCATAAGCGTCCTGTTTTTGATCTCTATTCAGAGGACTGGTTTGCTACAATGGTTCACTACTGTTATTGGGTAATTTTGTTCTGGTCCATTTGGACATTGAGAAGAAGAACAGCAGTTTGTCTTTTGTTGCACTACCGTCTACTTACACACCTTTAATAAGCTTTCGCTGCTGATCAATTATCTGCTGTTTAGGAATATTTTAGCTTTCTTCTGCACTATTCTGTCTGCTCGTTTCTCTGTCTCAGTTTGGATTGTCATTCCTTGAGTACTGCTGAAAGGGTGTTAGCAACATGAGTTCATCTTGGGTTGAACTATTGTTTCCTTTTTCCTACGATGCACAAGTATCTTGGTCGAACACATGATAACTGGTTTAGGCCGCCCGCCGCTCCAATACTAACCTCGGCTTAGGAGGAGTTTTACACCACTTCACTGAGGTGAATTGACCTTGCATGCATGACTGCTCCACCTGGTTAGGCGTTACTCGTACTGTCCTACTTGGTTAAAAGCTTTCAAGAACGCTTCCAAGTAAACTTAATTATTATAAGGATCGAGTTTTAATTACTTACATTCTTCCATAAGGACTTGAGAAGTTGCAATCAGCCTATCGTAGATTGTTTCATTTGCCTCTTTCAGAAGGAATTGTTATCAGTCTAGCATATGCTTCGACCAAACCATGCCAAAATCCATTTTCATATACAATGAGAATGAGGCGCCTAAAATATACTTATCTCTGTTCAGTGATCGATCAAGTTCCTTTTCACTCTTAAGAGAACCATTCTTTTTGCCAATAATGATTCCTACCATCATCTGATAAACTCTACAATTAGAAATATGCATTACTACCTTTTGTCCTCGGCACTCTGGGTTTGATCTTTAGAATAATGAGCTAGGTTTCTAAAGTTCACTTAGAATATTGGATAAATGAGCTGAAAGCTAAAAGATCCTTAACATGCTGCAATAAAATCGGCAAAGGTTATATCTAGCAAAGTAGTTGCATGTGTTTCACCACATGATAGATCTGTAGATAATTCTGCTTTTTGTTACATATATAATCACGACTATTACAAAATATTACAATTAAGATAGGTGCAAACAAAGATAAGTGTGTGATCGACTCGCATGCTTGCAGTGTAATGAAACTGTTGATCTTATTGATAATTTCAATTATAGCACTCTAGATGATTAAGCCTAAGCCCATAAATATACTAGCATATTGTCCCGGTTATCACACATTCACACAGCAAGTGCAAAGCGTTTCACATGTTGAAGATGGCTATGAATGCCAAGGTTGATAGTGATGCAACAAATGGTATATAAATCTTCTGCTGCACCTTCATCCCACTGCTCTTTTTATAATTCTGATTCAGTGTCGATATACCTGCATTTACAAGACCTCAAATCAATCATATGTATCGTTCATATCACATTCATACATCCGGACTACTCATAAAGTAATGATCTCATATCAGATATCACAGTTAGTGAATCAAAATTATGTATGTATAGAGATTAACAATATAACGTACAGATTAACAATATAACGTGCTTACGAAACTGTCTGATGATATATTCGGAAATGGATAAAAAAAGAGTACATACTTTTTTTGTTGGAGCACCCATCATGAATGGTTTGATTGAGCACTGAAACGGTGGCGTTATTGGCAAACCAGAAGTCTCGTTTGCAAAGGTAGATGCATTTAAGCACATCCAAGACGTGTTGTGCACACCCTGTGTCTGCACTGCAGTATTCTCCTATCCCACTTGGGATCACATCTATTAGTCCTCTGTCTGTCAGAGAAACCGTCTCAAATGCTGTGCAATTAGCAGGGGCCTAATAATAAGGAGAAATTGAGACACTATGAGCAACGGAGTGGCAATATGATAAACCATCCATCTACTACTAGTAAGATGGATTATTGTTCTAACATGTGATCAATGTCAATCTGACAATATAACATGTTAAATAATGCAACTATCAAAACATTATTATCTTGTAAAATGTATGTGTATTTTGTGCTCTTACTTTTCTCTGCAAGCAGTAATAAGCACTTCTCCAAGCCCGGAATGGGGTCAGATTTACATTATCCGTTGGGTCCGTTTTATCTGAAAGACCAAACATGATCATGAACAGATATTAGCAATTTTCAGCCTGCCTTGTACACAATATGAGTAAGGAACAACTAGCTAGGTGAAAAATAATAAGCATACTTTCTTTGGCATGAGCATGTTGAACTTGAAGTAGAAGGCAAATCCCCAAAGACAAACAAACCAAGTACCCAGTCCTCATTCCAGTAATACAAAGTTTGCCTTTCTTCCAAAAACTTATGCGATCTGGGTAAGTTTAATGGAAAGGTTGATGCAATATTGAAGCATTTATAATCTTAACAAGGGATTACTTTATGCACTAGGATTAATGATCAAAGGGCCATACTAGCTTACAGCCAAAAGTTTCATAATATCATCTATGTCGCTTTTAGTATATGCTGAGGATATATGAAGCAGCTGTGGTAAAACCAAGGATCGATAATAAAACATTATATATTGTGAATTGCAAGGGATAATGAGACATCTAGCTAGTTTTGGACTTTATGTCCGAGATGCTACAAAGTTACAAACAAAGAGTCCCATTGAAATTTCTCTTTCTAATGTTGACTTTCTTATAATACTAATTCTTCTTGTGTTTTCTTGCTGTCAAGGGGCTGTCGTGGTGCTATGGTATCATAGAAAACAATGATGTTCTTAAAAAAAAAAAAATATTACGTATTACTTAATTTCGTTATTAATAGAAATCTCTTCATTTTTTTTTTTTTTTAAATTTCCTCATAGTCAAATGATATTTTTTTCTGAAAAGAAAATTTCATTGAATTAGCGATTGAGATCGCTCAAGGGGGCATCTAGATGGGAAGCATATAAAGGCCAGAAATAGCTTGACTTTGTAGTTAACATAGAACAGTTCAGAAAATGTACTACATCAACCAATTGTTCTTGTACAATAAAGCACTAGTCTTTGAAACTTTTCTAGAGAAACTAGCAGACTCTGAAAGTAAATTCTCAGTCTCCTCAAGATAATTACCAACAAACACATTGTCATGAGTCATGACCTTGAGGCAATTTGGGCATGCAAAGGATAGGTAGACCAATCAAAACTAGACTCGTCCCAGCATAAGAAACACTGCTAGCCAAGGCACGCTGATAGCTAAATTTATAAGCTATTGATTTCCTTATTCACACTTAAGATTGTCAATTGTAGCAAGGGTAAACAAGGGTCTTTCCCGCAGAGGACTAAGGTTATAACTACTCAAAACAATGTCACAAAAGTGACCACTGTTCCTAGCGAACAGCAGTCGAAAACCTAATTAAAAACCTAATCTAAACTACTCAGAAAATTACGAAAATTTACAGAGATATACTAGACACACAGGGAGTCTAGCACACAAAATTTGGTATTATTCGGATATCGTTTACTATATAAACTAATTATAAAAATATAGAGGACAGAAAGTAACGAAAACAGATTTTAAGATGGTTTGAAAACAATATGATAAAGATAGTTAGGGAAGATGCATCCACCCCGGACAATCACACACAAGACAATTTGTTCAATCCTAATTCAATTAATCTAGATGAAGATGCTCAGGTTGGCTCGGTACGCTTGAACACAACCTATTACCCTTTCTTACTTCGTACGCTAGGCAGGAAGTGCTCTACACCTAGACTATTCCCAAGCAATGCAACCTAAAGGTACGCTTATTAGATTAAACATGCAGAGATCATTAAGGTCTAAAAGAGTTTGAGACATCACTAGGCATCGCAATAAACTTAGCGCCTTGCTAAACCTAGGACTTAGTTTACTTGATAGTGAAAACTAACAATTGCTTCTCTAGAAGGTTTGAGGAGTCCAACTATTGACACAGGCATCAAACAATCAAAGCGGTAGAATCCTAACACGCATACTAAGCGTGCACTCAAAGCATACAAGCAAGAATTCATCAATGGAAAAGCAGTAAACAAAAGTCTCATCTTGGATTAAAAGAAAATAACATCAAAGGTCAAATCATCTTGTAGTTCATGTCTAGGGGCTTCAAGCAGTCCCCTAACTAATAAAAACTAGTTAAACATAGAAGAAACAAAACAAACTAAAGAAGGGGAGGAAGAGAGAGCGAGAGAGAGAGAGCTGCTGCAGAATCATCTCCTTTTATATGGTTAGAGGTTGCCTCCATCTTTCTTGTTGTGTAGGAAATCCAAAACTTAAAAGAATTAGGGTTAGCGTGCTTAGGTGGAGTTTTCCTATTGGCTCTTGAACTTGATGACTCATTCCAACCATTCACATCATGCCATTTGTCTATATTGAGCTGATATATGAAGCACAAACTCGTCCTCGGGCTTTTCGGTGTGATTTGGGCTTCGAAACATAAATTCCCGTCCAACCTCAGATTCACGCGCAGCCTGACCTTCTTGTACTAAATCGGTCATAACTTCCTCTAGAAAAATGATATTGACGAACCGTAAAAAGATCTGGAAACTAGACATCTGAGGCTTTCTATAAATATAAAGATCATCATCTGGATCGTTCTGAGCTGGTCTCAGTGCTCTGTCGAAGTTAACTGATCTGCACAGGCAGATTTCCCGATTTTGCCTTTCAATCCCTCTTTTACTTCTTTTCTCCTTCTTTACTCCAAGATACCTATAAAACAAATAAACAACGTAAATAACTAGAAAATATACTAAACTAACAAAGAAAGTATAGAGATTAACGCTATTAATATCACATAATTATGCTCCTATCACACGCAATTGTAATACTCACAGTGTAATTATACTGAGACTTTTTAGAGACCGTAGAAATGAGTTGTCTCCTCATAGTCAAATGATTACTTCAAACTCAAAAAGAAAATAAAGACAATTCAAAAATAACTTTTACCGACGGATAGATATTTTGAGGAAGTCGTTTGATATATTTTTCTTGCATTCAACGATAAGGTAAATTCTTCCCATCCTCAAACAACATGAAATTGGTTTTGCAAGAATGATAACAATAGTACTCCTAAGCAATTGTGTTAAGAAATTTCTAAAAATGTGGTCCTTCACAAAAACCATGTGCTGCAAGTAAATGTATTTTGACATGCTTGTATAAATTTCGTTAGATAACATTTTGACATGCTTGTATAAATTTCGTTAGATAAAACTAAGCAGATGCTTGTAATTAATTTTTTTTATTTTTTTTGATTACTTCAAACTTAAAAAGTTTACAAAACAATATCATAATTCATAAATGTCTTGTTCCAATGATATGGTCGTTTGGAGAAGACGTATTATATTTTGTTAGTAGTTAATTAAAGCTTTGTTAAGAGAGAGACCATAGACGAGGATGTTGGCGTGAGTCATCCCATGTAATTAGGATTGTGAATATTGTGTATTATTAGGATTATTCTGTTGTTATTAGTTTCCTAATAGGACTCGATGTATCTTGTATATATACTCCGTTCTTGGAGAATGTAAAAATATATATCAGAAAATCCCAAATCTCTTATTCCTTTGTTCTTCTTGACTTGGTATCAGAGCCGAGATCCATTCGGACTCGGTTTGTTCTTTCCGCTGCGAATATAGGGTTGTTTTTATTCGGTCCTTTTTGATTTGGTTGAATTGGTTCTTTTGGTCGATTGATTCTCTTGCCTTGGTTCTTTTTGTCGAATTGGTTCTTTTGCTTCTGCAAGTCGTGAATTGGTTCTTTTGCTTCTACAAGTTGATTTCATCTTTTGTCCATCAGTTCATCCTTTTTTGTTCTTGTGTCCGTCCATATCCTTCCTGGTTCTTTGGTATTCTTTTTGTTACAATTTGTAGGGTCTAAAAAAAAAAAAAAAAAAAAGAAAGAAAGAAAGAAAGAAAAAAAAAAAGATGGTGGATTTGACTCTTACCGACGGGAATACTGGAGGATCTCAGAATGAAGGGGTGAACTCTGTGGCCCGTGAGGTTGTGATTGTTCAGAATGTGACAGATAATTCAAGTTTTGGTGTAAAGCTCGGTGGCACCAACTCTGGTTGGAGAGGAGGCAATAATACTAGAGGACGTGGAGGACGTGGTGGTGGTCAAAGAGGCAAAGCGGCAGTCCAATTGGTGCCAGAACCTGACTTCTACGGCATTGCAGGGCAAGATCCCTCACAGGGTAATGTTTCCTTGACTAAGGAAACTCGAGGTAAAATTGGTGTTGCTTTCCATGTTTCTGACTTTACTGGTAGTGATACATGGATAATTGATTCTGGTGCGTCTGACCATATGACCTATGATAAGTCCTTCTTTATGATTATGTCATCCCCTTCTATATCCCATGTTTCTAATGTGAATGGTGCATCTTTTCCAGTCTTGGGTATTGGGTCTGTTCAGGTTACACCATCCATTGTATTGCATAATGTGCTTTATGTACCCTCATTGTCTCATCATCTTTTGTCTGTATCCCAGTTGGGGTCACAAAATAAATGCTCTGTAACCTTTTATCCAATGTATGTTATTTTTCAAAATCTGTGCACTAGGGTGATCATGGGTAAGGGAGACCTGAGGGGGAGGTTGTTTCACTTGGATTTCATGTACGCAGAGCCAACACAAGCACTGGAACAGCCTTTGGCCCTGACATTGAATTCTGACAGATTGAGTGAGCTATGGTTGTGGCATAGGCGTTTGGGTCATCCATCTTTTGGAGTTATGAAGAAGTCCATGCCTTCATTGTTTCTGGGAGTTAGTGAGTCAAACTTGCATTGTGAAACTTGTGCTTTGGCTAAGAGTCATAGGTCTAGTTATCCTTCGAGTTTTCATTCTAGTACTATGCCTTTTGAGTTAATTCATTCAGATGTATGGGGTCCTTCTAAACATTCTACCCTTTCTGGAATGCGATATTTTGTGTTATTCATTGATGACTTTACTCGATATCTTGGGTGGTTTTACTTAAGTCCAAAGATTCTGTTTTCTCTGCTTTTACAGCATTCCATAAGCTTGTTCGTACTCAATATGATGCTCATGTTAAGGTCTTTCGTTCCGATAATGGGGGTGAGTTTGTCAATCATTCTTTTCATGAATATTTCCAACACCATGGCATTATACATCAAACTGCATGCCCACAAACACCTGAGCAAAATGGGGTGTCTGAACAGAAAAATCGTCATCTTCTGGACATGGCTCGGTCTCTTCTACTTAGTGCTAACATGCCTAAGTATCTTTGGGGAGAGGCTGTATTGTGTGCTTCTCATCTAATCAATCGTCTTCCGTCTGTCCTTCTTCAAGGTCGTGTCCCACTTGAGGTTCTATCTAACTATGTTTCTATTTCATCTTCTAATACTCTTCCTGCTCGTGTCTTTGGTTGTATTGCTTATGTTCATCTATATAAGAATCAGAGGTCAAAGTTGGATGCTAGAGCCCTTAAGTGTGTGTTTGTGGGGTATGGTTCTCATCAGAAAGGTTACAAATGTTATCATCCTCAATCCCAGAAGTTTTATGTCACCATGGATGTTACGTTCAGTGAAGATGCATGTTATTTTTTGTCTCTTGTGACTCCTCATCAGGGGGAGAAGTCTTGTTATTATGAAGATTTGTTTCGTGGGCAAGATGGGAGACTGGCATCCGAGTTCTCAAGGTTGGAGTGTTTGGGAACGGAACTTGACAAAGAGGACAGCAGCCCACCGAACGGAGAAGAGAATCTGGGTAGTCAGCTACTGACCAGTCTACCGGATCAATCTGATCGGTTAGCCGGAGAGGAAGTTCCCGATTCTGTTTCCGATGAAATTCCCGATGTCGCCAATGCCGTTTTGAACAGTTCTTCTGTCTCTCCCTCTCCTTCAGTGGTCTCACCTACTCAGTCGTCACCCGAGGTATGTTCTAATCATTCTTTATCTAATACTCCTTCTCTGTCAGCTAGTGTTCCATCTTCTGTGTCAGATATTGTTCCCACTAAAACTCTGCCTCTTCCTTCTGTGTTAGATAGTGTTCCTTCTTCTGTGTCAGATATTGTTCCCACCAAAACTCTGCCTAGTCGTTCCACCCGTGGTCAACCCCCGAAGCACTATGAACCTACTCTAAGTGCAAAAGCTAAATACCCCATTGCTAATTATGTGTCGACCCATAGGCTGTCTAAACCGTATGTAGCCTTTGTGAATCAATTATCTTCTGTGTCTCTCCCTAGTAAAGTGCAGGATGCAATGAGGGATGAGAAGTGGATGCAAGCAATGACAGTCGAAATGGATGCTCTTGAGAAGAATTGTACGTGGGAGCTAGTATCATTACCACCCGGGAAGAAGACAGTTGATTGTCGGTGGGTGTATACCGTGAAACACAATTTAGATGGATCGGTGGACAGGTACAAGGCAAGACTAGTGGCTAAAGGCTATACTCAGAAGTATGGAGTGGATTATGATGAGACATTTGCACCAGTGGCGAAAATTAACACAATTCGAGTACTTCTTTCGTTAGCTGCTAATCTTGATTGGCCTTTACAACAGTTTGATGTTAAGAATGCATTCTTGCATGGTGATCTGCATGAAGAGGTTTATATGGATTTGCCTCCTGGATATGGTACCTTCTACTGGAGAGCAGGTGGTGTGCAGATTGAAAAAATCTCTTTATGGTTTGAAGCAGTCTCCCAAAGCTTGGTTTGGCAGGTTCACCAAGTTCATGAAGAAAATTGGGTACCGACAGAGTAATTCAGATCACACCTTGTTCCTTAAACATCGGTGTGGTAAAGTGACTGCCTTGATTATTTATGTTGATGACATGGTTGTGACAGGTGATGACTTTGAGGAGATTCAAAGGTTACAAGGTCAGTTGTCTTTAGAATTTGAGATGAAAGATTTGGGTAATTTGAAATATTTCTTGGGAATTGAAGTTGCTCGTGGGAAGGATTGTATTGTGTTGAGTCAGAGGAAGTATGTTCTCGACTTGCTGGCAGAAACAGGTATGCTTGACTATCAACCTGTTGATACTCCTATTGAGCAGAACCATAGGTTAGCAGAGTATTTGGATCAAGTGCCTACGAATAAAGCAAGATACCAGAGGTTAGTTGGCCGGTTGATTTATTTATCCCACACTAGACCAGATCTAGCCTATGCAGTTAGTGTGATGAGTCAGTTTATGTATAATCCCAGTAAGACTCATATGGATGCTGTATTTCGTATTTTGCGGTATTTAAAGTCTGCTCCAGGGAAGGGATTACTCTTTTCAAAACACAGTCACTTGGATGTTTCTGGGTACACAGACGCGGACTGGGCAGGTAATATTACAGACCGCAGGTCTACTTCGGGCTACTTCACGTTTGTGGGTGGTAATTTGGTTACTTGGAAGAGCAAGAAACAGAAGGTGGTGGCTCGTTCTAGTGCAGAAGCGGAGTATAGAGGAATGGCCCAAGGACTGTGTGAGATGTTGTGGTTGAGAAATTTGTTGAGGGATTTGGGGTTCAGACAGAAAAATGTTATGCCGCTTTATTGTGATAATAAGGCTGCAATTGAAATTGCTCACAATCCTGTTCAGCATGATCGCACGAAGCATGTGGAGGTAGATCGACACTTCATTAAAGAGAAGCTGGATGGACAGGTCATTATGTTTCCCTTTGTTCCTACTGAAGAACAGTTGGCGGATATTCTTACAAAGGCTCTCTCGAGTAAAGCTTTCCGTGACTCACTTGACAAGTTGGGCATCCGTGATCTATATGCACCAACTTGAGGGGGAGTGTTGGCGTGAGTCATGCCATGTAATTAGGATTGTGAATATTGTGTATTATCAGGATTATTCTGTTGTTATTAGTTTCCTAATAGGACTCGATGTATCTTGTATATATACTCCGTTCTTGGAGAAGGTAAAAATATATATCAGAAAATCCCAAATCTCTTATTCCTTTGTTCTTCTTGACTGAGGACATTATTAATATTTGATGGAAGCCAATGCTTTAACTAACAAATCAAAGAGCAGAAAGGGGGTGGAGAAAAATGGGCTATGGTCGCTTTCAAGAACAAAGACTTGGGATGGTCGCCACCTCTTTATCATAGCATCTTGTTTCTCTGGCTTTAGAACACGATCGTTCATGGTCTTGATGTACACTCTTGGCACACAATCTGCATCATCACCAATATTTCCTTCGAATCGAGCGCCTTGCAACGCCATAACTGGTCCAGGACGCAGCAGCATCGAAGCTAAACTCGAGTCCTGTGGATCATTTAATCAATCCGAAAGAGTTCATAACATATACCTCATGTTAATGCTAGAGGATAGTCACTCTTATTATTTAAGGCTCGAAGAATATATATGTATATGAGATATATACTTGTACTGAAGTGCTTCATTACCTGGACAGGGCTCATATGATACATGATTTGGTGCCTAAAGCTCTCCTTAATTATGACGCTAGTTGGAGGCTGGTCTGGTCCCAACCCAAATGTAAACTCATTTACGTTTCCAAATGCTGATAAGTCAGGTTCTCCCTACAATAAAGAAGACAATCTAGAATTGATTTACTACGTAGTGCATTCTATGTATAACTAAAAATGAAAATGATTTAAGATCATAAATTAGTATGAACAAAAGGAAATTACAGTGAAGAAACCTTACATCCTTGATATCTTGATCTGTAGAAAATCCATGCTTTAACATGTTTGCAGCCACATATACGGCCATATTTATTTTGTTACCAAACCTGTGTATTGCATCTGTCAAGCTCAAACCTCCTGCACTGTGTCCAACAAGTATTACCTACAAACCATTGATCGATCCCAAATTAACATCATAGATAAAAATTAGATAATGAAACACGTATTGACAATCTGACAACAAAAAATACTTGTTGTAATAGTCTAACCGTAACAAGAGTACACCCTTCTATCTATGAGATCGAGAGGCATAGTACTACCATACCTTTTCATTCTGAGGCAAGGAGGACAGGAAGTGGATGAGAGGCGTGTTATAGTCTTCGAAAGTGAGGATTGTGTTGGGATCTGACTGATCAATACCAGCACCTTTGAGATCTATGCATGTGACTTTGTAGCCTGATGCTTCCAGGAGACACCGAATTTTGTACCAGCACCAAGCTCCATGCCCTACGCCATGGATTAGAACCAAGTGATGATGATGAGGATTTGCTACTTCAGTTTCTGGGTTCATCGCTACTCTTAAGTTTTGATCTTTGGCAGCTCTTATCGTATGATCGTATCCCACTCAGGGACGGATTCGGGGATCGATTTTTTGAGTTGGTTAAGAAGCTTAATGCTAAGAAGACCTTCGGATCTGTAAAAATGGCAGAATGGGGTAAAAATGAAGAGCAGCGTTGAAGAAGAAGAAGAAGAAGATGAACATGCTTTGAAAAGATAAGTGCGGAAAAATAAATTCAGAGGCACAGTCTGTCTCTCTCTTAAAAACATTTTTCTTCCAACTGTGCCACTGAAAAAAAAATGAAAGTCAAAATTCTTTTTCTTTAGAAGAAAGTAAAAATAATTTAGAGTAATTAGATTTTAGAATGATAAGATGGTCTTTTTATCAAGAATTACATAGCATAATTTGACAAATAGGTGATGTGTGTGGATGACATGACATGACACCTAAGATTGAGGTCACAAATCTTAGGGCTTATTGAGGTCACAAATCATTTTCCTATTCAAGATAGATACTGACCAAAATCTATGAGAGTAAAACACGCAATGACATCAATTAACCACAAAGTTCTTTTGGAAATATATGCATAGGACACATTGAAGGTAAAATTCCAAAATAAATAAGCCCAAAGGCACTTTTGGTCTTCAGTACAGCCCATACAACGTGAAGCGCAAAACGTAGTCAGGAAACAAATCGATGTCTTAAGCTACAACACCTCGAATTCTCAAACCCTTGGCCCTTGGTGAGCTCGGAAATTCCGGCGGCGAAGATCATCAGGTTAAGTTCTCAATCATTTTGTATCCTTGGTTGTTTCATTTCTGCACACACAGAGAGATAGGAGTAAAGATGATAACAGGGTTAGTGATAAAGATGATAGAAAGTCGTTCTCCGTGGTCCGCAAGCAATGGTGTAAAGTAGAAGGTCTACGCCGATCATCACCTTCTTTTTACATTAACCGATCCGATTATTCCTTTGGTGGTTTGGGGTCCTAGCACCACCGATACCCATCTTGAATTAATAGCCCAAACTTTTCCTAAACTTGAGAGCATTATGGTCTACTGCGATGATGATCAAGACAGTGATGATGGTATTTTGGGGCCAAAAGGTCTACTTGCTTTGGGGAATAGGTGCCCAAACTTGTCCTAAGTTAAGCTTGACGGGAGTGAAGCAATAGGGGATTCTGGAGTTGTGGCACTTTTAAATTCAGCTCATAACTTGAAGGCTTTGGCTGTGTTACGAATGACTTGATCTCTGACGAAGCGCTCAGAGCAATTGGGTCGTCATCTTCCATTAGCTTGTTGAAGTTGGTAATGTGTGAAGGTGTAACCGGAGCTGGCATTCGTGCATTTTCAGGTCACAAAGTGTTTGAGACGCCTTGTATTGCTTAACTTACCCTATAACAATTTTAATCAAGCTGATGTGGAAACCATAGCCCTTGGATGCCCGTCATTGGAATCGGAATCTGTTCTGGAGGACTCAGAGTGGAGTCTGGATCCCACTTGGAGCTCTGAATTAATGCACGACAACACTAGAAGGAGTTATCAAGTTCGTTGATTTGTATTCATGATTTACTTTGTAGGACTAGTTTAGCTATGAACAAATATTAGTAACTGGCATGGTAGTAAAACAAGGAGTCCTTGGGAGTTAGATCGATGATTGTTCCAAGACAGATACAATCTGTAATGAATATTGAGCGGGTGTAAATGATATTTGTCAACAAGTTTTTAAAATCCATAATTTTCATTGTCAGCAACATGCCTGGAGATTATATTCATCCACGGAGATTCTCTTCTCCTGTACATTGTGAGCTACTTGTCACCCAGGAGCTGATGTTTTTTTTTTTTTTTTTTCTAAAATATATTGATCCACTTACTTGGGTCTAAGAGAGGTCAAGATGAACAATGGTGGCTACAATTTAACAACGAGTACATTTGCACTTCAAAAAAAAAAAATATAAACCTTTATCCGTATAATCCTCCATAAAACTCCTTGTAAATCTTTAGAGAGTGGAAGTAATATTTCATTTTCGTTATTTTTCTCATTTCATAGGTTGTTTTGTGATTGGCACCATCAATTTTCATCCTAATATTTTTGTTTCAATTGACCTACATTCCTAATACATCAAGTCATCAACAGAGCATTTGACTGCACACAAAAAATTAGTAATGTCATCTATGGTGAAATTGTACACTCTGTTCCCTGTGTCTAGGCTCCATCTCTTGATTAATTTTCTCATATGATACATGATTTGGTGCCTAAAGTTCTCCTTCATTATGAAACTAGCTAGTTGGGGGCTGGTCAGGTCCCAATCCCGCCTTTCTTCGGTTTTGAGAGCTCTGTTTGTTTGTATGTTATAAATTACTTGCACTGGAACTCTCTGATAAGGATAAAACATATATTCCTCTAATTAAAACAGGACTATATGGATAATGTTCTTGATGTCTAGCTTTTCTTTTTCCACACGTATCTCCATGGGAAAAGATAAGGCATTCGTCAGTCTCAGTCATGTGGATCTTGATGTTTTTTCATGTGATCGGTTCCATGTTTTCCTCGAATGCTTGAGCGTCTATGTAGTTTATAATAGAAATATATAAAAAGAACAGTAGTGAGAAGTCACTAGCCATCAACAACAAATTGAAAGACAAATGACATTACTTTTGTTTATACTTTTGTTTACAAGCGTAGAGCCTCTGCTAGTTTTGAGAACGGTGTGGTCATTCTCGCAACCTACACAAAGGTTACCAATTTTGAACAAGCACTTCGGCAAAAGACAAGGCAGCAGCTAAACTTGGTAGTGAGATGAGCAAGATAGAAGGCCTTAGTTATGGGCAGGTCTTTCAAGCCACTAACATTTTGCTGACAAAGCAAAAAGGCTAGGCATTTGTTCTAAATCTGTTAGAGCATGGCACCCAAGGTTCTAAAAAATGCTAGGCGCTAGTCGGGCGGTGGCCTGAGGACTAGCGCCTAGGGGCCTAGGCGGGAGCCTAGGCGGGGACTAGGCGGGAGCCTAGGCGGGGACTAGGCGGTTGTTATTTTTTTAATCTTTTTAATTATTTTGATGACATAAAATTAATAATAATATTAGAAGTCCTACAATTAATTGAAAGTAAAAAAAATAAGGAAAATAAAATGTTTATGAATTAAACCATCATACTTATTATTAGCAATCGCAAGTGTGGGAATAAAAGAATAAAACCAAACCGTGCCTATTTGTTGAGGTGGTTAAGTTTCATGTTAATCCAAAGAAATTAAAGCCCAAAACAAAACAAGCAGCAGTTAGTCCATAAGATATACAATCCTAAAATACCTCTTTGTAGGAACAAATCATTGCCATCACTCATTCACTCCCCACATCCAACGGCTCAAAATCCCCCACTAGGCCACTACTCGTGCTTATCAATTATCATTGCCGTCTTCTTCACTTCAGTGTCCCCCTCCCTCTCTTCTCTCTCTCCTCAGCAAATAAACGAAAAAAATGGCTGCATCCATTTTGATTATCAGTTCTTTCCAAATTTCTTGTGACCCAAAAGTTTGGGTGACAATCCCATTTGGGTTCTTCTGCTTTTTCAGTTGAACGTTTGAAACCCAACTCAAAGTTTCAATCTTTCTGTATGGCATGGTTTGGTTTGCAGTAAATTAGTTTAAAGAGGAGGGAGAAAGGGGCAGATTTGAGGAAATGAGAGAGACGTAGTGATGTTGGGACTACAGATTTATGGACAATGTGAGGAGAGACTAGAGAGAGAATCGAGCCGTCGTGTCGTCGAGGAGAGAGAAACTGCAAGAGAGAGGAGAACAGATGCATCCGAGCAGCCCGCCCAGCACCTAGCCCAACGCCCAGGCCGCCCAGCGCCCGCCTAGCCCGCCTAGGCGCCCGTCGAAACGCAACCCGATCTCCCCTGTCGCCTAGCCCAAAATCGGGGCGGTCACTCAGCGCCCAGCGCCTAGGCGCCGCCTAGGCGGGCGCCCAGACCGATTTTTAGAACCATGATGGCACCCATGGCGGTTATTTATAAGCAATATATATTGGCAATCAGTTAGAATTATGACCTTTACTGGAAGTATGCATCAGCTTCATGACTTAAATGTTCCCACCACCAATTGGCCAGGGGAAAAAAAAGAGAAAAGGGCATTTCACTAAACTCGATCTTGTCATGGATCAAGAGTTGTATTGATTTTTAGTTGTAATCGGATCATGCATGCTCTTGGTATTTCTTGCATTTGATTGTAACCAATGCTGGCAATCGACGACTTTGCAAATCGAGAAGACTCAAATCTCTTGCTTTTTTTCCACAGCAAATATATAACCAAATTGATTAAACATCTCCTACTCACAAGCCACCACATCTAGCTTCGCTTGTTTCTATCAATTAGATAGCTAGAATCACAAAATATTGACTTGACAAAGCAGAGTCAGACAAATGACATTACTCCAATAGTGAGAAGTCATTAGCCAATAGCCATCAACAACTGTTTCTGTGTGAGAATACGGAACAGGAGCTAAGTATGAGGCAAGGTAGAGAGGGAGAGAGAAATGACACACGCATGTATAGTGGTTCACCTTGCCCTTGAGGCAAGGCTACGTCCACTCAAATATTTTACTATGAGTGAGGTCAAGTGACATTTGTAGTGATACAAGTGTGGAGATCATGGATCCATCATCCTCTTCTAAGAAGGGGAGGACTTCCTTTTATAGCTAAAGGAAGTCTCATTCTATTCTACATTTCCGATGTGGGACAATAATACACATATTTGCTTCTTTTGAAGCCTCCTGGAGAGCATGGGAGAGTGGCCTCTAGGCGAGATACCGGTCGACCTCCCTCATGACGAGGTAGTCCGGGTGTCGGTGTACCGGATGCATGTCGTAGGTGGGACTAACCATGTTGCGAGACCCATCTACGAGGTCTTTGCTTATGCTTAGCGGTATGTGATATAGGTCGTATGTACAAGTCCCCCAAGTCCCCGAATAAGAGACGCTTCTTGGTTGGGGAGTTTAAATATGATGCCGCCAAGTATGAGTGATGACCTTGTAGAACGTCATACCCATACTAGTCCCCCAACTCCGTAAGCAAGAAGGGACTCTTCGGGTCTTGTAAAGATTCCATGGAAGGTTGGTGCCACGGGGCCCATTGTTAAACTAGTACCTGTAATAAGATAAAGAGTATACAAAATAGCATATTGATTACACTAGGGCAATCTAAGTGACACTTGAGTCAAATGCATCAAGGTGCACAAATGTTTATATGAGATGCTGTTACACATTGTGTATATGCACGTATTATGTAGTGTTGACATACGACGTATAAGTCTAGAATGTATGTGGTTGTGAAAGCATACAAAGTGCATATGATGCATAGATGTGTGATGAACACGATGACACATACATAATGATATGTATATGTTGTATGCATATGATGCACATGTGTTAGGATCAGGAGTGTTATTACTCGCCGAGTCCTCCAAATCATGTAGTTAGTAAAATGGGAATTTGGACTTAGATTATGTTCAACGATACCGGTGAGGCTAAGAATGAAGCTCCGGTATCGAAGTAACTATTTTCCATACTAGCGAGACTATGGCAAGACCATGATAGTCCCCCGAGTATGAGTGTGTAAGAATTGCGCTCGCTCATATTGAGCAAGTGATAGGTTGTGTGAGTTTTGTCCTATGGTCTTATTAATGGGATGTAAAAGAAATTTGATTGTTGCAATCAACAATAGGTGAAAATTTTCAATATTTCCATTAATAGATACCATAGCACGAAAAGTATGAACGTGAAGCTCAATGATAGTCCCGGTCGGGTACTACCTCCACTTGTGATAAATGGTATGAATAAGTTCCCCAAGTGTATAGAACGCTCGGGAGGTGAGGTGACTCAAAAACAAGGGCTTACCCCTTGGGGGTACCTCGCTCGGGGCAAGGACTATAATGCAAGGGACTGGACCTTGACTTATGTAAGGGAGCTACCCTTTAGTGATCTCGTTGGGATACCTCGCTCGAGTAAAGGATTTATGAGGGCCTGTAGGCCTCGTGTACAGCGACTTTGGTACCCATTGGGGTATTGTATAGGCGTCGGCCTCCAGTACCCGTTGGAGGGCCTAGTCTCTGGTACCAGGCTAGGTAGTGAGAGGGCTTGGTGCCTTTGGTACCCGATGGGGTAGAGTGAGGGCTTGAGCCTCCTTGACCCGGTGGGATCGAATGAGGGCCTGTAGGCCTCCTTTACCCGGTGGTCTGGCCCCGGGTAGAATGAAGGCTTGTACCAGTACCTCGTGACCCCGTTGGGGTATCTCGCTCGGGGCGAGGATTTTAAATGCCGCATTTTACACTGATTTAGTGCCGCATGTATATATGTGGCAATTTTAATTGATAGGCAATTAATTAAGCATGAACGTAGGCATAAACGGGTATGCTACCAAAAATTAACGCATTTATAGACATTTGCAATTATAGTAATCGCTATTGAAGCATATATAGCATTTGTATTAGCTCAAATTGAAAGAGCATAAGTGAGAACTTATCTGGAGCCGGTCGAAAATGATAGAAGCATTGTAAACAATGGTGGAGTTGTCAGAGTATGAAATTTCCGTGTTTTGAAAAGTGACGCCATAATGTAGTGTGCCAATAATGTATCCCGGATAAAGAAGATCTTAGCTTGAATAGATGGATGGGTTCCCGATGGTTCTTGTATCAGAGTGGGCGTGCCAGGTCGAATGGTCTGTGCTCTCCGAGTGGTGTCCAAATTCCGGGTGCCCAGAGCAAACGTTTTGTTGGAGCAGCGGGTATATGTGAAGACCCAGCAACCATTGGGATCAAGTGAACTTCTAGAAGGATAAACCAAAGCTACGGGGAGATCAAGAAGCTGTAGTGAGGCCATCTTGTGGTGAAGACATGAAGTTGTCGTTGCCTTGCCGGGGAGATGAATAGGTGAAGATCCGGGGTGCCTTGTGCTATATATATATATTTTAGCTTAACTTGTCTGGTACTCGGAGAGCTGGTGCCCGGACGACTATGAGCTGGTGCGCGGAGGAGAGACAGATAAGTGATGAAGCAATTGATGAGTCACCGAGGGCTGATGAAATATTGGCGAGAGTCACCGAGGGAGGTACGTCAGTGACCGGGAGCAGTTGGGTTGTGTCGCCGAGATGTGAAGTGTCGTTGCTTGGGTGCCGAGAGCAGGAGGAGTGTTGGTCACGAAGAGAAGTTGGATAGGTGGGTGCCCAGAGTAGAACCTCTCGTTCTTTTTTTTTTTTTTTTTTGAACAATGTCAGCAAGTGAATCTTTTGGAGAACTAACAGAGGCTGTCGGTGAGAGATACCGGGAGGTGAAGCTCTGAATACCGGGAGCAGAGATATTGGTAATGGGTACCAGAGGCTTTCTTCAGGTAGCAGTCTGCTGTGGTGTGGTGTAGGCGAGATGTGAGGTTCACCAAGATGAAGAAATTTTTGGGGAGTTCACCAGTATTTGTCATAAGTGGTTCCCGGATGGAGACCCATTTGACCATGCTATGGCTGTAACTTGAGGTGTTGATCGATCCGGGCTGGCGGGTTTTGTCATGACATAATCCAAGAAGCGGGGCTGCTGGGTGTAGATAATTTTAGGGGAGACACGGTGCCCAGAGGTTTGACTCTCCCTGATGACCTTTTAACGAAAGCATGTTGATGTTGGGCTTAGTGGGCATGTGCGAGTGCAAGTCACCCCAGCGGGGTTTTGGACTCTACGGGCGTGAGTTGCTTGCTGATGATGCTTGCAAGTGCATGGGATGATGCATGCATGATTTTGATGGCTTAGCTTGTATGATTGAGGGTGCGGGGTCTTGTTCGTACGCGCTGACTTGTGAGAGTCTCGCGTACCCGCTGACTCGTGACTCCCGGAGAAGAGTGGAGCATGGAAGTGGATGGTACGGAGTGTGCACGTATCCGTTGACTCAAGTACCTGTGGACTCGTGGTACCCTGAGAAGAGGCTTGGGTGTGGAGTTGAAAGTACTTGGGAGTGGGATGTGCACGTACCCGCGGACTCGTGGTACCAGCTAGCTCATGTACCCGGTGGCTCCTCGGAGGCTTGGGTGAGGAAGGTGAGGGGTGTTCTGCGCGTACCCGCTGACTCATGGTACTCGTACATGACCCTTGCTCGAGGTGCAGGGTCACTTGCACGTACATGATTAGTGGTTCCCGTATATGACCCTTGCTCAAGGTCGGAGGCTCCTACCCAAACCTAGGGACCTTCCTTCTAGCTCCAATGTTTCTGTGTGAGAATACGGAACGTGAACTAAGTATGAGGCAAGATAGAGAGGGAGAGAGAAATGACACACGCATGTATAGTGGTTCACCTTGCCCTTGAGGCAAGGCTACGTCCACTTAGATATTTTACTATGAGTGAGGTCAAGTGACCTTTGTAGTGATACAAGTGTGGGGGTCATGGATCCATCATCCTCTTTTAAGAAGGGGAGGACTTCCTTTTATAGCTAAAGGAAGTCTCATTCTATTCTACAATTCCGATGTGGGACAATAATACACATATTTGCTTCTTTTGAAGCCTCCTGGAGAGCATGGGAGAGTGGCCTCTAGGCGAGATACCGGTCGACCTCCCTCGTGGCGAGATAGCCCGGGTGTCGGTGTACCGGATGCATGTTGTAGGCGGGACCAACCATGTTGCGGGACCCATCTACGAGGTCGTTACTTATGCTTGGCGGTATGTGATATAGGCGGTATGTACAACAACCAATGTCATCATCCTTGCACTAGCAGCCAACGAGGAGGATTCAAATCTCTACGCAAGTCATTTGGGACTCGTATGTGTCCTTATAACCAATATTACTTCGCTTCTGGTAATGCTGAAGTTTCCAGCCAACTCCTTTTTAACCAATGTAGCCATGGCTGTGAGCAAGTCAGCAAACTATGCTTTTCCAGTAATATAGAATATGGTAATTTTTAATTCCTTCAAGGTTTATATCAATAAATTATATGAATATAATCTAGATTATATGCAGGGATCTGCAGCAAGCAGAAGATCACCAAAGTGCATAAGGTGACAATGAGTACATATACACCATGGTTTGACAAAGTAAATTGTCCTCAAACTGCTAATTTTTTACTTCTGCTGCATATGTGGATGAGCCTTTTCTCATATGGAATTTTCGTTAGTTCATATGGGATTTTCTTTTTCACTCTCCCATTTCTAGGTTTAGGTCTGTAGACATGCCATGCATCTCGGTCAATGTGGATGAAAAGACATATACTTCTAACACATTCATGAATTGAAATACATATACAAAAAAAAAAAAAAAAAATTATACTTTTATTCTAGATCAACTAACATGATGTTTTTTTTGGTATCCTACCATGCATCATGATTGGGCACTTGTAGAATCATCAACAGGATGGTAGTATCTGTTGAAAAACCACATAGAGTCAGCTTGCACTGCATATCCATCTTGGTTACGGTGCCAACTGTAGTAAGCATGAGTTCTGTTCTTGATGTCAAAAGTGGCATGACCAAAACTGGCCTCTCTATAAGCCGAGTACGCTGGCTGTGGTTCTGTCATACTGCACCACAAAACAAAACAAAATAGATTCATTGCTTAATAAACTGAATCAGAAAAAAAAAACCAAATGTATCATGCATACTATACACACTTACTTGGTAGCTAAGCCTTCAAGATTTCCTCCATCACCAATGGTGATGTACACAGGTGCAGATTGATCTTTCACGGGAACACAAATACCATTTACAATGTTATATGCAATGTTGGAAATACGTTCCTGTGGTATATCCAAATCAACTTATCAGACAAGATATCGTGATTCTCGAGCATTAATGGAGAATGGTAAACGGAAAAGCATTTGCAGTTTTGTTTATAAACTATAAAGCATTTCAGAAAAGTACTTTTCCTCGAAAGGGTTTCCTGTAATTTATTAAAAACTAAAATGGTTGACAAATAGGAAGAGTTGGATTTCAAATCTTGCAGAATACCAACTAACTTTTAGAGATACAGGTCCAGTTCTATGCAGATAGCATGCACCATGCAAAACAACTGTGAAACTAGAATATTAAAATAAATCAGGAGTACTTACAGATCGTTCATAGGCATGGACATGACCAGCAAATACCACGTCAACTTTGTACTTCACAAACCAAGGCTCATACATCACTCTCATGGTCTCTCCTTCCATGTAGTGGTAATCGTTGCTATTGTACCATGGGGAATGCATTAAAACAATCAGCCATGGGGTCTCAGTCCTGTTAACTTTTGGTAGCTCCTCCTCCAGCCATTGGTACTGAGGTGTGTATTTACCTAAGGATACATGGAATGATGGAAATGATGTTTCAAATGTAATTTTATTTGAAGCAATCAATTTAATAGGCATACTGTATAGTGGATCTTGCTGCCAAGTTACAAGTTGATTGGAAATTTTTGTGGACACAATAAAGTTCTACTCTGTTAACTGTAGCAATCAGTACAAATGTTTAGGAAAAAAAAAACTTCTAACATGTCATCAAAAGAGATGAATGAACAGGAAGCCCTTTGACCAAATAAATAAATCACGAAACAGTGAGGTACAGAACACTGTCAAATGCCATGACAACAGCGGTCTAACAATTTTAGCTTGATGAGGAATCCAAGAGAAAGAGTGTAACAGGGAGTGAAACAGGAGCTGAATTTGAAAGGTGTATCCAGTTATGTGTTTGCTAGTTTATTTGCCTTGATAATTCAGATAAGGATTTCCAAATTTCATATTCACAATTAGACATTCAGAAGAGCATTTGATGCATATGTGGACAAGCCTTTGTGTCAGTGAAGTTAAAACAGCAAGCTTAGAATCTGTTACATTTCCTTACCATATGCAGAATATGAAGATAAGACTATAATGTATGACGAAGCTCTCTTGATCGAGTACCAAAAAGGGGCAGTACTCCCTGATGCCTTATATGGGACATGATACCGGTGAGTGTAAGGCTTAAATGGTTTGGTTTCACCCTGCAAAAATATTATCAATAATCTCTTAGAAGAAATGAGTTTTCAGGGATTAGAAAGTAATTAAATAAATTCACATAATGAGCACATTCTGGGTTAAACATTAGAACATTGGAGACCGGAGCTGTGAATAAAGCTACAAAACTGGAACACAATTGAGGATGATGCTTAATTATTATCTATAATAGGTTATCATTAGCCAAAAAAAAGTTATATTAGGTTATCAGAAACCTTATGTCTTATCAGATGCTTACAATTTTTGGGGCAAAATCAAGTTCATGATTCCCTGCAGTCCATATCCAAGGTTGATAAGCAACACTTCGCTCCACGAATCTTCCCCATGAATCCCATAAGACATTATCATGATTGGGATACATATCCGCATAAGAGAGGTCACCAAGATACAATACTGTTTGTCCTTTCTGTGGGTTTAATTCATAATGAGTGAGTGTCTTATTCGAATCAAAGGTCTGGCCCAGATCCCCTGCAAATGATACCCAGAGATATTTAGAGTTGTCAAAGTCTTCATTAGTTCATTGCACATGCACACACAATTGACACTTATCCAGTATGTAGTTCTCAAATTGTCCTGACTTGTACTTGATGAAATGGAAGTCTCATCGCAATAACCTTTTGACTACAGAGCTACTTAGCTACGTCAAGTTACCATCTATATATCCTAGCCTGTTTCATACAAAATAGTTACCTATAAGACCAAATGTGTAAGGCACATCTGGCCCAACTGCTGGAGGAGTTACAAACCAGAACTGCCGCTTTGTATGTCCAATTCCAACCTCATAGTAATATTTGGTATTGTACTGCAAAAGAACACAGATAATGTAATTTGCACACTTAGCCTGCATTTTACCATTTGATCAGCAAATCCCAAAACCCGGTTTCGTGCATCTCACACAGATTCTAGTATTCTGTATTCTACAACCCATGCATTTGAAACAAAAGAGCAAGTCAAAAATTTACCTTTAAATTTCTGATTGTTGCATGGTGAATGTAAGGAGAGCTGTAATTGTAGAACTTATAGGTGTAAAATTTTCCCACAGCTGTCTTTTTCGTGCTATTTGCGCTCCAATAAAGCACTTTGCTGGAACCTGGTTCATCCACAGTCACCCATGACACAATCACAGCCTTTCCCACATGGTCTCCTTGTGTAATATGAACCTATAATCAAATACGCACGCATATCATACACCGGAGCAAAATTAACCACTAAAAATGTCATAGTTTAAAAAAAAAAATTATATAACAGTAATATAAGGAAAGTAATTCACACTCATTATTTTACAATATATTTTATGTTTTCTTTTTTGGTACATGGTGTGGAGTTGTAGAGGCTACGGAGAATAGAATGTCTAGATAGAAAAATAATAGGCAAAATGGGAAGTTTGGTGATAAAAAGTATTATAAGAGGTCCAAATACCATTACATGATAAGATAATGGGTTACAATGGTTCAACTTTCACAATAATATATATATATATATATATATATATATATATATATATATATAAATTAATGAAACAAAATTTATACCATAACAAGAAAAATCTACCATTGATCGACTAAAAGCAAGCATCATCATTTTTAGGCATTGTAAGAGAGAGATTGTACTTGTTGTGGAGCATTATAGCCATGAGGGGCTTTGAAGACATCGCTCTCTAGAGGCATATCCACAGTTTTCTCCACTTTCCTCACAAAATTGCTGGTCTTTCCTCCATTACAAACCACCCCCAAATTTAAAACAAAACCCAACACCAAAAAAGCAGCTAGTGAAGAGACTGAGCTCACTGAAGCAGAAGTAAAACCCATTACACCCATTTTTAGTGAGATTGTGGAGAGCACTCTCAGGACTCAATTGGGGCTCAGAGAGGACTTGCCTTATATACTATTCGAAAAAATAATGTAATGGAAGCAGTAAATTATTTTATCTAAAAATGCGGGGAATATTCATAGCTTCTATAGGCATATACAGATTAACATGTCGAAATAATAATGTAACTGAAGTAGTAAATTAGTTTACCTGAAAATGCGGGGAATATTCATAGCTTCTATAGGCATGTACAGATTAACATGTCGAACTAATAATGTAACTGAAGTAGTAAATTAGTTTACCTGAAAATGCGGGGAATATTCATAGCTCCTATTGGCATATACAGATTAACATGTCAATGATTTGACTGATATAGTTAAGAAAAACTTCGATAATTAATATGCGATAAATTAAAAATTACGCTTAAATATATGTCAACGATTTGCATATATTTTCATTTTCTACTTGTGTACGTAGTTGTGTAAAATTTCTATCAAGCAGCCCAAGATTTTTCTTTTTCTTTTTTTGTATTTTACTTTTTTTTTATTATTAAAGGAGGATTATGCAATATCAGCCCCTCGTTAGCGGTCATTGCGCAAAGCGCCTACCCTTCTTATCAGAGGAGATGACCACTACACTCGGGAACCCACCGCCCGTCCCTCTACTTAATATTATTAAAAAAGAAAAGAAAAAGAAAATACAATAAATGGAGAGGGGGACTAGACCAAAACTTTTCCTGAAAAAGAAGAAAACAAAGACCCAAGATTTGAGGTACAATCCCGTTAACCGCATTGATAGGAATAACCTAATGAATCATAATGCAAAGGTAGCCAGATCACAGAAGGTGGGGAAGCAAACCACTGCAATGAAGAATAATTCAAACCCAAATTTGCCATAGAATCTGTAACCATGTTACCCTCACGATAAATATGAGAACATCTAATCTCCATAGTCCATACCACGCATTTGGGTCAACAATTAAGCCAACGAGTCCGCAAAGACCAAGGAGGCTCAAAAACCCGAGAATTATTTTTCTTTGAGGTTGGCGGTGTCTATTTCACTGTATACCAATTACCAAGTTTGATTGCAGATAAAAAAAAAACCAAAAAACCTAGAGTAGGTTACCGTTCACAAAAACAAATTCCTAAACTATAATTAGAGGCGGATTATTCCCCTCAAAGAAGGGAATAGATTGGGCAACCCAAAACTCCCTCTTTGATCTCCTTTATTCAGATCACTTGACCACGCTGCCTACAACCACCTGCATTATTGGGTGCCCTCGGTTCAGCCACCCTTTTGATCCATGCCTCAATGCCTCGTCAAGAGCCACCAAACTCCTCTGGAAACTCCTCGCCCGGCTCATTCATCGCACTCCGATGAGGTTAGAGACCTAGGTCGGCCCGGGAGCCGTCGGATCGAGAACGATAAAGAAGGCAACGAAACCCTAGGTTGCCTTCGTGTCTTTTGGGCACACAATTTTTTATTTATATTTACAATTATTATTTTAGATCCTTATTAAGTTATTATAGCCTCACCTTTGGTAATACATTTAATGAATTTCTACGTTTAGGATCATGGCAATGTGTACATTATTACTGAATCCCATATTCCTACAACATTTAGAAACAGAGCATTTGACTGTTACTAAAAAATTTGGAATAGTTTTTCGACAACATGTTTTTAAGGCAAAAAATCACATTTACAGACCAAATACAACTTCAGTTGAGGCCATATATGCAGTGTAAAGCCCAAAAGTATGTCTACATTTGGAGAAACAAAAGACAAAAGACATGAAACGATGATCAGTTCATCAGACAACTCATTCCAATCTTTCAAAAGCTAAATCTCAAAACCCTACGCCTTGGTGAGCTCGGAGCTTCCGGCGGCTAATATCCTCAGGTGAGTTCCTTCCTTGTTTCATATCATTTCAGTACCCATCTACATTAGAATCAGGGAAAATGTCATTTCTGGATGACGATGTAGTTGGCCTAATTGCTGACAAGGTTTGTGAGAAAGATGATAGAAAGTCCTTCTCCGAGGTCTGCAAGCAATGGTGTAGAGTAGAAGGTCTAAGCCGATCATCACTTACGGTCTACCATAACTGGCCCGGTTTGCCCCTTGGTGCACTAACTAGATTCCCAAATGTAGTCGATTTGGAAGTAAAGTATGTTAGGACTGAGGCCGACCTTGAATTCATAGCCCAAACTTGTCCTAGACTCGAGAGCATTACGGTCCACTCCGATATCCGTATAGAGAGTGATGATATTGTTTTGGGGCCAAAAAGTCTAGTTGCTTTGGGGAATGGGTGTCCAAAATTGTCCAAAGTTAAGCTTGTGGGGAGGGAAGCAGTAGGGGATTCGGGAGTTGTGACGCTTGTTCATTCAGCACGTAACTTGAAGGCTCTGGTTTTGGCATGCGATTTGTGGATCTCTGATGAAGCCTTGAGAGCCATTGGGTATGCATCTTCCATTAGCACGTTGAAGTTGCCAGGGTCTCGCATTAAGGATGTGGAATTAGGTGTTTTAGCAAATGGGACACCTTCCATTAGCACTTTGGAGTTGGTAAGGTGTCGCAAGATTACAGATGTGGGATTGGGTTTTTTGGCAAATGGGTCTATCTCGAAAACCCTCAAGAAATTGGTCCTTGATGGCTGCAACAAAATCACTGATACTGGAGTCCAGCTTTTGCGGAAAATGTGTAGCTTGGAGCACCTAGATTTGTCTAACTGTGGGAGTAGAATCAGTAATACTGGAGGTGTGGCAATCTCTGCAATTCAAACCCTCAGGGAATTGCTATTGGTTAATCTTCAGACCGTGTCAAACAGTACCATGGTTGCTCTCGCATGGAACTGCCCCAACTTGGAAATACTTGATTTACGGGGCTGTAAAGCTGTAACAGGAGCTGGCATTCGTGCATTTTCAGGTCATAAGTGTTTGAAACGCCTTGTATTGCTTAACTTACCCTTTCACAATTTTAATGAAGCTGATTTGGAAAGCATAGCCCTTGGATGCCCGTTGTTGGAGTCAGAATCTGTTCTGGTGGACAATGTGATTAAAGTGGTGCACGACAACACTCGAAGAGTCGTCAAGTTCATTAGTATATTCACACCGTCCTTCAGATTGAATATTGAGCAGATGTAGATGATATTTTATCAAAATTGTTGGAAAATTCATATTTGTAGATTTTCAGTAACTTGCCCAGAGAGTATATGCATCCATGGACATTCTCTTCTCCACTAGGTTTTGGTGGAGCTGATGTATCCTGCTTTTATTATTGTTCCCTTTTTGCTTCGATACTTATTTCTTTTGTTTCTTGGCTTGAACTTGTTATGGACACTCAATTATTATTCTTGGTTAGTTTTATGGTGCAAGTCTCATTTGTCTGCTTAAATAACCATGTTCATCCCACATTTGCAGCTGAGTAGTTGCTACTGCTGTTGTCTGCTTTTGATGGATATTGCATCTTGGTTTTAATTCTCTTGCTGCTATTGTTTGTTAGGGACATGTACATTTTCAATAATTTGTCAACAGAGAGCTCATGTTTCCAGAACCATAGGTAATCAATAAATTTCAAAGGTCGAAGAGAGGTCAAGCTAAACATTTGTAGTATTTTAGAAGTAAATCAGTCATAGTTAGGTTTACTTTTTGGATTTTGTATATTGGTAGTGGTAGGACTATGTTCCCACAGTTTGGTTAGAAAATGGTGATCGTTCTATAGCCCTACATCTACATGTGCTATATATGGATATGCCACAGCCTGGAGCACCTGGATTTGTCTAACTGTGGGAGTAGAATCACTAATCTTGGAGGTTGGCAATCTCTGCAATTCAAACCCTCAAGGAATTGCAATTGGTTGATCTTCAGACCGTGCCAAGCAGTACCAAGGTTGCTCTTGCAGAGAACTGCCTTAACTTGGAAATACTTGATTTATGGGACTGTAAAGCTGTAACAGGAGCTGGCATTCGTGCATTTTCAGGTCATAAGTGTTTGAAACGCCTTGTATTGCTCAACTTACCCTATCACAATTTCGATGAAGTTGATTTGGACAGCATAGCCCTTGGATTCCCGTCATTGGAGTCAGAATCTGTTCTGGAAAACGATAGGATTGAATTGGTGCACTACAGAACTATAATAGTCGTCAAGTTCATTGATATCTTCATGCGGTCCTTCACATTGAATGTAATATTCATGCAGTCCTTCAGATTGACTGAGCAGGTGTAGATGATCTTTTCTCAACATTGTTGGAAAATTCATATTTATAGATTGTCAGTAACTTGCCTAAAGATTTTATGCATCCATGGACGTTCTCTTCTCCTCTGGGTTTTGGTGGAGCTGATTATCCTGCTTCTATTATTGACTTATTGTTCCCTTTTTGCTTTGATATTTATTTCTTTTGTTTCTTGGCTTGAACTTGTTATGGACACTCAATTATTATTCTCGGTTAGTTTGTATGGTGCAAGTCTCATTTGTCTGCTTAAAAAACCATGTTCATCCCAGATTTGCAGCTGTTGTTGTCTGCTTTTGATGGATATTGCAGCATGGATTTTAATTCTCTTGCTGCTACTGTTTGTTAGGGACATGTACATTTTCAATAATCTGTCAACAGAGAGTTCATGTTTCCAAAACCTTAGGTAATCGATACACTTCGAAGGTCGAAGAGTGTTTAAGATAAACAGTGGTAGTATTTTAGAAGTAAATCAGTCATAATTAGGTTAACTGTTTGGATTTTGCATATCGGTAGTGGTAGGACTGTGTTCCCACAGTTTGGTTAGAAAATGGTGGTCGTGATATAGCCCTACATGTGCTATATATGGATATGCCATCGGTAACGCCGCTGTAATTTACATTATCTCAAAGAAGATAGAGCAAAAAATTTTAGCGGCAAAATGAAATGAATGAATAACAACTCAGAAAAATAAAGCTAGGACTTACTTGAGCGATGAGAATGAGAAGAATTTACCACATTGCCAAGAAGGCAAGAATAGAATATCAAAGCAAGAATTTACCACTATGATGAATTTCTTCAACCACAGACTTATTACGATATAAACATAATTTTAAAATTAGATCCGAAGAAAATGGGTATAAGTTTTTAACCAGTACAGTCCTCCTCCACAACTCCTTTATCTCTAGACAGTGAAATAATATGATTTCTATACCTTTAATTTTCTCATTTCATAGGTTGTTTTGTGATTTGCTACCATGCATTTAATTTTTTCTTTCAATTAACACTAACAGAGCATTTGAGTGCACACAAAATTTTTTGAGCACTGCCCAGATGATGTCATCGATCCGCACCGCAACAGCAGCCAATCCGTCCAAACATCTAATCTCGACCGTCAACTCATAAACTTTCCAAACCCCAATCCAACGGCCCTCCCACACCCACTTCACCGATCCGCGTCAAATCCCAGTAGCCAATAGAACGCGACCTCTCCAAGTATATATAAAACCTCGTCCTCCTCAGTGATTCAGTACTCAAAAGAAAGCCCCAAAATCCCCGAAACCCTAGAATTTCAATCTCTCTCTATCTCAATTCCAATGGCGCCCAAAGCCGAGAAGAAGCCCGCGGAGAAGAAGCCGGCCGAGAAGACCACGGTGGCCGAGAAAGCCCCGGCGGAGAAGAAGCCCAAGGCCGGAAAGAAGCTCCCGAAGGAAGCCGGAGCGGCCGCCGGAGACAAGAAGAAGAAGAGGGCCAAGAAGAGCGTCGAGACCTACAAGATCTACATCTTCAAGGTCCTGAAGCAGGTCCACCCTGACATCGGAATCTCCAGCAAGGCCATGGGCATCATGAACAGCTTCATCAACGACATCTTCGAGAAGCTGGCTCAGGAGTCGTCGAGGCTCGCCAGGTACAACAAGAAGCCGACGATTACTTCCCGGGAGATCCAGACGGCGGTGAGGCTTGTGCTTCCCGGTGAATTGGCTAAGCATGCTGTTTCTGAGGGGACTAAGGCGGTGACCAAGTTCACAAGCTCTTGAAGGATCCGGAGGGGGTTCGATTTGGCTGGCTGGCTGGCTCTGTGTGCTTTTTAGGGTTAGGGTTTCTGATTAGTAATTATGTATTTTCGTCTTATCTCTATGTAAGTTTGTAGGAAATGAAATGAATGAAATGTGGTGGTTCGTAAATTATGTCTCATATCTATGGTTCCTGATTTGTGCTCATATTCTGTTTAAAACAGTGCCTTGGTTTCTGAAATTAATATGGTTGATGATTCTGGTTTTTTCTTCTTCTTCAAATTATTGGAAATCTAAGTGACAGTATGGTGCTTTTGTGATGTTTTAGCTAGAAATGTTGTTATGCTAAACATTGGAACTCATGTTCATGTGGTAAGAAATGACCTTACTCATTACATCTGATGAACAACACCTATTTTGTGCCAAATTCTGATGGTAGTATTGGGCTGGATTTGTTTTACTTATGGTATGACCGATTGAGTGTTCGGGTGCCTACCGCACTAGCTTTTGTGATACAAGGTAGTGTGGCTTATCATCACTGGTCTCAGATTCAAATTAATTCCATTTGTTAGGTTCTACTCTTTATTTGCTCTATGAGTCTGCAGTTCTTGGTTTTTGGACTGTTTTCTATGTTGGTGCGTATGATTGTTTGTTTGAAGATTTGAATTTTGATACATGTTTAGTAGATTATTGATCCCCCTTTTCTCTACGGAGATGCACATTTGGTAAAATGCGTTTGATTGTTTGCTTGAAGATTTGAATTTTGATACATGTTTAGTAGATCCCCCTTTTGTATACAGAGATGCATATTTGGTAAAACTTTGGTGTACATGCTGAGTTAGAGGAGAATATTAAGGTTGACTCTGTTAGATGGTTTGGTTGGAATTTGGGGTAACCTTTATTGGCTTTGTATGGTTTGAATTTCAGCCATTGAAATGAGTTGTGTGTTTTGATTTTTTCATACGGCTATTAGGGTTGGTGTTGATTCCTTTATGATATCTTGGCAATGCTTTGAGCTTCCTGTGCTGACTAGGCACCTAATAGTTACCACAACTAGATTTGATCTATAGCATTATAATGTTACCTTCTGTCAATTTAGGTTCATACATCTTTTCTGGCGGTCGTTTTCTAGTTGGAGTACTAACAAATATTTTCATAT
Organism: Rosa rugosa; assembly: GCF_958449725.1. Lineage (NCBI taxonomy): Eukaryota > Viridiplantae > Streptophyta > Magnoliopsida > Rosales > Rosaceae > Rosa > Rosa rugosa. The sequence goes on from NC_084821.1 coordinate 8,217,404, forward strand.
TTTGTCCGTGGGAAGCTAGTCTTTGAGTTGGTATGGATTTTTAAGCTGTTACTGGGAGGATTATGTTTTCCTCCTGTGACAGAAATTTGGTGTTTGCAGTCTATACAAGTAAACTTGATGTCCATGGCAATTTTACTTGTTGCAGTTAGCAAGCAGGATTCAATCATGCATATTGGAAGTGGGTTCTGTGCAATTTAAATCAGTGAAAATCTCGATGATTTCATTCCTTGCTCTAATATATTGTCCGTAATCTGTTTCTAACATTTTGGTTCGGACAGCAGAACTTTACATGAAAGGGTTGTATTCTGGCTACACTATATGAATCTGCATATATGTCTCTTTCTCCAGTTAGAACTAAACTGTTTGCAGTTCTGTCCTTCTGAATGCATCTCATGTATAAGTATGACCAATCAATTTCAGTGAATAATTTTTGGTGCATAAAGTATTAGACCCTAGAAAGTTTGGCTGTGTGGTTTATGTGATCGACTATTGGTATGTTGTTGTGGTGATCCATGAGCCAACAGGGCCAACACCACAGTCGCAGTTTGAGCATTCTTCTATTCCTGCAACTGTAAAAGAACCTTCTCCATTTTCCATCAAACTTCCTGGCAGAGAGATGCATGACCTGGTACTTCTGAGAATTGCTCTTAACTCGTCGCAATGACCGGCTACCTGATATATACGCAATCAGGCCCACGAGATTGTGCTGATACACTAGCAATTTATAGTTGGTGTACATGTTAGTCTTGAAGAAATTTCTTATAGCAAATTGTGTTAAATGTGTTCGCCCACCTTCACTAATTTATTGTTGGCAGATGCAGCAGATCTCAGATGGGAAGAAACATTATTGCCCCCAATAGACATCTATTGCCCCCCAATAGACGTCTATTCCCTCAATAGTTTATTGACCACTAATAGACGTCTATTGCCCCTCAATAGACGACTATCAGCCATGTATTGCCCTCCAATAGACGTCTATTGCCAGAATGGGAACTAATCTCTCTAAATTTAGACTTGCAGAAAAAAGAACAAGGATATTACATCAATTCAAAACGTCTATTGCCCCCCAATAGCCGTCTATTGCCCTCAAATAAAGGGGTAATAAACCTCTATTGCCCCTAATAGAACTGCAGGCATCGATGTTTAATGAATCAAAGTTTGCCCCTTAATAGCCTTGTATTGCCCTCCAATAAATTTTTTTTCCTTCCTTCCTTCTACCTCCATTTTCCCAAAAAAAAAAGAAAAAAAAAAAAAGAAAAGAAAAGAGGGACGTTGCTTGTTCCCTTTCTTTTCATGATTAGTTCCACTGGATATGCCCTTCACATATGAGCCTGTGAGGCATGCATTGATGATATTGGAATTGAATCAATGCTTGCAAAAATTAAAGAAGACAAACAGTGGCTCGGTACCAATAGCCCAAAGCATGATTGCTAAAAGTCTAAAACCGTACATTTGATATGCGAAATTTAGAACTGCAGACATCGATGTTTAATGAACTTCCTCTTAGTTCAGACCAAACTTCAAAATCAGATTGATCTTGGCGCTAGCATCAGAAGACGGCACGACGGCAGCGACCCAACCGACCCAATGAGACAAACTCTTGAACCTTCATAACTCGTACCGGAATCCTCCGAGAAGCTCCTGCGCTCGACACAGACGAGGTGGACTTGAAATGAGCACCGGAGGAGGAAGGAAGGCTTCGACGTTGGCGAGCTTAAAGGAGGCTTGTGAAGCGCGACCTCGTCCTCCTCCCCAGTTGGAGATTTAGCCGGCCACGTCGCCGGGAAACTTTCTCCGGCGAAGGGGGGAAGAGAGAGAGAGAGACTGGTAGAGATCGTGCCGGAGAGAGAGAGAGTGTGTCGTGCTGCAGAGAGAGAGATGGAGAGTGGCATAAAAATTAATTTATTAATTAGGTTAAGGTTAGAATTGTCATTTTACTTCAAATTGGGGAATCAAAATTTGTTACTGGGGTAAGTGGGCTAATTTTAGCTGATTTTGGTGCTTTGAGTCAAGAACCCTTAACTAAATTCACCATCACTTTTTCTACAAAATAACTCCGAACTGAGAAATTTAAAATGCACTCTCCACATTATTACTTCAGAGGTTGTGGGGGATTTGTATGTCTCACAATTCAAAGCACACCTCTTTGTTTTTGAGAGGCAAATAACTTCTACTATAATAAATTTAAAAAAAAATAATTATTATTATATGGAAGAGATCGCCAAACATTGTATAGAGATGGCTTAACCTCTAGCTCTCAGTTTCTCCTTCTTCACGTCGAGAGTCGATGACAACTGTCTCTGCCTCTATGGAGCGCTTTTGCCTGGGTTTCATACTTAATTGGAGGTGTTGTCTTCTTTTTCTCACTCTCTTGCTTTTCCTTTTGTTGTGTCGTTGTGCATTATTGTTTCTCTCATCAAGGCCAAACTGCATTCTTCTATATATGTTGTATTTACTTCTCTTGATTTGTTTCTCTTTAGCACTTAGGGGCAGCTCTAAGGGTGTGGGGTGGGTGCTGCAGCACAAGGCCTTTGAAAATAGAAGTCTTCCAATTTTGTGACACCTCAGTTAAATTGTTATATATCTTGGAAATGTTACAATGGATTAGAATAGTGGTATAGTTCAGATGGTAGATTTGATGTGTTATTTCTACTTTTTCGGGGCTGAGTTTCATTCACATTTTCTCACTAGGCCTCTAAATGCTCAGGTTCAGCCTTGTTAGCACAGTTGTTCTCATAGCCTTGGATCGTTTTCCTTCAGTCCCCGATTGTGTCTTCGCTCCTTGGAGTGTCGTCTTAAGCAGGATTGGCCATATAATGCACTTGGGTCTCTACCCGCTAGTGCAACGTTGGTCTGCTCATCCTTTGGGTGACTGGCTTTCTGATCCATGATGGATCTGCCTAATCTTTTTCTTGCTTTGGTTTTTTGGTTTATGTTGGTGGCCAAAGCTCCTCTCCAGGTGATAAGCTATGGAGATTGTTGCACCTTGTTGGTGTATTTGGATTTAGGTTTCTTAGGCGTTCTTCAATTGCTTGCGGTTGCATCATCCAAGCTCTCTCACTTTGGTCGAATCGTCATCGTTCATGCTGGTTTGTTTTGGTTCATGGCGGTGCCATTACTTTGGCGACTCTTTCTCTCTAAAGTTGTTGCTTGGGTATTTTGCTTTTGGTCCTGCCTAATTTGGACCTTGTTGTATTAAAAAAAGAAAAAGAAAAAAAAAACACAACACAATGGGCAATAAACAAGAAAAACAAGGGAAATTATTTTTAGAAAATTACATGTAAGTGTCATTTTGAAACTTTAATTAGCCATAAAACCACCTAACATTTTTTGTTCTCATAAGGCCACTTTAGAGCCCAAAAACGGCAGCTTTTTTTATGCTATACCTATTTTGCCCTTATCTCTCTCTCTCTCTCTCTCTCTCTCTCTCTACTCCATCTTGCCGGACAATGGCGACCTTCGTCACGGTCCCCGTCGACTCGCTGGACCCGCTCTGCGGTGTTCGTCACGATGCCCGTTAACTCGGTGGAACTGAATCACGTTGACCGACTGGAACTGGATCTCCTCTCCTCTCCTCTTCCTTTCATCTGCATCGTGAAAAGCTAGGGTTTGGGAGATGATGACGACCAGTGGCGGAACCAGGATCAAATTCTTGTCTAGGCTAATTAGAAAGGCACAATAATTTTTTTTTTTTTTTTTTTTAGGTTTGGAAGCCAGTGGGAGGCTCATCCTCACGCCTTTATTATTTTGGATCAAAACATACAACGGATGGGACATAAAACCAAACCCCGTAAATTAAAAACTACAAGTATACATTTGTTGTAAAACAACAATAAACTAACTAAATCGTACCCTCCAAGATCCACTCACTTCACACTCAGCAATCACAGAATCATTATCAATGCTATTAGCAATCACAGAATCACTTGATGGAGTACCACTTGTAAACCATGACAAAAGATTTTTGTACCTCTTGGGTTTCCGGTGATCCGTCATTATATTCAATACCTATAATATTATATAGATACCACCATTAGAATTATATATATATATATACACATTTCAGACATAACGCAACTACAACTAATTATACATTATTATTAGTTACTAACTAGTAGCAGACTTTAATGTCTAATGGATTTAATATGTGCCTCCTTCACATATATATAATTCTAATGGGTTTGTGAAAGGAACACTCACTGATTAAATAAGACAGGCTAAAGAATATAAAGTTAGTAACACTAACCAGATGGAAAGGACATCAACAGCAATCTCAGTATTGTGCATAAACTCAGACACTATCACCAAAACTCAACATTCTCCAATCTGCAACACAAAATGCACATCTTTAAATAAAAAATAATCACTACATCACTAACATAGTAACATCAGTCAGTAATTCGAACTAAAAAAGTAAAAATACAAATATACAAATACAATCATCATTCATGATTCATCATTCATGAATCATCAATTCATCAGATAGCCTCTAATCCCCTCTATGACTCTATCGGTCTATCCTACTATCCACCGACTGGGCGACTGAGTGGACTGACCGTGACCGACCATCAGACATTCAGACCATGACCAAGTAATCAACATTCAACAGATCAAGAATCAACTCAATCAAGATCCTCACTTCCTCAGGCCTCACCGCCTCAACTAACCAGTAACCTCTGGGTTCTCTCTCTCTCTCTCTCAGTCTCTCAATCTCTCTTTCTCTATCTCCCTCAGTCCCTCTCTCCCTCAGTGGTAAGAAACAGAATCGGCAAAGCCCAACTCAGAAAGATCTGGGATTTCTGGGATTTCAGATCTGGGATTTAGAGCTTCACAAATTCAAAACAGGGGAGATCGATAGGTTTAGAGCTTCATACCTTGTTTGAGTTGTTTCAATCGATTTAGGGATAACCTCCAATCCTTCATGGCTCAATCGAAAGTTCGAAACACTAGAGACAGTGAGGTAGTGAGGGACTGAGGGCGTGACCGCGTGAGGCTGTCAGCTGCTGTGGGCTACTGGGCTGGGAGCTGGGATGAGTCGATGACGCGAATCAGCTGAGATTCTGGCCTTCTGGGAATACACGCGATGAGTGGATGACGCCTGGATGCGAATGAATCAAACCTATAATTTTTTTTTTTTTCTTTGGGCTGGTATGGGCGGAGAGATATATGTATACTTAAGGGTTTTTAGCCCATAAAGTTGTCTAGGCTTGAGCCCATAAAGCCTTCAACGTGATTCCGCCCCTGATGACGACGGAGAGCTCGATCAATTCGGTTAATCGGATACAGAGGCCTGTACTGTGCTCGGCAACTACGGTAGTGAGAGATCGGAGCTAGGAATGAGATCGCTCTCACAGAGCCTGAGGTGAAGAAGAAGAGGCGAGGCTGTAAGATCCAAGAGGTCCGAGAGTGTGAGGATCATGTTTGAGCAAGAGAGAGCTTGGATTGAAGCCATGGAGATTCAAAGGAAGAAACAATCGAAGAAGAAGAAGAAGAGGAACGCATAATTAAGGCTTTGGAAGATGACCAACTATCTCGCAAACAAGAGGTTTTTTTTTTTTTTTTTTCATTTATCTTTATATATTGATTAAGTGCTTGCTTTGTTTAGTTTATTGCCTGTTGCGTTGTTATTTGCAGCTTTTAAATTATTCATTATAGATATACATATGATTGTGTACATGTTCATGGTAGGCTTAACTTTAATTTAGAAGCACAAATATACTGTTCTTTGATGCTTAATTACTGTTTCGTCAGAACTCTATTATGTTTGAGATAAGCATTAATTGCTTGGTAGGATTAAGAGAGAATCCTATTCATTGGGAATATCAATTGCTTCTTATTTTGGAATACTTTGACAGAAGCATATTATATATCAGGAGGATGGTTTTTCATGTTTCCTTGTGATATTTGTGGCAGATCGAAAATGCAAATGATAATGGTGATGATGACCGGGACTATGTAGAAGAGGGACCTGCTGAAATCGTCATCTGGTAGGAAACTGAAATTATTGTCAAGAAGAAAAGAGTCTAGGTTCCAAAGATCAAGGAGGTGTGTAACATCAATTGGAACTTGGATTAAATACACAGTACTTTACGGCTACGTTAGTATATTTTTAAGTTGATATCAGTAATTCTCTATAACTGTTATAGTAGCTTTTTAACACAGTGATAGTAGTTGAGCATTGCAAGCCTTCGACATTGTAAATTTATAGTTGTTTTAATGTTTCATAGTAGTTTTTGTGTTGGTTGGTAATAGCTTTCTCAGTCGGTGATAGTAGCTTTGTTAATCTCTGGTAATAGGCTTCTCAATCGTGCGAATAGATTTTGTTTTGCATGATAGTAGTTTTTGGTGTTGGTGTGAGTATTTTTTAGTGATGGTTAAAGTAGTTTTTGGTGTTGCTGAGAGTAGCTTTTTTGATATTGGTGACAGTAGCTTTTGTTTCTGGTAACAGTAGCTTTCTGATGTTGGTAACAGTAGTTTTTGTTGTTGGTAGGAGTAGCTTTTGGTATTGGTTAGTGTAGTTTTTGTTTTGCTTTAGTAGCTTTTGGTGATGGTGATCAGTAGCTTTTGTTACTGGTGATAGTGACAATAGCCATTTGTTGCTGGTGAGAGTATCTTTTTGTGTCAGTGACAGTAGCTTTTGTTAATGGTATTAGTGGCTTACTAGCTTTTGATTTTTGGGAGCGTATATTTTTATTGGTGACAATAGCTTTTGTTGCTAGTGACAATAACTTTTGTGACATCGCCGGAAGTTGCCGGAAATTTCATAAGAGTAGCTTTTGTTGCTAGCCATAGTAGCTTTTGGTGTTAGTAACAGTGACTTTTGTGGTCGCCGGAGTTTGCCGGAAGTTGACGGTAGGTCGGCCGGAGTCCTGCTGGAGTTGACCGGAGACCTCGCCGGAGAGGAGAGAGAGAACAGTTGTTGACTTTTTACTCTAGTGGCATTTATGTAAATATGTTGGTTTTTATATCTAAAATATAACACCATTTTTAATCTAGTGGCATTTATGTAAATATGTTGGTTTTTATATCTAAAATATAACACAATTTTTAATCTAGTGGCCTTATGAGGGAAAAAATTAGTTGGTGGCCTTATGGCTAAAAAAACATTCAAAGATGCACTTATATGTAATTAACTCAATCATTTTATGGTTCCGGACTATCATGTGGCATTACCATGTGATGGTTCGAACATGTAGTAAAATAAACTATTAATTTCATATTCCATCTACTATTCACTGTCGAGCGAACCTAGGGTTTGAGCATAGAGATTGACGGCTACAGATCAGATTTAGCAAAGGCGAGATCTCTCATTGTCCAGCAAGGTATTAGGGTGAGGCAGGGAAACAGGTATGCGGCTTGGAGCATGTATTCGAGTTTGTCATTTTGAGCAGCAGAAGACGAGTTGGCGCAACTTTGATTGGCTGAAGAGGAGGCTTCTAGTGATTGCGGCGGCGGTTGGAGTCGAGATCGAGAGGAATCTGGGTTTCTTATTGGTCTCTCAGTTTGGCTGATTGTGGTTTTTTGATCACTCAATTCCGGCCTTGATCTAGTTGCTGATCTGTGCTTGGTCACGGAAGGAAGGTGGTACTGATGCTCCGTTGGAGGGGTCGTCCGCCGGAAAGCATGGTGGCGGCGGTGACGACTAGTAGAGGTAGACTAGCTCATGCTATTACTTTCTTTGATTGCCCCTGGACTGGGCCTGGGAATGGGCTTATGGGCTTGGTCTCAGGTTTGGGCTGTGGGGCCTAGCAAGAGATTGTCAAGAGCTCTGACCCTTTTAAAGTGCAGGAGCCCATAGTTGTTTTTTTACAATAAATGTTTATGCTGATAAGGATATCTCCACGAGCTTTCTGAAAGTGCCTAGCTTTAGCGTACCACAATTGCGTGCTCGGCGTGTGAAGTTAGGTAGTTAGATTGCTTGCAAGGCAAGATATTTTTTGTTGGTATAGACTACTCTAAGCGAAACAGAGTAGTCGTTGTGTATTCTTCTTATCTATGAATCAAGAGACATATAATTTGTATGGTCTCTTTTATAACAAAAAAAAATGTGATGGTCCGAGCTAATAATATTACTCGAATTTGATGGGAACCATACATATGGTGAAAAATTGAATTAAAAGAGCAATAAAAAATAAATACAAATCATATGGATCAATGACATCAATGCGGACCATCACGTGTACCATGCTCCGGGACCATGTTATAATTTCCCAAATAGTACAAGGTTCAAATCATGAGTTTGTTCACTCTGTTATATTCTGTCTTACTACTATAATATATTTCATTTTTTGTTTTTCAAAAAATAAAAATAAAACAAAGAGTTTCCAAAGGGCTTCAAAATTTTTAGACATCGTTAAATTTAACATGATGACAAAAAGAAGCTCACAATTAAATATATTGTAATTAACTAATTTGTATGGATGGATTACATGAGCTAGTGTGCAATAAGATCAATTAGAAAGGAGAAGGGGCAACAAAGGCACATGTTTCCCAAATCTGCACACTTTTAGGCAGTATCTCAGAAGCATTTTCTTTTAGTCCCGGACGTGAGAGCAGTGTTTTCACTGACCGGATGTGACAATCATATCCCAAATGCAGAATGGCTTTGCAACTATCGGTAGTGAGAGGTTCGCTTTTAAAAATTCTGGGCAAGATCTCTTCAACATAATATTCTGTAATCTTATTTACACATTCATCCAACTTCTTATAAGATTCCGGAGATAGGTTAGGAGGGAACGCATATTGACCGTTTTCTGAAGAAATTGGAGGGAAGGCATCATCAATGACTAAATAGTCAACCTCGATGCCAATAGGGCTCGCCGCAGCATCCTCAGAAACTTGATAAATAACCTCATATTCTTGAGCTGCTGCAAATGATGACATGAATAGTGCTACACTTACTAACACCAAACCTACCTTGACAAACACATTTTGATCAACTCTAGCCATTCTTAAAGCCAAACGTGCAATTTGTGCTTAATTAACTGTGCTAATGCAAGGTTGTTTTGTTTGATGTTGGACAAATGGTTTTCAGTGGTTTATTTTATATTGCTTTCATGGGTTCAGTTAATCCGATTCCTCTTTATTGTTCGGTTTTGCTTGAATTGAATTATCTACTTTATTGTTCGGTTTTGCTTAAATTGAATTATCTATGTTCCTTATTAATTTATTACTTCTTGGGTTTAATTACCGGTCAAACTATAACTTAACCAAATAGATTTAAAATTTCTGCTATGTTGGTTTTCCTATATATTGTTCTTGTTTTAACTCAATCGTCTAGTAATCAAGTAATCATCTCAACAAATGCAATAGTCTTAGACTATCTTAGGAACCTCATTGCAAAAGGAAAATGGTTTTTGCAATTGTTTCATTCAAAGCTCTTTTAGAAAAACAGAGTGACCCGTAAAAAATTGCAGGTTATTTAGCTCTAGAATATAAGTAGCTGATAATCAAGTACTCCCGAGGATTCAAAGATGGCGGGTTTATGGATTCATCAACCTGATAATTCTTGTGCTCTTGCTAATTTCACAATGCTACACTAGCTAGGACCAAACGCTCCATGGCAAACACATTGTTGTCAAACCGGGCCACGATTGAACCCAATTGTGTAGTTTTAGTACTGCGTAGCTTTGTCTGATGTTGGAAAAAGGTTTTCGATGGTTTTACTGCTTTCTTGGGTTGAATTCTAACCCTTCTTATTGTTTCTGTCCAAATAAAATGCCCAAGTCCTCAAAAGCTTAACCCAGATTTTCTTGAAATTCCCTGACCACACTTCAATTTAGGAATTGTCTTTTACTTGAAATGTCTTTTTCATGAACAGCTTCATCAACGACATCTTCGAGAAGCTCGCTCAGGAGTCATCGAGGCTCACCACTGGTACAACAAGAAGCCGACGATTACTTCCTGGGAGATCCAGACGGCGGTGAGGCTTGTGCTTCCCGGTGAATTGGCTAGCTAAGCATGCTGTTTCTGAGGGGACTAAGGCGGTGGCGAAGTTCACAAGCTCTTGAAGGATCCGGAGGGGGTTTGATTTGGCTGGCTGGCTGGCTCTGTGTGCTTTTTAGGGTTAGGGTTTCTGATTAGTAATTATGTATTTTCGTTTTATCTCTATTTAAGTTTGTAGGAAATGAAATGAATGAAATGTGGTTGTTCGTAAATTGACTCTTGTGTCCTATATCTATGGTTTCTGATTTGTGCTTATATGGTCTGAAATTAACATGGTTGTGATCTCATTATATTTGGGCCTTTCATTTCATTTCTGGATGTTTGTTCTCCAAAGAATATAACTTAAAAGTAAATGTAATTTACATTGGTGAGTCGGATTTTCACTCCATGACTACATTCTGTGCTTCATATTGTGAAATTAAGTAACAGTATAGTCCTTGTGTTGATGTGTTGTTATGCCAAATCCTGATCATTGGAACTCATTCTGTTAGAAAGAAATGACCTTGCTCATTACATTGGAACTGATCGAAAAGGGTACTGGTGAGTGAAATGTGGTGGTTCGTAAATTGACTTGTGTCCTATTTCTATGGTTTCTGATTTGTGCTTATATTTTGTTTAAAACAATGCCTTAGTTTCTGAAATTAATATGGTTGATGATTCATATATGAATCCTTTATATTTGGGCCTTTCATTTGATTTTGAATTTAATTGACCTTCGTGAGTTGGATTTTACTCTGGATAAATTCTGTTTTTTTTTTCTTCTTCAAATTATTAGAAATCTAAGTGACAGTATAGTTCTTATGTGATGTTTTAGCTTGAAATGTTGTTATGCTAAACATTTGAACTCATGTTCATGTGGGAAGAAATGACCTTGCTCATTACATCTGATGAACAACACCTATTTTCAGTATTTTGTGCCAAATTCTGATGGTAGTATTGGGCTGGATTTGTTTTACTTCTGGTATGACCGATTGAGTGTTCGGGTGCCAATTAACCACACTAGCTTTTGTGATACAAGGCAGTGTGGCTTATCATCACTGGTCTCAGATTCAAATTAATTCCATTTGTTAGGTTCTACTCTTTATTTGCTCTACGAGTCTGCAGTTCTTGGTTGTTGGACTGTTTTCTATGTTGTTGCGTATGATTGTTTGTTTGAAGATTTGAATTTTGATACATGTTTAGTAGATTACTAGGCAATTCCTCCCGCGCGATGCCGCGGGTTTGTTTGCTTACTAATGATGAACACTTTGACGCTCACATCAAGTCGAGGTACTGGTCGATTCAATCTCTGAATTAACATGCATATAATTTCAAATTTTCAATCACAAACTCAAGACCCAAAGCCGTTCTTTTCTCCTTTGCTCAATCACTGGTCTGCTGCAAATTGAAGAAAAATCAATTCTCATGAGAAAAAAAAAAATTTGAACACAGAAAATAGCAATTAGCACCACAAAGTCAGAAACATTCTCACTAACCCAAAAAAAAAAAAAAAAACAGAGAGAGAGAGAATGATAGGTGGTTCAAAGCAAGTACTGTGCCATAAAATTTAAAGTAATCAAAACCAAACTAACATAGCCTTCTAAAGAGGCCTTAATTTCAGGATCTTACCTTTGGCTCTTCATATTTGGGGCTGTTTTCACTTTCTTCATTATGCTTTTTAAAATCTCTAACTTGCTGTTGTCCGTGTGCTTCTATTCAATCTCTAGGTCTATTCAATTCTCTATTTTTTAATCATTCTTTATTCTGTTAATTATGTTTTAAGTAATAACACATTTCTAAATTGGTCATCAAACAAAGGAAGGATTATTTGGCAGGCCATTTATGCCCATAGCCCAGTTCTAATCATCGAACATGCATGTCCGTAAAGAGAAGGATGCTGAAATTTGCTGTACTTGGTGCTATATATACCAATGAAAATAATCATTGCAATGCCTATATAACTTTATGGCAACCCAGCTGCTAAAATGGAATGCCTCCTTTACAAATCAGACTGTTGGGAACAGATAAGTAGTTTTTAAATCAAATCTTTACCTAATCGAACCTAAAAGGCTAGGTCTCTGAAAAATCAAACATTGTTGATGGAAAAAATTTACCAGCGGAGGAATCCTTGCGCTTTCTATCAAATAGTAATCCACTGGATCCAATCAAATGGTAGCTAACTGCAACAAAACCATACCAAACAGAAATTAGACAAAAGAAAAACAGAACCTAGCTTTAACATGAAAGGGGCTTATCTATTTTATATTGCAAATCTTGATTTCAAGCTAGCAGATATTTTAGATTGCAGAATTGCAACTGAGCAATAAATTACAAAACTTAAACTATATTTCTTAAACTGAGAAATCATATAAGGATTTCTAACAAATCTTTTTGCAATACCCATGAAACAATTAAAAATGAAATACAAACCCAAGTTCCATAATCGATAAAAATGTAAGCTTGGCTCGGATTTTGCAAAGCTACGTCATTGAAATACTTTGTGGAGGTGAGTTGGAACAAATCAGTGAAGTCACTGGGATATTAGTTATGTCAATCTATTTCATATGTAGCAGTACCATCAGTAAACTTACTAACCGAAGAAATAAACACTTGCTATGATTGGGTTCCCTTTACCCTGCTAAAATTCTATTCTCTTCAAGGTCCCCAAAGAACATAAAGTTAGCGTCACCTGAAAGATGCAAAGAAAAAGATCAGCAACGAAGCTAGAGCATAAAAAAGAAGTAGGGTAATCATTTACAGAAAACTTATGATAAAAGGGATTAAAAGCTATTATAATCTGTAACATAGTCATCCAACTTGTTTTCAGAAACTGAGACTGGCATAGAGAAACCCAAACATGAAAAAGCTTTGCTAATCAACATAAAAAAGACAACAAAGCAATCAAAACTTGACCAATTACCCAAATCAATGTTAATGTCTTGGCTGAACATATCAAACTAAAACTGAAAGTAGCAAAGGCAAAGCAAAGGCAGAGAGATAGCCATCGAATCAAACCCAAAAACCATCAAATTCCATGAAAAGAAACAGAATCTAAAATTTACTTCTCTACCAATACAATGTCTGATTTACCTCAATGATGTCATGCCGAGAATTTAAAGCAATCATCATCGAAGAAGACAGAAATAATCGTACAGGCTTCTGGTAGAAGTGGAAAAGTAAATGACCCAGAAACTCCTTCCGCTTGTGGAGGACCTAATCGGCGCACTTCTCTTTCTCTCTATGTCGGGCAATCTGAAAGTAAAATCCGATTACAAAAATCCAAAGCAATTTCAAAAGATTTGAAAGGAAAGCAATTCGAAAACCCAAAACCACAAAAACCATGCAACCAAGCATCAAACCACAAAACCCAGAAGAAAAACACGAATTAAAACACATAAAAGCCAGGTACGTACTTCAGATCATTATCCAATTACCCAGATTCCTCTTCTTCTTCTTCTCGTCCCCCTCTTCTCCTTCTCTCTCCGATCAGTCTGGCGATGTGAATTTCCCTCTTCTTCTTTCTGTGCATGTCTCTCGCAGAAGACCTCTTCCTCTCGTAAAAGACCCAGAAGACACCTCTCCCGGTCTCTCTGTCACCCTCAGAATGTTGAATGGCAGTGTCGTAATTAAGAAACAAAAAGGGCTAAAAGAGTAAATCAATATGGCATGTTACTGTTCACGGGGAGATAGCGCTTTAGTATAGGTAATTGATCCCCCTTTTCTCTACGGAGATGCATATTTGGTAAAATGCGTTTGATTGTTTGCTTGAATATTTGAATTTTGATACATGTTTAGTAGATTATTGATCCCCCTTTTCTATACAGATATGCATATATATTTGGTAAAACTTTGGACATAGATCCGATCTAATAGTTTCGACATGAACTGCATGAATGCATAGGACACATCACTTGCATGGATTAGGAAAATCCAGAGGAGTTTGAATGAGATAAGCCATGGAGATTGAGGCACCAAGGGTTTGTAAAACTGGGAAGACAAAAAAGATTTTGCAGCGGCTTACCAAGATGGAGAGACAAGACAGAGACGGTAGTTGAGCACAAGTGAGTAGGCTCTCTCCAACATAGCCTGCAAATTAAGTGGCCTTTTGGGATATTTGATGTCTTTGTATTAGCAATTCAAGGCAATCAAAATCCCATGATCTATATACTGAAAGTGATCAAAAGAAGATGAAAAGAATTCAAAGGACTTTGGGAAAAACAGAAAGCTTAATCTGATGCTTGGAAGGAGAGGACTCGAGTTGCTCGTTATGTTGATCATGTCTTATATATAGATGAAAATAATGGTATGTGGAAAATCATCTGCTTCTGAAATGATTGGTGAAGAAGAACTGAGATGAGTTCCCGTTATGAACACTAGCTTGTGAGAAATCACATGGCTTTGTGAGAAACATGATACACTACCTCCTTTGACATTTCATCAGAAACAGGAATTGCTAATAATTTTGGAAGGGGTAGGACAAAAAGGGATGCTATAAAGCTTGAATGAAGTAGTGAAGTTTCGTATAATCTCACACTACTGTATGGTATAAAATAACCGAATTGCTCCTTGACTTTTAACGAATGAAGCTTTTAAATTGCTGCCAACTTGCCCACCGTGCTAGCACGTAAGAGTACTTCCCAACACTAATATCGTTGAAATGACGCGCTAACCCTAACTTGACCCGATCAAGTCCACTAGGGAGAGCCTATAGGATGGGCTTGCATTTTGTGGTCCAGGCCCAGCCCAAACCGACCCATTTATTTATCTCCAAGTCAAATTATATGTTAACATGGAAGAACTGAAACAGAAGTTTAGTGGGAAAAAAAAAGGTCCTCAGCAAATCAAAAAACCCTGCTCAGACTACAATTCTTCTCTCTTCTGTTGTGTGTATCCTATTATCTCAAGCTCTCTACAATGGCTGCAGTCAGATGCCAGGTGATGGCCAGGGTCAATATTAGAATTGACCTTAGAACCATGGCTGCAGAACAACTACGTCGCGATTGGAAATCCTCAGTGGCTTGCTTATGCGTATAAGGTGTTCGATTTGTGAGCGAGCGGTGGTTGGTTTCTCCTGCGCTTAATAGACTTCTAACGACTTCCAAAACTTTCCCATTTCTGAGTATACTTCTACATTATTCACCTTCAAAGATCTTTCCCCATTCACTCTCTGATTCTCTCCCCCATTTGAATCTTGTGTCAGTTGTGTGTCAACAACGGCGGAAGAGAAAGGAAGTGCGAATGAACAAGAGCTGAAGGTTAAGAGTGAAGAAGAGCAGGCTTCTCCTCCTGAGGTTACTTTCTTCACAAGTTTCTTCTAATTTCATGTGATAAAATTTCCCAAAACCCCCCATTCCAATAATTAAAAACAGCAACCCCTTTCATCCAGCTGCCATACTTTGAACGCAAATCCTAACTTAAGTGTTACTCGTCAGTCTAGGCTAGGAGAAAGCTGGGGATGGTGAGGTTTCCTAATAAATTTGTAGGCTGGGAGAGACCTTCATGTGAGCGAAGAAGAAGAGGTATATAACTATATATTAAACAAGAAGAGAGGCACTTGGCACTGGTTTTGCATATCGAGTAGACATATGAAGCTCATGGGGTGTCACAACTTCTGTGAGACAAAGCCTAATTAAGGTCACACAAACAATTTTGAACCTGAGGTCACACAAGAAGTTTTCTCTCATTTTACCATGACGGCATGACTAAATGCAGATTTAATTTACAGTTGGGATCTCTTTGGGGAAGAGTTATTCTTTGGGTTCGGGGGTGAAATTGGTACCCATTTTTCTACAAACCACAACCCCTTTTCCATGCACATATCTATTGAAAAGTTACTCATGGAGGAGATGTGAATCGTTAAAAAGAGGGTGCAAATTTCAATCCCCCTTGCATCCACATACATGCATACATTCAAGTTCATTATGTATAGTTTGTGGTGCCCATTTTTCAAGTTATATCATTCCATTTGAAGGAATTATTTTTAAAGGATTAGTTGTGGACTTGTGGGGAAGGACACTAAGCCGAAACCTCCCAAGGACCATAAGAAGAAGAAAAGAAAACAACTCATCGAAAATGAAACTTCGAACCCAAATAGTCATCATTACAAAGAGAAGCGATGAAAGTTGGAGCTATATTCCAAAACCAGTAGTCAACGTACCATAATTGACCAATGCATCCATAACATGATTTCCTTACCGAAATATATGAGACACGAAATTACATTCGAGAAGTACCAAACAAGCAATTATTCCATCGAACCGAAGATGCCAGAAAGAAAGTCAATGATGAGCGAAGTGTAAACTTTTAGAAAAACATGTTTGCAACCCCAAGGACTAACGTTGGATGAGTCTGCATTTCTAACCCCATAAACCTTTCATTTTACCACTGATGTATCAACTAAAGGTGCTAGAGAGAACAAACGAATGCTGTTGAGGTCATGCCGATTGAGCTTTTCCTCCAGCATCCGAAGTTCTGAACAGTCCAATTCACTGATTAGGAAGTAAAACTCCCTCAATAAATTACAAAAGGATCATATTTAACTAGCAAGTCGCGGAGCACAACTACTAATCAAGTTAGTCGGAGCTGTGTGAATGTTTACTACTATGGAACCTTGTTTGGTCCCAAGTTATACTGCTTTCTTTCTCTCCCTTGTTTTAAGATTGCGCCTCAAGTTAGCTTCAGTACAAGTTCTAAGCAAACAAACACAGGGATGACCCTGTTTCGAAGAATATTGATCTTTAACTGGGGACGCTGTAGCCTCCTCCAAAGAATACTGATCATGTACAGTTAATAATGACAGGAATCCTGAACAAATAATCTTTCTCCTATGTCGAGGCCAAAAAAAATGATGTCACTAATGGTTCCTTTATATCTACTTTTTGTGCCGGGTTGGTGGCACAGTATAAAGTCTTGTGATTCAATGAACGCAGCGTGTCATCTCTCAACCTGAAAAGACTCCGGGAATGATCGTGAGAACCATAGCTGCTTCATCCTAATAATTAAAGCATAGGCGCCGTAGCATGGGATATGCGCCACTCCGACCCCAAGATACCTGCAAAGTTCATGATGTGTTATGGTGAGTGGTGAGAGAGCTGAATAAGATCCTAAAAAGTAGTTTCTGTCATGGGGTTACTTTCATGTCATCTGTAATTGCTAAAACTACCATCTATGACAAAAATGCAGCAGAAAAACATGAACGCATTAGAGTGCTAGTTCAAGTCCAGCACTTCATTATAAGTCTAACTATTGAGGCAATAATTCTTTCAATTATCTGTTTGTCAAAGTGTTAGTTCAATTTGTAGAATTACAGACTGATTGAGGTAAACAACATACCATAAGGGTGCATATGAGGATGACAAGTCAAGAAATGGATAAGGCCACCTGATATGAAGTTATAATAATTGTGAGCAACAGTTGAATTTCAATCTCCAAAAGAAATGTAACAAATTAAAATAAATTTTACCACATGTTTTTACAAGCATGGATTATCCATTGGAAAATCACGAATATTCCCGTCCATAGCACAAAATATGAGATCCGAAACAATGGAAACCGCTGGAAGGAGGAGAAAATTAAACTTATGCAAGTCAAATAATCAGGACATTAGGAGAGAAAATGTCATTAAAATGAAGAAGGAACCAAACTTACCAAGCTATTCAATATTGTCTCACCAAGGAGGAAAACAACATTGAATGAGTGCATACTGACCATCATCTGCAGTTGAAAAGTGAGCAGACTCATCAAATACACTATTAGCAATCAGAACAACAACTCCACCCTAGGTAGTAGGTACAAGAACATGACATTTGACTGTAGAATATTCAGGTCCATTGAAACGGCAGTATACTTACAAAGTTCAGTTTGTAATCTTTGCTTGTTAGAAATGGATACAAAACGAGCCAAAATATAACATCTGTGAGCACCACAGCACCTCCACACATCTATACACCAAAACAAAGGGGAGAAAATGAAGATTGAGATAACTGAACTGCAGTTACACATCACTACAGAAACTACCCAACTTATAAAGAATCAAAGTCCTAGTTTAATACCCAGAACTGCAGTAGAAACTTACCTGATAAATGACTTGAAAGATATAAACATATACACCAGCGCCTTTGCGAGAGGGACATTCTTCATCAGTAAAACTTTTATATGTGTTGGATGTATCTGCATTTTCCCCAAGTGTTGGAGCAACATAAGTACCTCGCTCTTCATCTCTCACATGATCAGCTGCATCCTCACCAACTCTACTGCGGTATTTGTAGCATCCATAAATGGAGAGTGAAGATCCAAGCTGCAAGATGAAGTTCAGAACATAAGCATGTTAGGATGATGATTGATGACTGTCATACTTCATCACTGAATCAATATATATATGTGGCTTGTATGTGTGTTTCAACTGTTTAGCTGCCAACTAATCTTATTAAGCATCTTCTAATGTTAACATCTGCTTGAGTAGTCAAAAGCACAACAGAGAAAATCATTCCAGTTTCATTCTCTCACACATTACTATAGTAACAATTAGGCCAATGTCAACAGTTCAAGAGCCTCGAGTTGAAAAGCATACCCCAAAATAGATTGTAACCAAACAAAATGTCCACCTGTTGAGCGCAAAAGAGAAATAAAACTACAATCAGCATATAAAGATTTGTAAAAACACAATTAATGCAATGAGCTTCATATATCTGATAATCCACCTGTCAAAAAGGTTTTCAAGTTCAAGAAAATTTGAAGAGACACAGATAGATAGCTTACTGAGTGTAGAAGTAAAGTATGCCAACTCCATCAAGAACAATATTGGTAACTATCAAGGATAGAAGCACAACGAAAGCAATTAATCTGTAAGCAAGAAGCCAAGCGGGATGAATGACTTTGAGAGATGTCCTCCAGGCTTCATCCTCATATAGAGATCCTACTGTTTCGCGCTGATTTTCTCTTCTTTCCCTTCTGGATTTTTTGCAGCCTTCATATTTCCATATAAGAACTGCGGCTAGCACGATACTACTCAATATAAATATTGCACAGATCAAGAACCTCCAGTTATTCCAATAGCTTAGAACATTAGTATCCGTGGTCATGACTGGATGCCACGAATGGCTCGATGATCCTGTTAAGAAACTCATGTGTTACTTACAATTTCTCTACTAATTACATTCTAGTCAAGTCCCAGGGCTCTATGTACAGACGAACATGAACAGGTATATAAAACGAAGAAATTGCAGAATTCCAAAATCAGAAGGCATGGAAAATCAAATAACTGTACAAAAACCAATATATCAAGAAGTTCAAATGGTGAAAAACTTTAACCCAGTATTAAAGTAAAGCATCAAAGCTAATTTATCGTAACAAAAACCATTCATTTGTAAAAGGTTTTAAGGTACAAATCGCAAATGGAATATTAAGAAGCATCACAGTAATCTTCAAGATAAAACCAACAAGCAAAGCGGTTCAAAGTAAGAGGAGAATCAAGAACCCAAAACCTTTTCATTTTATTATTAACCCACTAAGAATCAATGGAGTATAATCTTCATCGAAGTATTAAATACAAGAATGCAAGTAAACCCAATATAGCTAAGGAATCGTACTAAGAAGAATTCGAAGAGAGATACCTTACTTGAAACTGGGTTTTAACCCAGGATGGCTCACGATCACGTTGAAATAAGATAGTAAAAGATGGATGCTTTGCTTCTTGTTTATTCTTACTGTCTCAAAGGAATGGTGCTTCAATACCCAGTTTTGGTTTATAAGAATCAGCTGGAAGATAAAGAACGAAGGCTTTTCTTGTTTTTCTTTTGGTCAAAGAAGAAGACAGAACGAACTTTACCTCTACGAGAGTTCGAGTCACATGTTCAGTCAGCGAAGGATTTCTACATGTGGGATTGGGTTACGCTACGTCCCTTTTATACAGAACTGAAAACCAGTTAAACCGTTCCACGTGGACTCGAGGAAATATTAACCTCCTAATTACAAAACAAACACTCGTTAGTTTGCCGGTTTTATTAGTTTATAGTTTGTGAAAATTAGAAAAAAAAAAAACTCAAAAAATGAAGCTCCTATTAAGAAAAACTCATTCCTATATTTTCTTTTAATCTACACTCATTCACATAATTAAACATTCCTTATAGGTTTTAAGTCTATAATTAAGTTTTTTCACGTTTTTTTAGTTTGACTATTTTACCCTTCTGATTGAATAAGGAAAATATTCCTCAAATATAGCTGTTTTTTTTTTTTTTAAATTTAAATAGGGTGATTCTAGTTGGACCTCCTTATTTTTACCAAAACACCATTGAATATGAGATACAACAATTTATTACTCTACTTTTTATCTCTATCTTCAACCATGAGAAGAAGAATGAATCAAAATCACATGATATTGCTCTCTTATGAGTAGATCTTTCCTCCACCAAAATTAATCAAAGGTTCTCAATCTTGATATATTGCTGAAATCCTTTTGAATTTGCTAAAAGAAAGATTTCAAGAGTTTTGGGGTGGAAGATTGAGTAATAACTATATCATAATATTTAATGAATTTAGTTTAAGGAAATTCCAAATCAGATTATTTTGAATTTATTTTTGTATTAAATGATGAGCCATGTATAGAAATTATTATTTTTACTTAATTATTTTAGGTAAATTATAAAACTATATGGCAATACAAGGAAATTCCGGAAGAAATAAAAAAACAATTTAATTGAATGTTATATTTAGGGAGGTAAGAAGAGTTTTTTTTTTTCCCATTTTTCTCTCTTTGTCCTTATTTGTCTTTTCATATGACTTGACAAAGTCTATTAATAATTGAAAAAAGTTGGAGGTACAAATATTAAATTTGGAGGTCAAACTAGAACCACCAATTTAAATATGACATCAGTTATAAACACAAATTAGAATTTAGTACAATCAATTTATTTTCCCTTATTTAAAAACGATTAATTGCCTTAATTATTGTATATCTGTTCCTTTCTGATTTGATATATATATTTGCCATTTTTTAGTAGATATGTTTGTGTAGATATTCCTATATATTATTAGATATCTCAACATGATTAATCGCCTTAATTATAGTATATAACTGATGTCATATTTTATGAGATATGTTTGTGTAGATATTCCTTATTTAAAAAGATTAATTGCCTTAATTATTGTATATCTCTTCCTTTCAGATTTGATCTATATATTTGCTATTTTTTAGTAGATATGTTTGTGTAGATATTCGTATTAGATTTCGTAGATTTCTCAACGTGATTAAACATCCTTTTGTGGAGATATTCCTATTATTAGATAGCACCTAAACTCTAGGTGGGAGTATTCTTTAGCCATTAAGAACTTGTAGAATCTATTGAGAAACAATAAGAGGAAAAAGAAACATGCAATCAAGAACTTGTAGAGTCTATTATACCTATTCAATAGTATAAACCCTGAAAAATCACAAAACAAATACCTCTTCGTCAGGAAGACACACACCTATTAAATAGGTAGCAAACACAATGCTCATCAACCGTGCCAATCGGATTAAAGGGATATGTAGTTGAACAAATGCTACCCACCACCCTCTGATTGTGCGATCCATTTATATCACAATCACAATTTGAAATCAAAAACATAATCGCATGATTGTGGAGATATTGATACCGGCTTTGAATGTAGAGATTAGGCTTTTGAATGTGGAGATGACATAACCTCCAACCCAGAGGAGAGTTTTCAATTGTTGGAATCAAGGGTTGAGTAATTCCAGGCAACGTCTATGGGCAGCCGTTTCATGACTTCCATCGGCAGCAAGACTGGATTTTAATATTAATCCTATTAAATAGGTGAATGGGAATTTGATAGTGGCAGCTTTAGTAATTATTAACAACATTGGATTTTAATATTTATCCTATTTAATAGGTTTTTTTTTATATTTTGAATAAATCTAATTAATTGGTCTCAAACACTCTTATGGATGGGTTTATTCTAAAAGGGGTGTGTGAATTTGGGTGTAGAATCAAATTCCCCTTATAGTTTTCATTATTACTAACCTTATTAACAGTATCTCTAGTCAAAGACATCCGAGGCATCTCCAAAAGTGCAATCTCTTTCAGATTTTCAGATATGTTCGTCAAGGAAATTATAACATAGTCTCAGACTATATAATACACGTGGTGGTCCGGATTGATGTGATTGGTCCACATGACTTATACTTATTTTTGATTGGTTATCTTAATTTTTTATTACCACTCCTGCGTTGTTCCACCAAATTAGTAATATGATTGGCTCGAACGACCATATAGCAATGTCACGTGGTACTCGGGACCACAAAATAATATCCATGTTCGTCGTGAAGCTAACTTCATTACAAATGCTGTGACAAACCTTTGTCACAACTCTTGGGACCTCATTATCTAGAGAAAGAGGCTTCCTGTATTTGCCCTTTCTGCTTTTAATTTCGATCAGTTTAGCGTAGGTTGTAGTAGAGGTTTTAGTTTGTAGTTGTTCCTTCATTATCTTTTCAAAAAAAAAAAAAAAACTCATTAACAGTATCGAGTGACAAGGAGAAGTCATGAACAAAAGATTGCATTGCAGTCTTGTAGGCTTTATTTAAGTGAATCATTGTCGAGTTTCTATGCTATTACAACAAAGAGACCGAATCACTATATAATTCAACGTCATCAGTATCATCATCGTCTACATAATCATCAACGTTTTCATCTTAGGCTTCTTCTGAGGAGCATCTTCATATACTTGGATTGCACGGTTAGTGCCATCTTCACTTAAGAGGCCTGTGAAATGCCTCCAATTTCTCAACCTTTTTAAAGAGAGCATCAGGATCAAGGTCAAGTTCATCTAGCAACAATGCTTTGTTTGTTTCAATTGAGTGTTTCCAGAGCGACATCGTTGTAGGGCTTGATATAACTATTTTTGTGTCTGGCTTACTAGAATGATAGTCATCCTTGCTTGAATAAAGCATATCAAATCATAAATCAAAGTTAGAGCCAGAACCATATAAAATGAAATGACTGCATAGTAAACGAAACAGTTTACTTTTACTCATGAGAGTCAAGGAAGTAAACAGTTTACTAGAATGAAGTAAAGGGTCAGGAAAGGTTGATTTTGGTGAATTTGGAAATGGAAGCAAAGGGAGGACGATGAATTGGGTGGGAGAAAAGAGACTATGTTTGCTCTTCCCAGATTAAAGTCATTAAACAACCTAGAAATTCTAATTTAGCTAAAATTTTTGGCGGGATGATTGATTTAATTTTCAATTTTGGAGCCTTTTCCTTTTCCATCCATCAATGCTGGCGTGGAGAAAAAATTCACACGTGTTAGTTCTTGATTGGGTGGTCGTATATGTGACGTGGTGCGAGTGCCCTACCTAAGTATTTCTCAATTGAGAGAGAAACCCAAGCCAAAAGAGGCAGAAAGTACTTGCTAGTTGCTACAGTACTATTATAGATTACAACAAAACAAATCATGTTGCAACAGTACATTTCAATAAATACTAGATCACCGAGTCACTGATTATTCAAAGTCACAAATAGCAAACAGAAAGGAAGAAAAACGAAGACCTAAGGAGGAAAAACGAAGACCTAGAATGCAAAGGTTACCTAGAATCAAATGGAGGGAGATACATAGAGCGAAGAGATTGGAAAAAAAAAAATTGGACAATTTCTCGATTTATGCATGTTATCCTTACGCAGGGGGGTCATGCTAATCTTCTCTATATCGTTCCAATTTTATCGCATGTTCCCGAAGAGACAAGCTATCTTGCGAGGTTTCCTTATATGAAGAGCACACATAGCCAGTCTTTCTCGATGTGGGATCTCTTATCACAAATATCCAAAGATGCAAGTACGTGAGCACATTCCTCCAGGGGCAGAACCAGGATAAAGAGTCTGGGGGGAACGAAATGTAAAAACTTTTTTTTGTCATCCAAAACATAAAAGTGTGGCAATATGATCAGCTTGAATTAACGTGTCTTATACCTCATATGGATTAGGAACAATCCAAAAGGGTGGTGTATAGACATTGCGCCTATACACTTGGAATGTAACATAAGACTTAAAAGTTGAAACCTTTATTTTCCAAATTGTATGCTTCTACTTCTGGATATAGCACATTGTGACCACTTCTAATTACTTGGGCAACACAAATTGAGTTTGCTTCAAGTTCTGGAAAATCCAGGGTGGATAATGACATTGATGCACATTCGAATGCACTCAAAACCAAAGCCCGCTCTTGCAGACATTCCACCTTCAAACATCACACCTTGTTGGGGAGTGAAGTTTAACTTATGGATATCATAGTAGAATTGACTGGAAATTGGGTTCTTGAGTTTCTAAACAAACAAAAGCTCACCTAGTGATTCCACCAAATAGCGCTTGTAACTCGGTTTTTTTTTTTTTAAGTTGTCTGGAGGTTTTTGGATAGGTGAGGGTAGGGATCGTCATTGGGCCAGCAGCCCTGCCCAAAAATGACAGGCTCGGGCTGGGCTAGGTTTTTTCTGTAAGATCAAAGCCTAGGCCTAAGGCCTCGTGGGATTTTCCGGGTTTTTAAATGGGCTATTTAAATGGGCTCGGGCTTGGCCTAGGTTTTTAATTATGTTTTATGAAAATTTTTGCATTCTAATTTATAATGTTATTATATATATATATATATATATATATATATATATATATATATATATATATATATATATATTAGAAAATAGAGGAATTGTATTTATAAGCAATTTAGATAGGTACAATAGATATAAGTACATCGGATTCACCATTGTGATTAATCCTCTACCCTAAAATTGGAAAGTAGGAAACAAAAACGCGATCCTAACTAAATATGCGATGCCTGAATACATTTTCTAGGGGGTAATATGTACATATAACTGTAGAGAAGAAGCGAAAAAAAGGTCCTCGCTTCTTGTCTCACTACACCTTCACCAACACAATAAATGCACATGACATAAGCAATAACCACCGTCTTAACAGCCAGCATTGACATGTTGTTTGATGATGTAAAGACATTTCCAGTGCATGTTTTAACCGAGGCCAACAACGATCTTAAAAAGGCACTACTACGGCGACAATAAGCTTGAGCACGTGCAGCTTGCTTAATATTTTTGTGTTCATGTCTAATAGCAGATAATGGTGGACTAAGAAGAATAGGCACGTCAAACAAATTTGCATATGAGAAATGAATGGGTACAATTAAAAGAGGTGGGCACGAACATGATAAGAGGTGAAGTATTAGAAGGTACAAGTATGTTATTCAAAACTCAAAAGGGATATTTGTGAACATGCCTTAATAAGAGATGGAGGATAACGATGAATAGGAAATTGTGATTGGGTTATTGGATTTAAAAGATAAAATTTACAGACAGAAGGATAAGGATGATCAGGAAAACCAACTTCTGGCAACTGCCTCTTTTGAAATTTGAAATTTGGAGTAGTTAAAAATCATCACTAACCGTCTGCAACTGTTGGGAAGAGCCAACCACCTCCGGTGGCCTAACCACCTCATCTTGCCTAACCACCATCTTATTCAACACCTGCCCACCATTGATACAAGAATCCAGCATCCTAGAGGACGATGCCGATGCAAATACAACCGACAACCTACTACTTTGACTACTCTCTAATAAGTCATGAAAAACAACAAATGGGAAGTCCTGCTACTTGAGCGGACGCTGCCAACTGTTCACCATAACTCCGATCACCAACAACTCTTGGCACTTCGGTTTAAGACGTTAAGTCTCCTTCAATTCCTCATGAGTAAAGAAAACCTCCACAAGTAAAATTACCAGTAACCACTTGATGCTTGTACTTTCGACCAGACTTCTAGAGGCCATGACGAAATGGCAACCCTCAGAGAACAAAACAAAACTTTGAACAAAACTTCACACAACACAGCACTTGTCAAGGATAATCTAGACACTGTCTCTCATTTGGAAAATGAGAGAGAACTTGGGGGAGGGGGGGGCGAGAACTTGGGGGGTGAAGCTTGCACCATATTAACTGACAGGTAGCAAATAACTGACGTTGTCAATGACAAGCTTCCAAAGAAATTGACTTCAATTATTTCGGTAAGGCGGTGAATCGCGTCTACAATTTCCTGCATAGTGAGAAAAGATTAAAAGAAACAGTAATGGTATATATAAAGGAATTAAATATAAGAAGCAAATGAATTAATTTAGCAGCCTCCATCCGAATTTGATGGGTAACTAGGCCATGAGATCTGCATATGTTGTCGTTGGTAACGTCCCATTCTATCTTCATCATTGTGGCCTCCTTTCCCAAACGTTTGTCTTTATCTTGATGGTTATATCGAAATCCAGAAAGGGTCCATGCCTATGGAAGATCCGATCGAAATTCACCCTGGAACGACGACGCATAGGGAATTTCGTCTCTGTCTGGGGAGTTCGTGGTGCGTCTCCATTGTCGGCACTCGACCTCAGCGGTGTCGACGAACCCTCTAGTTCAAATACTTGACTATTGTGGCTCTATGTTGTTGCGATTGATCCCACTGAAGATACCAAATAATAGCAAATTCAAATAAAGGGATCATTATATGTGTGGTATATTTTTCCACAATTGTGGTTAAAGATGTTAGGCATTAACTAATGGTTTAAATACATCCTGCCCAATTTTGAAAATAACTAGTATATATGTACATATATAAATTATCACTAGGCTTTTCGGGCCAGGCTTTCAAGAGTTGGGCCAGGCAGACCTTATTCGGGCTTTGGGCAAGGCCTGGGCTTTGAACCCTCCGCCCTAGTCTTGCATTAAACCCACGCGGGCTAGGCTTTTCCTTGATGGGTCGGGCGAGCTTTTGCGAGCACTCAGGCCCACGGGTCAAATGATGATACCTAGGTGAGGGAAGAAAGGTTAGGTCCCAAGAAGTCAAATCACACATTAGTTTAATACATGGAAGTGATGTTTTGTTTTTAAAAAAAAAAAATTAAGAGATAAAATAGAAGAAGGAACACCCTTTACATGGTGCCTGGAAATACCCTCACACATCTTATAATTGAAGTACTCATATATTCTTTAAAATAAAAACAAAAATTCAGACTAAAATTATCCAAAGAAATGGTTATGATGGTAAACTGAGATACATAAAAACATCATATGTGAGGAAATTGAAGAAGTGGATAACAAAAGCAACTTCCACATTTACTTAAATATAACCATAGTTAGTTAGTTAGTTAGTGTGTGTGTGTGTGTGGTGGGATGGTAAGACAATGACTTTCTATTTAGGAGGTCATGTGTTCGAGCCCCAGGGGTGGGGTTAAAAAAAAAAATGTAACCCTAGTTAGCTAAACCCGTATAAAATTTTAGTACACATAGAATTGAAAAATACTTTAGTACAACGTATTGTAATTGTAGACGGTTTTTTTTCGCTTAAATTGCTGCCAACTTGCCCACCGTGCTATCAATTTTTGATAATTCTACCTCAATTTTTCGTTAAGCTGACCTCATGTGCCTAGCATGTAAGAGTACTACATATTTTTCTTCCCAACACTAATATCGCTGAAATGGAGCGCTAAGCCTAGATTGACCCGATCAAGTCCGCTAGGCGGAGCGGTAGGGCCCCTAGGATGGGCTTGCATTTTGTGGTTCAGGCCCAGCCCCAACCAACCCATTTATTTATCTCCAAGTCAATTTATATGTTGACATGAAAGAACTGAAACAAGAGTTTAGAAAAAATTAAACAAACTCACCAACAAATCAAAAAACTGTGATCAGACTAAAACCATTTCGCTTTTGTTCTGGGTATCGTATTATCTCAAGCTCTCTACAATGGCTGCAGTCAGATGCGAGGTGATGGCTAGGGTCAATATTGGAATTGACCTCAAAACCATGGTTGTAGAATGACGACGTCGCGATAGGAAATCTCGGCTTGCTTATGTGCATAAGATGTTTGACAAAATGTGCGAGAGAAAAAAAATTGGGACTTGCAATTTGTGAGCGAGCGGTGGTTGGTTTCTCCATGCGCGCTTAACAAACTTGTAACAACTTCCAAAACTGACCTATTTCTCAGTATAGCATTTGTGAGTATATAACCACCACCTTCACCAGTACAATGTAGCTTCATATTTCCCCTTCGAAGATTCTTTATCCCCATTCACTCTCTGGTTCTCTCCTTGACACACTCACAATGAATGCTCAAAATATAACCCTGCATTGTTGTAAGAATAAGTATGGATCATTTTGGTTTGGGATTGGGGTATAACTAGTGTAAAAAATGTTAGAAATAAATATTAACAAAATATGAAACGAAAATAAAACAAAGTATAGGTACTTATGAAATTACAAGAGATAAGGGGGTTTTAAAAGAGTTTGTATTCTAATCTAACTAAACTAATGATCAAATAAATCTGAAAAAGTTAGAAATAGATATTAACAAAATATGAAACGAAAATAAAACAAAGTATAGGTACTTACGAAATTACAAGAGATAAGGGGGTTTTAAAAGAGCTTGTATTCTAATCTAACTAAACTAATGATCAAACAAATTTGAAAACATAAGAAATAGATATTAACAAAATATGAAACGAAAATAAAACAAAGTTTAGGTATTTACGAAATTACAAGAGATAAGGGGGTTTTTAAAGAGTTTGTATTCTAATCTAACTAAACTAATGATCAAACAAATCTAAATCAAGGTAGAAGTAGGTGAATGGAGAAGTAAAGATATAATTAACTATTATTAACACGTTAACAAGGTTTCAAACATCAATTTAAGAATCAAACATATCATAGAAAGAACTCAATCAAGAAATGTGATGAACGCATACAAAGTTCTTATTACTTGCCTTAATTAATTAACTAGATGAACGCACCCTAGTTAATATTCCTATTAAACATGCATTACTAGTGATAGCTACTCATTAACAAAAACATATATAATGCAAGAAGATCAATGAAAGTTTGATTGATTTAAGCAAAGATAACAAATTGGAACGTCAATCCTATCATGCAAAGCTCATTGTTGATTTACTTAAGTTCATAAGTTTTCTACCAATTAATTAAGACCTAGAACACTAGCATCTTAATCTAGAAACAATCACATGCTCGTAATTCTATGTTTGCAACCAAAAAAATAAACACATAAAAGATGGGATTGAAGCACATAACCAACAAATTCATGACATATAGAAATCGCAATTAACAATATGAAAATCCTAAAATGTTAGACATGCTTCAAAGTATTCGAAAATTAATCATCAGTACACAAACTTTAATCTAACAATGTTTTGAATAATCCAAATTAACAAAACAAGTAAACTGATTTGAGTTACAAGTAAAGAAAACTAAAAACAAAATAAAGTTGGACATGGTTACACTTTTGAAGTACTTCAAGAACACAAGAGGAACTTCAAGGTAAAAAAGTTGAAGAGTGCTACAGTAATGGAAGAGGATGAGTTGCTTCACGGCTTCTTGATTTGGAACTTTGGAGACAGGAAATAGAGAGAGAAGAGGGGAGGTATGTGGATTTGATTCAGGGTTTTGAGAGATTATTAATTGACGTCTCAATGCTCCCTTATATAGTGCACAGCATAGGCTTGATATTTTGGTCTTCCTCTACTTCTTCTACATCATCCAACCAATAAAATTTCATTAAAGGAAGTAGTAATTAACCTTGAATTTAGAAAGTAATTTAATTGCCGAAATACTATGTGTATATCTCCTAATGGAAACGAATTCCTTCTTCTTCTCAGAATTCCTTCTTTATTCCAAATGGCAACAAAGGTCGCAACTTTTCGTCATGCATCACAGTACTTCTTATGTCGATTCTGCTTGGACACCCATAAACGAACCCATATTGTGCTACAACAAAGCCTCGTATCAAGAACGTGCACAGTAAGTTCTCTCTTTATATGCACAGACGTGTTTCACGGTTCTGGATTCTTGGTATGGCTTTAGGCCATCTTGGTTCATCCATTTATATTGGACCCTTTAATTTCCACAACACTATAATCTGGATTTTGAAAATTAAAAGTTTAGTACGTATTGAATTCTGGAGGCCTGTATCATACTTTTTATTTGAGTTCCTGACACTTTTTGATGTCTTTTTGGTTGAATTCTTGAGTTCTGCATCTTATATTGTTCTGGCTTCTTGATGCCTTTGATATGATATACCATGCTTCATAAGTTGGAGTCTTGATTGCCTTTCAATTGTTATACATTTTATCATATTGTTTGATGCCTTTGATATGATATACCATGCTTCGTAAGTTGGAGTCTTGATTGCCTTTCAATTGTTATACATTCTATCATACTGTTGTAACGGGTTTGTTCATACGATTTGATATGCATCACACTGTAAGTAAAATTTTGAGAATTAACCCTGTTAGTTGTGAAGAGTTGTATTTAGGTGTTAGTTAATTGCTGCAGTTGTCTTGTTCAAAACTACATTGCAGCACATCACTACTCACTACGATTCAAATTGAATTAGTGTTTATAAAAGCTTAGTTAGAAAGATGACGAATTCTGTATCCCTAACTTGTTGTGTTTGTTTGCAGGATAATGGAAAGTACACTGGTGACTGCATCTTTAAAAATGTGTAAGAAACTATTTAGCATGAGGGTACTAGTTGATTGGATAATGTTGTATTGAGTATTTTAATTGCTTAGAGCAACTCCAACAGCTTCCCTATAATTTCTGTATAATAGGAAAGCAAAAGTTAAAGCTTTAGCATCTTTTTCTTCTCCAACTCCAACAGATTCCCTATTTTACAGCAATCTCTAAAATCTCCATATTCTTCCTTAAAATTTTAGAGATTGCTGTAAATATAGGGAATTTGGTTTTCTCTTTCCTCACTTTCCCTAAAATAGAGAAAGTTATAGAGAATCTGTTGGAGCAAAATAGGCTCTTTTTTCCCTAAAGTGGAGAAAAATCAAAATATGGGGAAGCTGTTGGAGTTGCTCTTAGAACTACGGCAGAAAGCATGTACAAAAGGTTTAAAAAAACAGCACAACTAAATTATGTAAGTACAAAACTAGGATAATTTCTGAACGGAAATTTTTTTAGAACAGTACATGAGCTTAAGGCCACTCCGAATTAAGGTGGCCAACGTTTCTAAAACCCAACATAAGTACTTGTACTTTTAAACCCGACCCACTTTTCATACATTCCGTCACTAACTCTGTTAACTCTATATTTTTGTTCATTTTTTAAAGGGTATTTTAGTATTTTTGCTCTCTCTCTCTCTCTCTCCCCAATCCTCTAAAGAACCCATTTCTTCTCTCTCAATCTTTGCTCTCTCAAGAAACCCAGAAAAACCCATTACTGGGTTTTGAGTTTACTCCAACCTCCAATGTCAGCCGAGAACTCATTGTAGTCCCAAATGTTTTGAAAGACGGTGAGGAGAGAGAGAACTGGGTGTAGAGAGAAATCTTGGGTGTCCATAGCAATTGCTGGTTTTACATACCTGTTTTTTTTTTTGTTTTCAATCAAACTTGAAGAGACCTAATTGTCCTTATAAATATGACACGTGGCATCCTCCATAATGGAGGAGATAACGGCATGTATGGAAGGTGGGTCGGGTTTAAAAGTCCATGTACTGAAGTTGTGTTTCACAAACGTTGGCCACCTTAATTCGGAGTGACCTTAAGTTCATGTCCCGTTCTTAAAAATGAATGAAGACTTTTGCTTAAAAATGCAGTGTGAATGTGCTGACTAAAGAAAAACAAGGTACTGATACCCTGCAAGTCTGCAACAGATCCATTGTGTCCGCTGCAATGAGGGATTGGGGTCGAAATATGTAGATCTCTTGTACATTTTTGAGTTTTTTCCTACCTCTAAGTGATTTAATTTTTAGCGTGGGTATTTTAGTATTTTACTGAAAAAATTTTCAGGTTCAAGTGCCTCCATGTTTATGTGCATCAGAAAGGATCTTTTACCTTATAACCATGCAAGTTGAAGCGCAAAATGTATATAACTAAATGGATATGCATAGTTTAGGATTGATTGGCATTGTTAACGTGCAGGACCAATGTTTGTTTTTGGGATGGAAACCAGATACCACATGCAGAAGCAGGATTACAAGTTGTGCTTACTGATCCAGGACAAGGGCCAGCTCATCCAGGACAAGGGATTGCTGGTCCAGGACAAGAGCATGCTCTATAAGAATAAACATAATAGCCATAAGATCACCTCACAAAAGTATATAGATACAATTATATGAAATAGTGAACAAGAATTAAAATAGATCATGAGCCATAACCTGAATGGCCACTCAATCCAAGCCTAAGTCTTCTGCTCTTCTCTCATGTGGTATTCTCTTATGGGGCAAGAAAACTATATTACCGATGATCAGAGAGCACAGGGACCTAAGCCTTATATAGAGCGTTAGATATTCTGTATCCTCCCATAAAATAAACAGAATCATATTCCAATTAAACCTCTATAGATACATATCCATTTTGACTGACTAACTTAATAGCCAAGTCATATATTAGATTTCCTCTACTTTATTCATTCAGAATCCACATAAATAAAGTCTCTAGGAGCTAGATTCTCAATGATTCTCTAATTGCTTATTCTACAAATAATAACAAGTTGTTGTGCCAAACGTGAACTTAGGATATAGTCCAAATATTCTTACAATCTCCCACTTGGACTATCGTAAGTTCACTCAACAAGAATGTTATTGAAATCAGATATAGCAATCAATCTGAAGTGTGCACCTGAGAAACATGAAGTGTGCACCTAATTCAAGACTCGGTCAAACTGCAACTGTGGCATGGAGCTAAGGAAGGAATTATGCTTAACAAAACACAAGCACTCCAAAACTACTAATGCCACAACTGCAATCCACATGAGTCACCAACAAAGATATGACTGAAGAATACATGTGCTTATGTATGAGTCTGCGTCTTAATGCAATGTGTATATGGTCCTACCTAATGGTTTTGATCACCAAAACCTCAAACACAAATTTTCAAAGAAATTTAATGAAAGTGTTTATCCATCTAAAAGATGCTGAATTGTTGCCTCAATAATCCGAGAGCAACGTAAAAGCAATTAAACAACTACTTAATCAAAGGCCTTTATTAAAATAACATTGCAGTAGCTATGCACCATGTTAACCATAAAATTAGAAATTAAAAGAGAAGTCTAAGGGTCAAAATACAAGAAGATCATTATACTCCCACTAAACCTGCCATAATTTAATGACATTCCAAAGCAAACATTTATTCAGTACAACTTAATTTGCAAATAATAACTGAATAGCATATTAGGAGAAAACCTGAACTTGAGTTCATGGAAAACTAAATTTGATCTGAGAGCATAGCTTCAAGTAAAACAGTAAAAAACTTAATTAAATATAAAACTAATTGCTAAATAATCCTTGTAGGAAAAATAGTCCTACTGACCCAAAGGTTTCAAGAACTCTCATCGTAGTGCATCCAAAACAAAATGAGAAGTTGTTATTCAATCCATAACAAAATATAAAAGATATCACCAACTTCAACAGCCGTTTTGAAATAAGACTGCCAAAATATTTCAAATATCCAAAACTAAAGGTTAAGAACTTTATAGGCTGCAAAATAATATTTACACACGTCAATTATTCTTCATTTGCCAAAGTACATTACTTCTACTATTCATACATATGACAATAATGGAAGCCAAAAGGTTGTAGATTTAATCAATCGTTTAATAAACAGAACAACATCAACCTCAAGTCCAAATCCTTATAAAATAAAAAATAAAAAACATAGACATGAACATGAAAATACTTTCTCCCCCTTTTTTTTTTTTTTTAATAAATCTCCCAATCAAAATTATCGCATTAAGATATATAAAAATGGATCAAAATTATCACTCGTGAAATGACCAAAAGTCTACAAACGAAACCTTTTGTAGGAAATATTTGCAAAATATCACATATGATACAACTTTAATAAATACTCTTATGTACATCTAAAATCGCAACCAATTTAGAAGAAATGTGATATGTAAGAAGGTATTTTCCTTTCAAAAGTGATATCACAATATAATTTTTGTCCCGTCACAATTTGCCTTTTGAAAATACCACAATTTTCTTTAAGTCATTCAATTTGAGAATTTAGAAAAACATGTATGCAATCTTAATCGAAAAGTGTAGCACATAATAATCTATAAGCCACATGTATGTCAATATTTCAACTCTGAGCTGTTGTTACAATTACTATTGTAATTTGTCACATTAAAAAAAAACTTAAGCAGACAACCATTACATTCTCAAAACTAATTTCCTTAATTCAGGAATAGATTAACTGGCACTTGAAGATAAATGTGATACTATTTGCTATGTCCTACAAGTAATGGGAAGACATCTAACACTCTTAAGCAGTACTAACAAAATAACATGGATTATACAAACAATGATGTACTGTCATAAGCCCCATAAAATTTAACAATGTCAAG
Organism: Rosa rugosa; assembly: GCF_958449725.1. Classification (NCBI taxonomy): domain Eukaryota; kingdom Viridiplantae; phylum Streptophyta; class Magnoliopsida; order Rosales; family Rosaceae; genus Rosa; species Rosa rugosa. The sequence goes on from NC_084821.1 coordinate 8,251,720, forward strand.
CAACACCTGTTAGCACGAAGGCATGGCATTCTGAAGTTTCTTATTCACACAACCAAAATAAAAGAAAACATGTTATCCCTGACACAGTCAACACCTGTTGGCAAGAAGAAAAGATTAGTTCTCATTATATGCTTTCCTTTATTTTGTGGTGTGCTGTTTTGCATTTGAGAACATGTAAAGTCATTCCTCCTGTTGGAGATACAGTCATAATCCTGCCATGCAAAACACAATTTTTTATCTTATAACCTTTACGATCAATAAAGGATCCCAATGGCGGTTTGCTGTCTGCAACATGTACCACTAAGACACCCCAGAGACCTAAGATCAAAGTTGGTTATTTTTGTCTCAATCAAGAACACACTTTGCGAAATACCAACTATGCTTACAGTAAAATTTAACAAGACTGTACTTAATATTTGGGAGATATTTTCTATATTTTCTTGTCACTAAAATTTTACATGAGCAATTAATATATTGATTATCAACATATGCGAAGAACAATGTAGGATAATCAAGATCATATAGGAGCAGTAAGACAAAGATGTATTCATCAACATATGATCATCACTAAATATCCTGATTAAATACCCAAGGCAGCATGCTTTAATTATAAATTATATCCTTGATTGCTCTAAGCAATAATTGACAATCAAATACAAACTTTCCAAATATAAAGTTTTCAAGGTCTCTTGAAAACATACCTTACGCTCCAAGTATTGCATAAAACATGTCAGCGGAAGCAAAACTTGAGTGTAGCACAAAAGTGAAACTGTTTGTAATCTGATTTCAAGCCGTATTAATCAAAATAAATGACTAAGATGAAAATTAAGTTAGTATGGCAGTTGAAACTTGAAATCAAAGTATATCACTTATGTGCTACACTTGATATATTGTATAATAAAAATTAAAGAAACTCTGCTAGATTTGTCAAAATAAACTCATACCATAATATCCTTGATGTTGAGTCCCAAAATTAATTTACACATAATCAAAAGCTTCATATTTTGACATTAGGGTAATCTAATGACCAGACAACCTTGAGGAGTATATTCACAGCTGAATAGAAACATGTATAAACCTCGATAATTCATTTGCCTAGATAGTAGTATCTCTTATCCTTTATATAGTGAGAACTAATAACCGTATTTAAATGCTTTAAGAACATATATATGGTCAAAACAAAACTTCCAGTAACCAATCAAATATTGTCCTTCAACATAACACAAGACTTAAACTTTCAATGGAAAATACACACACTCACACTTTGTGCTATGAATCCCATATGGCATTCAGAACAGTTGACTTGAGATTAAAATTAAGTGTTATATGCATGTATTTCTCTGAGCGGATAAGAACATTCAGACCATAGAATTCTATTCTATAGCACAGAACATTCAGACCATAGATGTTCTAAAGAACCTTCGAAGGTTCTTTAGAACATCCTCCATAAGTGTAGGAAACAGGATTTTAGTGCATAATGCACGTTTCAATCATTTATATGCTTTAAATATTAACCAATACAACGTACAAAGGCAACACTTATCAAACAAAAGCACCAGTACTTATACGTAATGGTTAAACAAAACCATAAAAAGACTTGAAGAGAAACCCACCTTTTCTTTTATTGACTCCTTGACAAACAAAAGGTTAATAACAAATAGTTTATTTGCTTTCCACAGACGTTATATAGTCCAAAAAAAAAAAAAAGATTAGACCAGCCTTATGGAAAACAACTTATATCATGAAATTGATATTCTCGACTTGCATATGACGGTCCCAGGAGAGCAGAAAGAGAGCTTTTGTTGGCCTCTAATCAGTGTAAAAGGCAAAGGCTTTGCTTCTTCTTAATGGCAAAGTATATAAAATTGCATATGCAAAACTTATCACACAGCTACAGAGACTATATTTACATGCCATATTTTCCTTTCATGTAGTTAAGCACCATGCCCTTCTTAATTTGATAGTCATATATAAGGATCTTAAGCATCAAACGTCAGTAACAACAAATAACAATGTCTACACACATACTCCATATATATTCATTAGAAAACCAATAAAACCAAAAAATCTTGGTATCCAAACAATCAAGCTAATAGACCTCCAAGAACAATCAAGTTAGTGACACGTTTGGAGCAATAGTACTACCTACACTTTTAAATGATTTATTAGAATGATACTCTATGTCCATCACCCGCAAGATACACCAAGACTCACATACATATATATATAAGATAATATACATGAAGTATATAACCAGATATCCATAAGCTTGTGCAGCAATGCCTAATCAAAAATATGCAATTGAAGGACCTGCTCAATTACAATCCTTGAAACCGAAAATTACCTTGGTTGTAGCATCTGCTTGGTCAAAGAAACAGAAAATTATGAAACCTGGCAACGTCCGGTTCCATGTCATGGAATTCCTCAAGCTCAATTTCAAAACTAAGGTCAGATTCCTAATACAATATCAAGTATTGAGTTGATATGCTAACTACCAAAAATAGTAGAACTCATATTTTTAATAGAAAATGAGACAAATAAAATTTCTTATCTCAGTCCGAAGCGGGTCACTATTGGAATTTGGATCTCCCAAAGGTTCTTGGGTTTTACCAGAAGTAGCGCATTGCCCGAGTTGAGGATACTTCTTCAAATGGCCTTCCTCCTCCTTGGTACAAGGGAAGAAACAGAAAAATAGGGTTATGTTGTTCTGTTTCTTCCTTCTTCCCCCTTCCTTTTATTTATTGTTTTATTATTATTATTTTTTTCTCGTTTGGTTTGCCGCGCAAAAATAGAGGGGAACAGTCACACCATTGGTTTTTTTTTTAAGAAAAATTCAGTCACCATCCCCAAACTATGCTGCCAAGACCAATTTGATACCCGAACTCTCAAAAGTATCAATGTGATACCCAAAGACATATTTTAATATCAACGTGATACTTCTGTCAAAAATTCCTAACGGAGCCGTCTGTTTGCTGACGTGGCAAGCACGTGGGTCCTATGTGATATTTTTATCAGGGGTAAAATTGTCTTTCTCTACTAATTAATTAATTTAAAAAACAAAAAAACAAAAAAAAAAAAACAAAACGGATCTCTCTCTCTCTCCCCCTTTCGCAATCTGATCCTCTCTCCTTTCTCTCTCTCCACCATGGCCGCTTCCTCCTACCCAAAAACCCCAAATATGGTCCTCACACATCATATCTCATACCCATCCGCCTCGAATCCACCAACTACTTTATCTGGTCCTCATCTCATGATCACCATCTTCACCGCCCACGGCCTCTACGGCAACGTCGACGTCACCATCAAAACCCCCGACAAATTTGCCCTCAACGCCGGAGTCGAACCCACCGCGCAGCTCACCTCAGACTTCAAGCTCTGGCACCAGTACGACGTCGGATTTGCAGACGATTACAAAGGGAGGCGACTTGGTGAATGTGTATGTGGGGAGGATTGTTGAGATAAGGATGAAGCTCTCGTCTGGTTTGATTGGAGAGGATTCTAATTTGGCTATAACCGAGAGGGCGAAGATGAATTTGAGGGCGACGACGAGCCAATTGACTGTGAGCGTGGTTCTGTGGTGGAGGTGAAGTCTGAGGTAGGTGGTGGAGGCCAATCGTTAATGGGTCCGACCCAGTTGATTGTGGGCTTGGTAGTGTGGTGAACGTGAAGTCTGAAGTTTCAGAAAATTTGAGGAGTTCTATTGAAGAAGAGTTGGGGAAGGTTAGTTTGGTTGGAGGGAATGAAGAAAGTTTGGTTCTTGATAGTGGGAATGAAGTGAGTGAGGATTTGGAGACCAAAATCGAAGGTGTGGAGGGTGTGAAGAGCAAAATGGAGAGTGGGATTGAGAGCGAAAGTTCGGAGTCGGAGAGTGAGAGTTCATCAGCAGCATCATCTTCTTCGAGTAGTAGCTCTAGTGATGAGGATGAGGAGGATGAGAGAGAGTGATGATATGGATGAGGAGAAGGATGGAGAAGGGAATGTGAAGGCAAAGGCGGAGAAGGAGGGCAATGAGGAGGCTTGTGAACTTGAAGAAGGTGAGATAAGTGGTGCAGAGCAGATAGGTAATGGAAGTGGTGATGAGGAGATTGACCGTGAAAGTTTTCAGGTGGGATTCCAATTTTGGAAGTGGAGATGGGAGATTGAAATTTTGGATTAGAAGTTGAATTGTTTGTTCTTGTTTTCAGACATTGTTTGTTCTTGTTTTCTCAATTTGAATTGGATTAGAAGTTGTCAAATTGCAGCATTTGCATGTAATGTGAGATTCTTGATGTTGGGGGCGGTAACTGTGGTTGGGGCTGAGCTCACGTTCAAGACCGAAATCGGAATTCATTTTGGGGTGAGTGGTTGGTGGCGGAGCTTGCTTCGGAGGTTGCGGCGGTTTAGTTAGAACAAAAGAAGAAGAAGAAGAAGAAATGAAAAGAAAAATAAAAATGAATTAACAAAAACAAAAGGGTAAGTTGGTCATTTAACTTCTTTTTTTTGTCTCCATGTGCTTGCCACGTCATCAAATAACGGAGCCGTTAGGAATTTTTGACAAAAGTATCACGTTGATATCAAAATATGTCTTTGGGTATCACATTAATACTTTTGAGAGTTCCGGTATCAAATTGGCATTGGCAACATAGTTTGGGGACGGTGATTGAATTTTTTTTTTTTTTTTTTATGTTCTGCTCTTAGCCTGTTGGTGCCCATTTTAAATTATAATTCATTATGGGCAAAAGCAAATATAATGAAAAATCAAATAAATTAAGGAGAATTTTCGCTTATCCATTTTTGGGATCACTGCTCCCATAGTAAACTTGAAGATTTCACCATGGTCTTTTCTGCTTGACATCGGTGAAATCCAATAACATGTCCATGATTCCCTTGCACGATCACTTTAGCGTAGGCTACTTCTTAAGCTTCAGCTTCTTGGTTTCTCGTTTCAATATCAAAATACAAGTTTTGTGTTAGATTAATTATCATGAAAAGATCTATATATTTTGTGAAGTTGGCTCTGATACCAATTGTAAGAATAAACATAATAGCCATAAGATCACCTCACAAAAGTATATAGACACAATTATATGAAATAGTGAACAAGAATTAAAATAGATCATGAGCCATAACTTGAATGGCCACTCAATCCAAGCCTAAGTCTTCTGCGCTTCTCTCATGTGGTATTCTCTTATGGGGCAAGAAAACTATATTACCGACGATCAGAGAGCACAGGGACCTAAGCCTTATATAGAGCGTTAGATATTCTGTATCCTCCCATAAAAGAAACAGAATCATATTCCAATTAAACCTCTATAGATACATATCCATTTTGACTGACTAACTTAATAGCCAAGTCATATATTAGATTTCCTCTACTTTATTCATTCAGAATCCACATAAATAAAGTCTCTAGGAGCTAGATTCTCAATGATTCTCTAATTGCTTATTCTACAAATAATAACAAGTTGTTGTGCCAAACGTGAACTTAGGATATAGTCCAAATATTCTTACATGCTCATCCAGGGAATGAAGCTCAGGTGCAACCTGCTGATCCAGATAATCAAGGTGAGGATGATGTCGATGAACCTCCACCCGGTTTCTGGTATTATGGTTGAGCTTCAGATCAACCAATCCTTGTCTTTAATGCTGGTGTCTTGGTTGAGCTTCAGTTTTATGACGAACCACATCTACCTGGACCTCAATGCGTGGTTTGTAAGGTGCTCTGCCTCTGATAGTGCTTATAAGTATAACTGTAATTTTTGTTTGTACTAGCATATTTTTCCTAATGTTCTTGAACCAAATTAGAGCATAACAGTGAGAGGAACAATTGCTTTGGAGAGTGAATTGAAATGAGAAAATCCTGAATTCTTAGACTTGCATAACCTGTTTAAGTTTGAATGTCGATCGAGGTCAGAAGCTGACCCGACATCTTTGTGCTATGAGCTTATTGCTTCTCATTATCAATTAACCGGCCACATCGAAGAGGCCAAATGCATTTTCAATTGGGCCTTGTTATCTTTTAGGCTCTCTTAGTTTTTTCTTTATTTTCTTTGATATTTTTCAACAATGAAATGAGTTTATCCGGCTGATCTACTGGTTGCTATCCAATTCATAGGGGACTTGGGTTACGCCTCCACAAGCCAATAGCGTGCCATTCGGACTGAATACTGTCAAGTGCAGTACATCTATAGAGGTAGTAGTGATTTTGCGGCACCAGGCAGGTGATGTCAAATACACGACTAATACTTGGACATTTCGACAATTTAAGCTAGCATCTGCCGAATATATATAGCACACTAAAACGAAAAATTTGATATGAAGATGGTGAACTAAGGTTTCTGAAGTGTTGAGTAATTAGTGTAGAGATGAATTTGACAATGACTCTTGAAGTGTTTTAAATGAGCGCATACCACCAGGTCTGAGAAAAGTATGTTTTGTCAAATAATCATCATCCATTGTAAACAGAAATTGTCCTAAACCTATGTATTATATCAGTAAGCTAATTAAATGTTCCTCGTTTGTCCCAAAAAAAAAAATTACCTGGAGTGACTTGCAACTATGCATGTTGAGAAAAACCAGGGATCATAATCAATTCCAATTCCAAGGCATCCTTCGAAAACCAAATTATGAAGATGTTCATGTTGCAGCTTTACAAGACAGGTAAAAGAAAATTTTTTTTTTGTTTTTTTTTTTTTTTTTGTAATAAGCATTACAAAGGCTGGCTTTGTCCACTACTAGGTTAACCGCACTTTCTCTATCACAAGAATTTAAAACGTTGATCGTTTAGATTTCTATATGAACTTGATAAATAATTTCAAATTTCAGCCATATTGGTAACCATTTGGTCATCCAAAATAGTGAAACATTACAACATATCCCGAGAGTAGAATAAATCTAAAATCATTGAGGCATTCATAATTATGATTTGTTTTTATTCAAAAAAAAAAGGCTGGTGTTATTGATACACTCATTTTTTCTATTCACACACCCCCTCTACTTTTCTTTTACTTTAATTCAATTTTTTTTTTTACAAATCACCCTAAATACCCTCCCTTGCAATTCTGTTTTTTTCTTTTTGTGGTTAATTTTTTTATATTTTGCTTTTTGCTCTCTCCAGCATCAATGGCGGTCTGGAATGGTTCTGTAGTATGTGTGAAATTTCCAGTAATTTCGACGAGAAGCTATGATTTAAATAAGTCAGAACAAGTATTTTACACAAGACGAACCTGAATAATTTGAAATTATTCGAAATCGAATTCTCTAATCGTTTCATAATTTGGTTGAAGTTAGAGTGTGAGTTTCTACATTGATGTTAGAGGAGAGGATGGTCCTAAATTTAAGGTTGGGCAATCTAATTTGTCTTCCCTTAAAATATTGTTAAATGGAGTATCCTACTAGTCTTTTACTTCTCTACTCCATAACTGATCTGGTCTATTATCCTACTAGTATCGAGTTTTCTTTCTGTTATGTCACCGCTTTGTCAAAGCAAATAGAGTAGCCAGTAATGCATTATTTGCTAGTTGGTGCTTGTTAGAATACATGAAGTTTGTAGAGATTTCTGATGTCATTTCGGGACATACTCTAGATGCTTATTGTAATCAAAGGTTTAGGCTCAATATCCTCCCCCTTGTATTCTATAGTTTCATTAATCAAGACTTGAGGGCAGCTGCGCACCAGCCCTTTATTAAAAAAAAAAAAACTGATCTGGTCTTAAGGGAATAGGAAAATAAAATAATCAAAGAAGCTACTTGTATGCATTTGACCAATTGGCCTATATAGGAGCTTTGGAAGTCTGGAAGGTCCAGGCCAGGAATTTAGTGTTTCAGTTGATATTTGTTGAAAAGTCTAAATGAATAATGTTGTGCTTCATGAAATTGTCATCCATCTATCTTAGGTCAATTGTGTGACGTTGCAGAGGAAAAAGGTGTATATAGGATTGATGCCATAGGGTACTATACTACTATTGGAACTGTATAGACTGAAACTTTGTTGTTGAGTCGAGATTTTAGCTTAGATCAACAGAGCCTTTTATCCAGTCATTTCGTCTAATTTTCCAATTGTTGTTTGTGTTTTTTTGAAACTTTGTTACCATTTGGTACAGGAAAGGTTCTGCATCCTGAAATTCATTTCTATTGTGTGCTTTCCCTCATTGAACAACATCAACTGAGGCTTTTGATCTCATGATCTACACCCAGATATATAAAGCATTTTGTTTATAATTTTCTATACAAATTCATAAAACATCTTGTAGCCTGATTGATTTGGTTTGAGTTTCAGCCTGGTAGTCTCTTCTCCAATGCTTCAAGAATAACCATTTTGGTTTGTTCATTGGATTCAAGTTCATCGGAGAATTTGTCCAGCTGCGTATGTATTGGCAAATCACAGTTATTTGTTTCAATGGAGTAGCAGACTAGAAGGGAAGAGCCCAATTATTTGAGAGAAAATAAAAATTTTCGGATTATTGATCCTTAGAGCATCTTTAGCAGACTCTCTATTTTAGCTCATTAGCTTTTAAAGAGCATGTTTAGCTTTTTATCTATTTTAACAGCTGCACCATACTCCTAAGTGACTCTCTATTATAACTTTTAGCTATTTCGCTCCTAAATATAGAGAGCGAGATGAGGCTCTCTATAATTTAAAACATTCCTTTTGAGTTACTTTATGTAATTTATAAATACATTTAAACTATTTAATATTCCTTTAAAAATAATATAAATTCAAAATTAGCTAAAATTCTAGAGCACTGATACATACATATTTCTAAAGTGGCTAGCCAAAATGACTTTTTAGCTACTTTAACTAAAATTTGACTCAAAAATAGCTAGCATTGCTAAAGATACTCTTAGCTAGCTATACTTTGTGGATTCATTCAGACATTGGCCTTGTGCATTTCTTGCATTGATTACAATTGATTTATTATTTAATGATGTTTGATACTTGCTAAATAGAAAAAAAAAAAAAAAAAAAAAAAAAAGAATTGCAAGATAGGGTAATTAAGGTAATTTGTCTAAAAAAATTGAATTAAAGTAATAAAAAAAATAGAGGGGTGTGTGAATAGAGAAAATGGGTGTGTCAATAACACCACTAAAAAAAAAAAATTCATGATATGTTCAATTTGAATTGTCATATTTATAATTCGATTGAATGTCTTAATCATTTTTAATTTGATTAAAAAATTTTATAAGTGTTTTACCACAAGCAATCCCTTACCAAAAGAAAATATCTCTTATTAGAGTATTCATATCTATATTTCCTTTTTGTAAAGACAACAAAATAAATTTTGACGAACATTACGAATAATGATCACCCCAAAAAAGGGTAATGACAAAAAGACCATTAATGGTAATATTACTGAAAGTAACTAGCCCCTTTGTCTGGTGATAGCACAATAAGCAGAATAATAGCCCCAAGTCTCATTTACATTAAAATTTACCTGCATTATTATTATCTATGCCGTTTTCACTTAAAAAAGATTGGACAGGACGGACACCGATAATTATCGGCTAACCTAGTGCTTTGGGGAATCTATAACGCCCCAAAAGAAGCGACAAAACTAGTACTGAAGAAACATCCCGATCACCGGATAAGCTATCAAGCATAACCCCAGGTAAGGGGCCATCCAATGGTAAAGAGATAACAAGGCCTAAAGTTATCTCATTCGACGAGGGCAAAAGCCTCAACAAATCCCACATAGCTAGGCAGAGAGAGTAAGAGACAGTAGAACAGGAAATGGAGAACCACCACACCACCAACCGCCGCCATGAACACCTCAGCCACCAACGATACACAACTAGCGCAACCACCACCCAGAATTCTTCACACCGGCCAATCAAACCAAGGAAGTAAAAAGCTAACCCTAATAATTCGACGAGGGAGTGATAGAATCTACAGCGACTTAAAGTCTAGAACTAGAGAAGTTAAACTAAATGCAATGACCGCGGAACACACACATTGGTTAATTGAGGCCTTTCATTTCCACAACACTCTGATATTGTGTTATCTTGGACATGATTAATCTTAGCAATAGCACAAGTTTCACTCCTTCACTGTTCTCCCCCGTTGTTTCCCATCTCGAATTTAAAACAAGTCATAGAACAATACAATCGTGGCCATATGATCAGCATGAATTAATCCTATACGTCACATGGATTAGGAACAATCCAAAGGAGTGGTGAATATAAAATGCGCCAATACACTTGGGATGTAACATAAGACTTGAAACCTTTATTTTCCATATTGTATGCTTCTTCTTTCCAATATAGCTTATGATGACCGCCTTGAAGAATATTTTCTTCTTTGGCAACATAAATTGAGTTTGCTTAAAGTTCTGGAAAATCCAGGGTGGATAATGATATCGATGCTGATTCGTATGCACTCAAAGCCAAAGCCCGCTCTTGCAGACATTCCAACTTCAAACATTCCACCTTGTTGGGAGTGAAGTTTAACTTATGGATATAATAGTAGAATTGCCTGGAAATTGGGTTCTTAAGTTTCTCCACAAACAAAAGCTCGCGTAGTGATTCCACCAAATAACGTCTTAACTAAGTTGTTCTACCTCCCTCTGCGGAGGTTGCAAATCCATGGTGTTGATGGGATAGGTTCCCCCGAAATCCCAAACTGAAATTGATTTTGAGTCTCCCAAGGACAACGTAAATAGAAGGCTGTTGTGGAAAATGATCCTATCAAATTCTACACTATCCAAGTCAGTCCAAGTAGTGTTGTTTCCATCACCATGCTTATGGAATGCTATTTTTGTCTCTACTTTTTTTACGTAGATTACCACAACGTAAAAGGAATTGTTGCAAGAGGGGTCCGAGGATAGGACTATAGGAGAACTTTGAGAACACTATGCATGGGCGCAAACCCTAGAAATAGGGTTAAAAAGGTGTACTCTGTATGCGTTTAAGACTTTAAGTCCCACATCACCAGCCACCCATGTGACTAACCCACCAAGCACCTTTAATGTTCACCGAAGCCTTTAAACAGGTTCTTGAAGGTGTAAACCTTTTTCTCTGAGAGGCTAAAGAAGCGGCCAGCATCAGCATCAACATCACTACTCTCTCGATGGAGCATGAGCCATGGAGTTTGAAGACCAGGGGTTTGTAAACCGGGTCAGAGAGATAAGAATTTGCAGCGGCATACCAGGATGAAGAAACGAATTTAAAGCGAGCGATGTCAACGAGAGAAAGTCTTTTCAAGATCAACTCTAATAGCTCTAATTGGAGGCCAGACCAGTTCGGTGTTGTTTTCGTAGTAATAATATTGCAGTCACAACCGACGATTTTGTCTTCCTCAGCCATAGCTTTTTTTTTTTGACTTTGTCAAGGGGAACTCAAAGGCTTCTTAGGCCTAAGATAAACCCTTTCGGCGCATGTGAAATGCTCCAATTATGTACTGCAGCACAGTGTCTTGCCATAGCTATTCGATCGATCGGAGCACGCACGCACAAAATTGCTTATATATTGTATGCTTTTCTCACTCTCAAGACCATCAGCATATATATAAGATTCAGCTTATTGATGCACCGTTATGTGTCAATTAACCACCATCTTGTGAGCTATTGTGTACGATGGAAGATGTTAAGATTTAGAAACTCGGTTAAGCCCCAGTTCTTCTTTCAAGTATGGCCGTATGGGTACATATAAACTTACTTAACGTATACTCGCATATTCCGCATGTATTTTCTAATTATGTCTGCAGCTCCTATTTCCTCAGTTGACTATGTTTGTTTCTTGATAGAACCAGACCTAAGTGCACACTCATACGCAACACTCTGTAGACACCATGTAGCGTAACTAGTAAAGAATCAACATTTATCAGTCTTTTACTAGATCTCTTGGATTGTACATTATATTTCACTCAAATCTTAAAAGTTTTTTAAAATATCAAATAAATTAGAGTCAAAATAAGAGATAGGTACACATCACCATGGACCAACAAATTTAATTTTGTGATAGTGATCCACATACCATACATTAACTTCATTTTCATTGCAATTCTTTGGCCGGTGACGTCATATTGAAGAAATATCGGTGAGGATAGGGATATGAACCATATGATATGTCCATGTCAACTAGAAAACAATATTTGATTGAACAATCTCCTCAAAAAAAAAAAAAAAATTCAAATAACATAATAAATATTGGACGGCAGATATTATGTCTAGCAAAGCAATAGTATTGCACAAACGTGACAAACCCTCCTCAGTCCTCACATGGTCTGTGAAGCTTGGTCAATTAGTAGTGCTTAGGAAGATGACATCCACATTCCACTATCCAATAGCTTTTTCTTGTCAAATAAAAAACAAATAAGAAAGAGCCTTCCTGACGTGGTTCAATTCTATATATCATTTCCACACTATTCCAGATCAAGGCAAAAGGCTCTGTCTTTTTTTGAATTCTCTCCCCATCTTGAATAAAAACCCAATTCCTCTGTTTCTCTCTGACTTCTTCACCAACTGGGATCTCACTCTCTCTCTCTCTCTATGTTTCTCTGAAGTCTTCAGGAGCAAAACTCAAAGGCCCTTCTGTAAGTTTTGGTCTTTCTTTGGTTTTATCGTTCTGGGTTTTCGATTTTGCTCATAAAGATTACTCCTTTATGTGATTCTGATGAGTTCTGAGGTTCTTATGCATAAACCCAACTTGTTAGAATTGCAAAAATTCTAGTTTTTCTGAAACAGGAATTTTCTGCTGAAGCGTAAAGATTTTAAATTTTCTTCTTTTTTTGGGTAAATTGATGAGCTTTTCATATGTTATTATTGAGTAATTATTATTTTTAATAATGAATTGAATGTAATAGGGAGTCACTCTCCATCTACCACGTTTGTTACTTCATCGGAATGGAGGGTGGAGCTGTCCTTCAGACAGTTGTACACTCAATTCCCGCTCTGCTTTGCGCGTGCACTCACGCTCTTTCTAGAATGTGGGCTTGTTTCTGTTCTTGGATAGTTTGGGCCCAAAACACATTTTGGCAAAGTGTGGAAACATTATACAATTCAATTGCATTGATGGTGATAGATGTTTTTACTCTTTAGAGCATGAACGTTAGAAATGATATGATGGATTTTATGCAATGAATGTGTGTACTGATGATGCAATATTTACCTAGGCAGAGAAATAATTGAGTTGTTAGTTCATATTTTGTAGGGAAGGTGAAACCAAATGAATGTGTTAGAAAAACTAATTTGTTTGTGGTATTTGGATACAGGGGTTTGATTAAATCAAAAGTATCAAGTCGCAGATTTGACCACATTCGCAAATGGCTTCTCCCTTGGTAAGATATGAACTGGTGAAATTGAGTACAATGTCTTCTTTTTGTTTGTCTTATTTTTATGCAAAAGATGAGTTTAGTCATGTTGAAAGGTACCACCTGTCATTTTTGTGGTTTTGATCAAATTTGGACCTGATATATCTAGTATAACAAAAGATCGGGTTGAATGATGGATTCACTCATTAGGGTCTTTCTTCTTCCTGCATTATCTGCAAACATCAAATTAACATGTCTCGCTAATATCCAGGTTCAGTCGAATAAGAGTATGAAAAGGTTGGAATCAAAAAAGTCTCATTCCTGGTGGTGGGACAGTCACATCAGTCCCAAAAACTCTAAGTGGCTTGCAGAGAATCTCGAGGGTGAGCAATGAACACCTCTTTCGGTCTTTCTTTTGTAAGTGTATATAGGAAAAATTATTAAATGTGAAGGCAGTAGAAAAGAGATAATCAACATAACAATTATGTGTTTATATATCTAAATAGCGTTTCTCATATAAAAGGAATAATGTCATCCATCTATTAGTTAGAAAATGTCTGCAAAATTTTATCCAACTTTACCTAACGAAATACCTATTTACTGGTAGTTATATTTGGTTTTGAGTCTTTTGATGGATTAACAGAAAAGTCTGGGACAAGTTAGATTTATGTTACTATATTTGCGTAAAGCTATCTCTTTTCCATTTTTCCTCTTCTTGTCCAGTATACCCAATTCTGTTTTGTTGTTGAGAAGAGACTCTGTTATCGTGTTTTAATGACAATTGTTGCCTCTAACCTGAGATGTGGGATATTATGTTTGTTGCAGATAAGATTTCTTTTTTCACATTCTAAATGGGGGCAAGTTTAAAATGGTTAAAAGTGAGATATTGTTGTATAATTTTAGATTCTGCTCCTAATCTAAAAGGTGGTAGGCATTATTCGCCCCAACTGCTCAAACTGGTGGAGGAAGTTAATTTTCCAAAATTTGCATGTTTAAATTTCTCTAGATTTCAGATTGTTTTTGGTCAAAGTTGTAAAAATTTGATTGTTGCAGTCATTTTTCTCACCAAAAATGCCTTTCAAGAAAATGACAAAACGGTCCTTGACTTCAGAGATGGACAGGTGCATCAAGCGGATGCTGAAGCTGGTTGAAGAAGATGGGGATTCATTTGCAAAAAAGGCTGAAATGTATTATCAAAAGAGGCCTGAATTGATTTCTCATGTTGAAGATTTTTATCGCTTGTACCGGTCTCTAGCCGAACGTTATGATCATGTGACAGGAGAGCTAAGGAAGAATGTGACCTCAGATCTCCAATCCATGAGCTCATGCATTTCTGACGGTGGTTCAGAACTGCCATCTGCATGGTCCTCTCCTGATCTCCAATCTCAGAGGCTGAGTCGTCGTAAATCTGGCCCTCGTGCTGCTGGCTTTGATTTCTTCCTTGGCCCCAGTGGAAACAGCTCGGATAATTACCAGAAAGAAGGGGAAGAATCATCTTCGTTAACAGATTCTGAGCCAGAATCTGATGACGATGATTCTTCAGTCAACAATTACTCAGGGGTGTTGTCAAATGGAGGTGATCAAGGGCAGCAGAAGAAGATAATTCAATTGGAAATCGAGCTTCGTGAAGCGAGGGAGAAGCTTCGGCTGCAGGAAGAGAATGCAGATAGTCCATTGAGGGGGTCAAAAAATGAGAAGTCCGAGGAATTTTCTGCAAAAATTGCAGAATATGCGCAAGAGCTGATGATTGCAAATGAAAAATTACAGGCCTCAGAGGAACAGATTTCCAGGTTGAACATTGAGCTCAAACGGTATAAATCATCAGAAAATGGCAATGCCTTTGAGGCCGGTCTTGAATCATCGGAACATAAAGAGGTCAAGAGGCATGAGAGTGAGCCAGACATGGAGGTAAATGAAGCATTTGAGACACCTAGGTCGGGAGAAGTTCAAGACCCTGATAACAAGATAGAGGCATTGGTGGAAGAGCTGAGAATCACAAAAGATAGGCTTCAGCATTCACAGAAAGAGATTGCAAGTTTGAGACAAGAACTTGAGAGTAATAAAGCCTCAAGATTGAATCATGAACAGGAGAGTAATAAAGCCTCTGAGAAAATTCATCTGTTGCAGGGTCAGCTTGAATCTGCTAAGAAGGACATTGCTACGTGGAAAACAAAGCTTAACTCAGAGAAAAGAGAGGTTTCGAAGCTGCAGGAACGAATCGCAAGGTTAAAAACTAGTTTATCAGACAGGGATCATGAGGTCATGGATTTGAAAATAGCGGTATCTGATGCTGAGGAGAAGATATTCCCAGAGAAGGCACAGGTAAAGGCCGAAATATCTAGACTGTATTCGGAACGGACGCAACTGGAGGAGCAGATTAGAGACTGGGAGTCTCGAGGACGCTCTTTGGAGGATGAAATCAGAATGATTAAGGCTGGGAAAGCAGAAATGGAGGAGAGACTTACTAGCGAAATTGAGCAGTTAAAGGCGGAAATCCTTGAGATAGGCAATCACATCGGCAACTTACATAAGGCCCTTGATGCTATGAAAGCAGAAGGAGATGAGCTTAGCACAAAAGTTGTAACACTTAAAGCAGAAGTTAGTTATAGAGATGATAAGATAAATGAGATGGACATTCAGCTGCAGCAGTTGCACAAGGAGCAAGTGGAACTGGTTTCTGGGGCCGAAGGGGCGTGGAAATTGGTGGAGGAGCTAACAGCAAGAACAAAGGAACTCGAAGAGGAGATTCAGAGGCAAAGAGTCATGATTTTAGAAGGAGCGGAAGAAAAGAGAGAAGCTATAAGGCAGTTGTGCTTCTCACTCGAACATTATAGGAACGGTTATCACAGGCTTCGACAGGCTTGCATGGGACACAAGAGAGTTCCGGTGTTGGCATCTTAAGCGAAACATATGTGATCTTGATTTGGATTGTATGTAATTTTTTGGGTGGTTTTTTCTTTTTCTTTTGTGTACTACTGGCCATGCACTCATGGTTGTAGTGATGCGAGGTTTGTGTAGTAGAGATATAGATGCATGAGGGTCGTATCTATGGGCCATTTGGGTCACCAGGTCCCCCCTTAAGAGTGGTTGACGGCGCGTAAATTTGTGTACTAATTTTGTTGAGTTATTTGGGTTTGGCTTAGTGACACAATTGGATTTGGTTTTGCTAACTTTTCTGGGACTATGCACAATGCTATAGAAAAGCAGGCCGAAAAATGAAATATAGACCCAAAAGGGTCACACATTGCTACAGAAAAAAAATAAAATAAAATAAAATAAAGTAAAAAGTGACAAAAGTTAACATAAAAATAACAAAAATTGACATTAACACCGCGCCAGGTAGGGGTCGAACCTACGACTTTCTGCTTAGGAAACAGACGCTCTATCCACTGAGCTACAGGCGCTTGTTGATAAACAAATAGCATAATAAATTATGACAATTAAACCCGACTGTACACCATAAAGAAATTTACCTTTTATGTTCCCCATTTCATCCCAGAACCAAGTCTAGAAATAAAATGAATCTATGTAATTTTCATTTAGATGTCTGTTTTCAGTAGTAGAGAAGGTTTCCCAATCTGAGAGGAAATAGTGAAAAGATGATCAAGCATTTTTAGGTCCTATACATCTCAATGCATGAAAGAAAACCTTGAAAAGGATCCACATTAGCAGCTGAAATCTCATCATCTAAGATCAAAATGATGCTCATCAAAAGAGAGAAGAAAAATATCAAATAAATAATTAGTACTGTTCCATTGATAACTATATAGCAAGTGAAAGATAATAGGGGAAATTGAAAGAAAAACCCAATAGCAAACAGATTAAAGTGCTTGCATCATTTCTAAGCCTCAACAAGGAGAGCTACAAACTAGAAACAATTTTTATTGGAAACAAATGGAATCTCCTCCTCCGATTGATTTGGTAAAACTTGAAAAAATTGCTCTGTGTGAAAGCATAAATTACTGCCCTAGCCTTGAGTCTCTGGCTTCTCCAGAAATGTCTTCTTCAACCAATCAAAGGGCTGTTACATGATCCAAAAATCCAAGCATCAGAATCATATAGCAAAGCAATTTCAACTCTAACCCAGAAGAACCCAATTCTGGATTTCCACATAATTATGTTGAATGTTATTTTTTGAAGTGAAATTGAGGGAGAAAGTTGAGACCTGGACGAACCAAAGAGCCCCGGTGCCGGCAGCGACGCCCCACATGGCGGCGGCCTTGAGGTCGGTGGATGGAGGCCTGAGAAGCTTCGAGAGACGGCTCGATCCAGATGCAATTCCACCTGCCATCTTCGGATCTCAAATGACAGAAACTGAGAAAAGCGAAGAGAGGAAAGGTGCGCGGTAAAGACTTTTATTGGTACGAGTTTGAAAACGACTGGTCGTGTTTGGCCAGCGGAATACTACGACAGTTCGTATTAAAGTACAAAACTTTTATTCTGTAATTTAAAGATTTTATAAGAACGAAAAAACAACTATTCACGCATTTGAGACGTAATGTTGCAACCTAAACTATCTTATACCTAATGAATTGATTAAACTTTATGTTAAACATTCGAACAACATAAAATAAAAAGGAGAATTGGGCTACGAAAGAACCAATTTAAATATAATATTACTAACTTTTATATTGATCATGACGATATCGATCACGAATATATTGACATACATTTAATCTCTTAAGACATCAAGTTTTTCAACTTGAAAAACAACAAAGGTAATCTTCTAGCGATATACCAACCTCATTTATATGAGAAAGAAGAAAGACAATTAGTAATTACCATATTGATATGTGCTGAAATTAATTAGCAATTAATTCCACAATAAAGCAAAAAAAATGTATTAAATAAATATTTGTGATACATAGCCTACCTTTTTTTTTTTCCTTAAGTTTTTCTCATTTATTTATTTAATGACGAGGGGCATAAATGGAAGTTTGATGAAAAAATGTTGCAAAAAAATATAAGAGATGTGCATTAAGTAATTGAGGGGGTGTATTTAAAATTTATTGAATAAAAAAAAAAAAAAAAAAAGATAAACATTCCAACATGATAAGAAAGTATGCGAATATAGAAATTTTAGTTTAAACATAAATTTGGGGCTTGTAAAATCACAAGATTGGAAATTGAGTCGATTTTGAACCGATCTCTGTGAAAAATCATGAACTTCCCATAAACCCCATGTTAGGCACATAGCAAAAAAAAAACATCATGCAAAGCGTACAAGACAGTGGTGTGAGACTGGATTCAAAAGCCTTTAACAAACCCATTTCATTGCACTACAGTCATCCGAAGTAAACTTCCATTGTGTCATCAACTAATTAAGTTAGAACTTAGTACAAGCATTAGGTACATCAACAACGTGTCAACGTTAAGCAACAGTTCTGGGAAGCCAGCAATTTACAAGGAACTACTTATCTTCAACTTGAAGTCGGAGCCCCAATTCAGAAGCACCATGAATGTGACTCATGGATTAGAAATAAATTGACCGAACTTGTGATCACAACACAAATCATGGCTTTTCCAAAAGGAACAACAAAGAGTACAGCTTCATTGTTTACATAGCTACGAAAAGTTGAAAACAAAATATAGTTAGACTCAGGTATAAACTGTTGCATGTGTTGAAATAACAACAGAGAATGCAGGACTTAAGTGGCACAGACCAAGAGCAGGAACTTTATTTCCACCCAGCTACCTTTTTTTTTTTTTTCATGTTCATGGTACATTTTTTAATTTGGTACAAAATGTTCATGGTACATTTGGTATGATGAGGTAATCAGCACCAGTGGCCTCAACAAAACAATGATGAGCCAAACATCATCCAGATCCCATAACAAAGTTCTACTACTACATCTTGTTACTATTTAGTATTTACAAGTTTACCTAATGAGCAGGACGGTTGCCAAGAGCCGTGCCCCATTAACATCACACTAAACTGCCAAGATGTGTCATATCAGCTTCTAACTATTTCTAAGATTGAAGCTTTGACTACATTTGCAAAGTTGCAACGTTCCAAGAGGTGTAGAATACTTTTCCCAAGTTGAAATCAAACACAAAGCTTGCTTTTTCGAAAAACGAACAAACGTAGTTTTCACTAATTAACCACTGGAAATGAACTAAGAATTACTGCATATAAACCAACTCCCTACAATTTCCCCGTTTTAAACTCACATAATTAAACAGTACTTAATGTCTTAATTAGTATCTTTCATACAATAAACAGTACTGCAGTCTCTATTGCTTAAAGATAAAACGTACTAAATGAGCTTTTCAAATTAAACCACTATTAAACTAACTAACTGAGATAAGATTCTGTACACACAGAAACAGGCGGCGGCAGCCCTCGCTCGCTCTGAAACGACGGCGTTTGGCGCCGGAATGGTCGGCGGCACCTCCTTCTCGATGTGAGGCTCCGAGACCACCACGTCCTGAACGTCCACGACGACATGTAGGTTGTTGTTGTTGCTCCACATTTTCTGAGGCTCTCAGCTCGGAAACCCTAACCACAGAGCCCCAAATCGAATCCAGATTACGAAGAGTTTATATAATAATATATATACTGATTTTGAAATTTTGGAGAGAGGAAAATGAGAAAACGATCAGTGGCTTACCTAGCTTTGGTCTTCGAAGGAACCCTAACGACGCTTTGGAGTGAGTACAGAAGATTGAAGAAATGAATAAGACTGAAAGTTGTGAGCTTTGTTACTTGTGATAGTACAGTACTAGTAGTAGGATCATCAGCTCTGCATGTGATCAAGCAAGACCCGGGTGGGCGTGACCCGGCCCATATTGAGTTTGCCGTCTTTCTGTGTAGGAAAGACAATTTGAGGCGTTTAGGACAAAGATTATTCCTTTTCCATTTCGCAACATAATTAATCATTTCATGATTTTTTTTTTTTTTTTAAATCATTTCATGACTCTACTGTTGACCTAACACGGTGGTCTCAACATACTCATTTTTTGTTAAATTTATTTTTGATCATTTAGTTTAAGCATGAGTCTCTAAATTATAATGGAAAGTATTTTGACTAGACAATTTTAAAATTTCCAGAAGATTACTTACAAGAAAAAGTTTTAGACGTCAAGCTGTTATGTGAAAATTCCAAGGCTTCACGGTATTACCAAGAAACCACCACTTGAGTCTCTTGTCCAATATGAAAATCACTTTTCTTTTACACTCTTGATTAGCATGCTAGTATATGCATAAACAAGGTCAAAACAGACTCAATATGTATGCCCATGCACTATGTTTGACGGGCTATTTCAAAACCGATGCCAAAAACAATTACAGATAATGATTCATACATCATAGTTAGTGAAATAGTAATTTCATGGGTTGATACCAAACTATCTCATAATTACAGATTACGGATCACCTCAGAGTAGACTCATGTTAGGCGCATAGCCAAAACCAATTCAAGCCAGGCACAGGATAGTGATATGAAACTGTGAAATCATATGCCTTTAGCAAACCCATTACCGGGCCAAATATTTCATTGCACTACAAACATCCCAAGTAAACTTCCATTTTTAAGATTTACAATGCAAAACTGCTACAAGCGAACCCTACAATCTCTAAAAGTATCGACTACGTTAGTCCTTGGTACAGGTACTAGGTACATCGATGATGTAAAGCAACAGCTCCAAGAAGCCAACTTACAAGGAACTAATCGTCTTCAACTTGCAGTCCGAGCACCAATTAGAAGCAAATGCCTACAGATGAATGTTCCTCAGATCAGTAAACTGTAGCATACTTGCAGGATAAGCATGCATAAACAGAATAGGCACATATATACAAATTAATGTTCCTTGGATCTGTAAATTGCAGCAAAGTTGACAAAATGAGCATCCATAAACAGCACAAGTAATAATATAGCTGGAGAAAGGTACACAACCTATTTTACAATCCAGACTCACTCTTTCCTTTTTCAAGTACTTGTTACTTTTTTAGTAAATTTAAACACAAAAGAAGAAAAAAAGGGAGTGTAGATTTCAATTGATGCAATAATTGTAGCAAAGTTGCAAGAATGCATGCACAACGTGAGATAGAGGGAGAGGGAGCAGATCTAACCTACATCTTACTAACCTCAAAACCTAGGGGCCCCATGCATCAATCTTGATTGCACCAAAGGTGGACTTCATTAGTCGTCCCAAGCACTATCTGCTGCACCCTCTGTTTGATTGTCCGGTTCAGAAACCATGAACTTATACTTGTCCTCAATGTTTATTGATGTGGGCCCCATACTTGAAGACTTGGATAGAGAAACCCTAGCTTGCTTGTGAGCAGCAGCTGCTTCTCTTTCTTTCCTTCTTGCAGTCTAATAGTCAATAGCAAAAATCATTATGATTTACAAATGTAATATAAGAAGGTTTTCCTTTTCCTAAACAAATTATCCAGAAATGAGAAAAAAAAGCGAGCATTACGTCAAGAATTGACTGTTTATAAATAGCAAAAAAGCTGTACCTTCCCCGTAGCAAAAGCTAGAGCATTCCCAGATCTCACATCAGCTATTGCTTTCTTTATATTCGCCACAAGGAACTACAGAGGGTCACCAATAATAATAGAATCAAAAGTCATATTTTCACATTTCTGAGTGAGCTGTAGGCTTCAAAACAAAGGAAGAAAAGATATGTGTACAGAGAAGGTAGAAAAGAAAGTACCATATCACGATCAGTGTAGAAGGAAGTAGCTTGTCCCATTGATCCCGCTCTTCCAGTTCTTCCAATCCGGTGTACATAATCTTCCATGCTCTATATTGAGGTAGCCATAACTGAAGCTTCAGGTTTGCTATTTCACAACAAAATTAATAGCGACTGAAAAGACCAGGCTAATGAAAAGACCAGGCTAGGTTTATGATCGAAAGTTGAAGATTTGATTGTACCAGCTATTTAAATACCAGAGATAACCACCTATCAAATTCAGAATAGGTGGAAATGAAACCCAGAGTGAATTCCCCAATTTCAAATGGCCTTCTATGTTGGGCTAGTAGATTTCAGATATAACTCAACCAAGATTTCATTTACAACCAGATATACCTTCGGAAGATCCAAATTGATAACGTGAGCAACTCCAGAGACGTCCAAACCACGAGATGCAACATCGGTGGCAACCTGCATGCAGGGTGTCAATTTGATAAAGACATATGGATATTCTAAAAGCTCCCCTGCATTCAAGCAGGATTAAAAGAAAAAATGGAAAATCAATACACAAGACGAACCAAGATGTTGGTAGTGCCTTTTCTAAATTCACGCAGAGCAGCCTCTCTTTCAGTTTGAGTACGTCCACCATGAAGAGCAACTGCATGCAAACCTTGTGCTACCAAAGCTTCAGCTACATCATCACAGCGTGTCTACATGCAGCCCAAATTCAATGTTAAAAAAATTATGAGTACAGAAGGAAAATGAAGTCGCACCAGAATTAGATGTATTGATTCCAATTGCGCCTCACGAGCATATAAAATCATAAATAATCCTATAGAATCTAACACTAAGAAACAGGAAAATGTCCATGTTACAATTTGAGAACTCAGTTTCAAAAGAGCATACTATTAACTGAAAGATTATTTCTCCATTAAGTCCTAATTGAACTTCTTTCTATTGTTCACCACATTAAAATTCAAAATAGACATTGATTGCAAGATCTGGACCAGTTCATAAATTGAAAATGTAAACTCAAAAATGGACTTGCCACTGCCTTGTTAGGTAAGACCCTCACGTTTTAAAGCAATCCATAAATGAGTTAGCCGACTTATAGAGATTAAGATGTGATCATGTGAGGCAAGATAAACAGAATAATTTTGTTCCTCAATTATTCAAAGCCATTTCAGACAAAACAAAACATTTATAGCCATGACATCATTAATAATAACTTGAAAAGGTGTGGTAACAATTAAGTGATTAGGGCATGGAGCAATATATACCTTCCTTTCAACAAATACAATAGTTAAGGGAAATGGATGTCCAGCTCTTTCAGCTCGAGATGACTCCTCTACGAGCAAACCCAGAAGCCGATCAGTCTACACAGACAAAAGACCATCATAGAGTTAATTTGAGAAAAAAAAAAAAAAAAAACTCAGAATAAAACCGCAGACAAGACTGATACTAAATGGATAAAAAAAAACTTAGTTACACTATATTTGTCCAAGATATGAGTACCAAGCACACGAATACCCAAAGGAAAAAATATATATATTTCTTTCCAACTAAATAATACATAATATAACTAACCACATTCAACTCTTTAACCACCACCTTCAATACACACTATATTTGTCCAAGATATGAGTACCAAACACACGAATACCCAAAGAAAAAAATATACATATTTCCAACTAAATAATACATAATATAACTACACATTCAACTCTTTAACCACCACCTTCAATTTACATAAAATTGCAAAAAATTGAGCTTGTCTAGGAGAAGAATTCAACCTAGAAGAGTGATTAATACCATGGCGGCATCCAATCAATTGTTGTGATAATGTTTTAAATTATACTGTATAAATGCAAATCGGAACAAAAGTGACTGAATACTGAGTGAGTAGACTTAAAGCCAAGAAAAACCATAGACCCCGCCCCCACCCCCATCTCACACCCAGAAGATTAAAATATAAAACATGTCAGACACTCAGAAAGAAAATTATAGACACAAATGATTCTTGTGCAGGTGCTAACCAACCTTCTCACTGTCAGGAACCTTCTCCAAACTCTGAGTTACATTTGCTGTAGGGCTACTCACTTTTCCCACCTTCACTTGCACTGGATTAGTCAAATATTCCTGCAGTTGGAAGAAAGAAGGCAGGAGAAGTCTTTGTCAAAATTGTCCATGACAGAATTAACTAAGTCGAGCGTAGATGGCACAGTATCCTTGTCAGAAAATGAAAAACTACAAATTCATTTTGGAATTAGGAATAATATTACTTTGCGCTAATAAGGAAGAAAGCAGTAATGGTTTTTGATACGTTCAAGACTCTGCATGTTCCAGATCAAAAACGTTATGATATTTCTTTATCTTTATGTTTATTCTTTTGAAAAGAAACAAAATAGATTGGAAAAGTGGTCACTAGAAACACTATTTATTTCACATGGATATAGAAAACAGAACCAAGTGCAGACAGGTTGTGTATCTCAAGAAAAGATAAGGTTCTCATATAGTTCAAAGTGCAAAATACATGAAAATTACCTGTACAAATATATAATATGGTAAAACAAAAAGGTAGAAATTTCAATGAACCACAAGCAGTTTCCCTTAATCAGAAATTATGCTTTGGAATTTTTCAGTAGTAAAATCAGATTTATGGATCACGGTATAATAATGAAGAAATTGCAAATAATATACAGCTTGATTAAAAGGATTGCTCTCCCATATGGTTAAAAGTAAAGACTCCAGTGAAGTGCTTATGGTGTTAATAACTTTTAAGGTAATAAATAAGGTGAGGCAAAAGCAAATTTTGAGGGAGTAAAAGTTGTATGAGGCAATACTTCCCAAATTGAATATACATGGTGAAACTCTGCTCATATGGGAGCAGTAGTATAGAAATTTATACATACATATATTGGCACAAATTTTGTAATACTTATGTAGCACTTAGATTCCAGAGCCAGCTATAGCATTGACATGACTATTAATTGATTCAAAAATTTTAAAAAAATGTACCAATGACTGCCTTTCCATATCATATTCTAATTGTACAATTCACAAAAACTCGTAAAAGAAGGAAACTAGAGGAAAATCTTGCCTGGGCTAACCCTTCAATCTCTTCAGGCATAGTTGCACTAAACAGCAAAGTTTGATGCTTCTCAGAAAGGTTCCGCATCACCTGAAATAGCATGAAAAGATGTGAAAACAGGGACTCAGATGATTGTGGTCTAGACTCAAGAAGATTCACTCTCCCTAATATACATTTTAATACATATATAGGGAGGGGGAGTGTGTCCCTTAGATGCATGATGTCACACAGCAGAGTATCAACTCATATATATGTATCAGATAACTCATTTCAGTGTTGCAGAAATGCTCAGTCAATATATAATATGTTTCTTAGATAACAACGAACATGTTTTGTAAAGTACAGATATGTAAAGGACACATATCGTTGTACAGACTCTAACTTCACTCAAAATAAAACCCAATTTGCAAAAATTGAGACCAAGGTCGTGTAAGTTTATATCCCACCAAGGTCACAGCTTTTCCGGATAAACAATTTCTGTCTTCCTACTTCCCATTTTTTCCTAATTAAAGGTTAACTTCTCACAAGACAGAAGATACAAGTCACAAGTAGACATCCATATTGAGTACTGTACCTCTTTCAGTTTGGCAATCATAAAAGGAGAGAAATACTCATAAAAACAAAATGATGAAAAAGTTAAACACGAACACTATGAGCTCAAGAACTTAAAAACCTAGGCGAAAATCAAGCCACTGTGACAGTATGGCATAAATTAGGACAAAATAATTTTAAATAATAAGAACATATTAGGGTAAAAAAAGTTGAGAGAAATTATACCTCTCTTATCTGTGGTTCAAAACCCATGTCAAGCATTCTATCAGCTTCATCTAGAACAACAAACGAAATTCTAGACACAGAAGTGTTCCCTTGCTGTAAATGATCTATGAATCTTCCAGGAGTAGCAACCACAATATTAACTCCTGCTCGAAGCTCAGATCTCTGTCATTTCATCCAAATGAGGTGACGTAAGTGAAAATTAAGAGGACATAATTCCGTAAAACATAAATCAACAAAAGAAAATATGAGAGAGAGAGAGAGAAAGAGAGAGAAGCGCTATCAGTATTAGTATAGGATAAAGAAAGGGAGGCGCCAGGGAGCAGTAAAAAGAAATAAATATTTGAAAGCTTAATACAAGAGAAGCACTCGATCAGAGTCCTAGCACACACCTAGCTGGCAATATAAAATAAAAAAGACAGGATAATCACGGATAAATTTTCCTTTTCATACAGCACCTAGATTAGTCAAACAATTTATAAAAATAGACTTTGAAGTTATTATGCCAAACCAGTCACCTGCTCAGCTATGTTGGTTCCACCCACAACTATTGCAGTTTTGAAGGACTCAAGAGATTTACTAAAAGCCTTGACCTGCAAAATACAAATGATAACTTAGCACCTGATGACAAGTATAAAGAAATAAATTTCAAACCAACTCCTAAAAACTCATAATAACATCAGTAAGCTTAAGAGCAGATATACTACCTCTTCCTCTATTTGTTGTGCAAGCTCTCTAGTTGGGGCCAGTACCAATGCTAGTGGTCCATCACCACGCTGAACGGGAGGTTGAGCCAAACAATGCTGTGCATTAAAGGAAATTAAAACATAATGTAAAACAAATCCACTTAGTAGGCCACACAAGAATATCAAATATGATGACTCAAACCTGTATCATAGGAATGGCAAATGCAGCAGTTTTACCACTACCAGTTTCAGCGCAACCTAATAAATCCCTTCCACTGAGGGCAACTGGCATGGCTTGAGCCTGAATTGGTGTTGGCATAGTGTATCCATGAAATGCTATATCCTTCATAATGCTAGGGTGCAAACACTGAAATAGCAGAACAATAAGTCCATTTATAAAAAAAAATCATTAACTAGGCCAAACGAAACCAGAAAAACAAATCTCGTTTAAGGAAACACGAAGATTCACCATATCTGTAAAAGACTCAATTGGTGCCGGGGGAGGAGCAGAGTCCAGACTAACAGAAACATCTAAATTAAGCCGCAAACACACCTCCTCAATCTGCACATATAGGAGACAATCTAATTCATAAATTCCAGCTATCAAACTTGACCTAGGAGCGAATATGCACAGCTATCAGCACCTTGCTTATAATCACTAGCATAAATTGGAAAAATCCTATCACAATTTACACGAAGGTGATATAGATACACTGAAAATAAGAATAAATGCCAATGGCAATTTGAAAACCTAAGCTAATCAATTCAGTAATTCAAATAAGAGCGAACGCGGAAATTGCAACAAGAACTGAAACCGAAACGCAAAGGAAGTCGGATAAGGGATTCGAACCAGTTCCGGCTTCATTCGGAGGACCCGTTCCGACGGCTTCCACTGAGGGACGACGGCGTCGGGCGGGGAGATAGCTCGGTTAGCCGGCGAGTGAGCGGCGGAACTCCACCGGGAGCCATTGGAGTGCGAGAACGAGGAGAATGAAGCAGCGGACGACTTGTCGTTGTTGTTGGAGTGAGAGTTGGAGGAGGAGTAAGAGAGCTTGCTCCGATCAGCATCGGTTCCGGAGGAGGTTCTGGCGGTGGCGGTGGTAGTGGTGGTGGTGGTTGAGGTTGAGTTTCTCAGGTGAGGAGGCACATACGACATCGTTTTGCTTTGACGGGGAAGTTTCTCGGAGTCGGATTTATGCGGCGACTGTGAGTGAGAGTGAGTGAATGAGTTGAAGTGTGAAATATAGGAAAAAACGAGAGGTTCGTGCACGGCCAATCTCAAAAGCTAAGGGATCATAGATGTTCAAACTGTTGCTACCTTTCGCGTTGGTGGGCTATATATGGGCCCGTTTTGGGTCTCTGCGGGCTTTTAAGTTATCCAGTGACATGAATGGGGGACTGGAAGGAGAGAAAATCGAGGTTATGTTGTAGTCGTGCTATGGTTTTTTTTTTTTTTTTTTTTTTTTTTTATCTGATACGAAAGATTATAGATTTGGGACGCAGGTCACGAGGACCTCCACAGTTTACAGAGTCAAACAAAGTAGGTCTAGCAACAACAGGTGGGAACCTATCAACCCACATGATACTATAAGAATAATTGTGGCCTAGATTAGTAACCGAATCAGCAGCAAAGTTTGTCTCTCTAAGAACATGTCTAAAGGTGATAGTGGAGAAAGTTGAAGCAATAGTCTTAATATCTTAGATAATCTTCCGCAGTCTCCAAGGTGGGTGGGAAACTCCATTAACCGCATCAATAACAAGTTTGGAGTCTCCCTCGACTTCGAGGAGCTGGAAACCTCTTTCCTTTGCAGTTGATGAACTTCTTGTTGATGTGAATGGAATGGTGATGAAAATATGATGCTCCTTTGGCTAACTTTGACTGGTAGTGATGGAGTAGTGATGGTGGTGATGGAGGTTAAGGAGTATGGATATTATGAGTTTGGATTTTGGGAGGTGGAGATTGAGGTTTTATGGTGAAGATGGAGATAGAAAGAAGTGTAATGGAGTGGTATGGGTGATGTTTCTTCCTTGTGAGAAAAGATGCTTAAATAGATGAAGATAGAGATGTGAAAATGATGATGAGAAGCTAAGATAACAGCTCAAGCATTGTAAGAAGTATGGAGGTGGAGTATTAGAGTAGTAATAAACCCTAAAAACAAGGAAAATTAATGGTATGGAAGAGATGGAGTAAAAAGAAGGAAGTAATGATGAGCTATTAAAGAGAGTAGAGTAGAAAAAATATGGCTAAGGGAGAAGAAATGAGCAGTTAGCTCTCTTTAATGTGCATGGAAAGCATGAAAATGAAGAGTGTTGGAGTGGTTTTGGGTCATCAAAGCCAAGGTGACAAGCATGGGAGAGAAAGTGTGCATAGGGATGCCTATTATCCAAAAGATAATATGATGGATTAATCTTGCCATAATCTTGTAGGATTTTTCTAAGACTCTCCTTGATAATTGCAGCATCATAACCTTCCAAAAATGCACTAGAAATCCGCCCAAAGAAGATTCTTGGCCAAACTGCCCTGTTTTGACTAGGATACGTTTTCTTTCTCTGAAGCTTATTCTTGGAAAAGGATTGACTTGATATTTCTGTGATTCTGGACGGTTCTTGACTTATCCATGATCTATGACATCATGTCTTCAAGAATGATCAATAACCTTCTAGAAAAACTCTAAGTAATTTGCTAGAAAAGATCTCCCAAAAAGTTTCGTGAAAAACTGACAGTTTCTGCCTTATCGGGAAGCCTATTTTGCATTGATTTCCTACTGCATCTTTGATGATTCCAACCAGTTCTTTGGCTCATGTTAAAGTATAACATCATATATTTAAGGAATACTAGCCCTTTATGTAAATATGCAGTTGGACGAATGCAAGAAACGCTCTCTAAAATTGTTCATGAAAAGCTTATTGCATCAGTACTTTATGGTCCATGGCTTCATTGCTCCATTTAAACTCCTATTTTTCTGGAATTACTTTACGAAATACTTGTGCTGCCAAAAGTGGTGATGCATGGAAAATTCGCCGAAATTTCAGTTTTTTCTCCTCTTATCAAGATTTTCAAATATATATATGAATTATGATTCAACAACAATCCTATACGGTGTTTATATCAGTTATATCCATAAAAATTCTGTACTTAGATCATCCATCCAATAATTCTTAATGCTATTTCTATTTGAATGTCCATGATCACATATTGATATATCAAGAAACAACTAGCACTTATGTTGTTAATATCCACTAAATTAAGCTGAAAACTCTTCAATCAAACACAATACTATCAGTAATAGAGAAACATCATCTTTTGTAAGCCCCGTCGCTTCAGTATGTGCTTGAACTTTCAATTGCTGCAAAACCTCATACAATGGAGCAAACAAAAAATGTCCACAACCTTTTCAACTTTCTTTCGTTGTTTCAACTAGTGACTCAATATTCATGGATAATCAAAGTGTTAATGTCTAAAAGTCCAGTGGTAGCTAAACCTTAGTTAACGCGGGTCCGATGAGCAGACCAATACTTGTGATATTCTCAGAACTTCCGCTACCTGTCAAGTAAAATACAGAGGGCGTCAGAGGGAGACCGCGTTGGGCGGTCTTCTCTTCTCCGATGCCTAAGTTAGTCAATGTATTTATGTTGACAAAGTAACAGTAGGTAAGTATTGAATGCGTAATTAATGAGGAGAGAAGAGAGAACCTTTTATAGATGAAGAAGGAGCTGATCTTCTTCATGTCTTCGATGTGGGACTAATATGCTTCAGTCCCCACCTTCTGATGTTGTTTTGGCGCGGCGCGTGGCGGCGCGTCAGCGGTGATCTGGGGGTGAGCCAGGACTCAGGCGGTAGCCTGCTTGGCTGTGTTCCCGTAGGTCACTCCTTTAGTGGGAGTTGGTACCGCTGGCGGTAGCATGAGCGTGGCTCATTCTAGCTAATTATGCTTGCAATGCCTATGTAAGTACAAGTCCCCCAAGTCCCCAGTCAATGAGGATCTTGGTTGGGGAGTTGCCTAGCGGTTCGAAGCGTTGCTTCCGCCAGTCTTGCAAAAGCATAATTAGCGTCAGTGAGTTGTCAACCATGGACTTACTGAACAAACGCTTTGTACCCTTTCGGGTGGGCCCCTGCTAGGCCCCTCAGGGAGTCCCCCACTCCCCGACTAAGATAGACCTCCGTATGGCCGGTGTATTGTTTGTTGCGGGGAGCTGCGCTGAGCAGAGGGTGTTGGGTAGCGAACCCAATCTTTGATACCCAAGCGGCGGGGGTCAACATGCCTGATCAGGGCCGTTGAAGACTATTGACACGTCCCCCTACCTGTCCCGGAGGACCATGTTTTGACTGCAACGCTGCGTTGCGGTCGTTGTCAAAGTGAGGCGTTGCCTCAGGAATCGCCATTGGCGAAAGTCCTTCCGCTGATGATAAGTGGCCTACAATGTTGCGAGGACCTGCCTGGCGGTAGCCTGGTGAATGGCATTGCGGTCAACGGTGACGGTCTTACTAGAGATGTTGCGCTTAGCGGAGACTATCTCACTTGCAAGATGGAAAGGGAGAAGTTCCGCTAGCGGAGTTGCGCTTAACGGAGACTATCTCGCTTGCAAGATGGAAAGGGAGAAGTTCCGCTAGCGAAGTTGCGCTTAGCGGAGACTCTGTCGATTGGTAGTCTTCCTCTTCCATGGTTACTTCGGGTAGACACTTCTTGTGACTGCCTGACACGTGGCCGTCACCGATTGGGTTAGCATGTGTGATAACGTCTCTT
Source organism: Rosa rugosa (assembly GCF_958449725.1). NCBI lineage: Eukaryota > Viridiplantae > Streptophyta > Magnoliopsida > Rosales > Rosaceae > Rosa > Rosa rugosa. Next base: position 8,282,880 of record NC_084821.1, read on the forward strand.
CAGCACGCCCGTCACCTCGCCATTAATGCGAGTAATTATTGATTTTGTAACCGAGGCGTCGCCTCGGTTAATCCGGAGAGTAAGTGCGTTCGTGGGGCACGTGTACGGTTGTGGTGCGATGTCTTTTTTCAGCGGACGGCCTAGATTAGTTTGATGTTGACATAAAAGAGAGGGAAACCTGGTGTTTTGGCACTTTGTACTTTGAACTAGTGTCGTCGTCTTCAAGCTTCGTTTTTGGGTTCCGAGAAGAGGATTGCTACGATTCCGTGAAGTTATCGATTTCTGAAGCACGAAGATCTTCTGCAGTGAAGATACGCGCCTTCGATCACACCAAAGCTTTCATCTTTGAGGTTAATATTCTGAATCCCAACCTTGTTTTATTGGATTTCTGTGTTTGCTTTTTGTCAGTTTCTGGGTTTTTCATTTTGGGGTGCTCTGTTCTTCCCTGGTGTGCTCTGAGGGTGTGAAGCGATTTTGGGGATGGGTTTTGGTGTTTGACAGGAAGTTGGGATCTAGGGATTTGCTAGATGGTCGAATTTGGGTTGAGTGTATGGGTGCGTTTTGTTCTTGTTTTGGCGTTTTCTGGGTAACTGTTCTTGATGTTCTTGGATGCAACTGACGTAAGGATAGTTTAGATCTTGTGTGAACTGATTGGTTTGGGTTTTAGGGTTTGGGATGGCAAGCGTCATAGAGATCTCGAGCAGTGAGGATTCTGGGTCTGACGTGTCGCTCAACGTGGCGAATAGGGTGTTTATTGACTCGTTGCGTCTGTCTGCCCCTGCAGGAACCTCACTGTCCGAACCGCCAGACATTGTGCCGCTACAGACTATACCTTGGGAAGTTGCCATGGGTCGTGCTGGTCGTCCTAAGAATTCTAGGGCAAGAGAGGATGCCGCTACTCGCAAAAGGCGAGAGGAGAGGCTGGAGAGCAATAGCGCCGCTAGAGGCTCCGCTGATGGGGTGAGAGAGGCTGGCGAGGAAGAGGTTGAGTCAGCCTGGGTTCTTAGCCACGACACAGCGGTTGACGAGGCGGGGGGACCGATGCCGGTGGCTGCCGTCAACCGTGTGAAACGGGTGTTCCGCTTGCCAGGTGTAGTGAAGCTGTGAGCGCCGCTGAAGGATGAGAGAGCGATGTTCCTGCCAGCGGGGTATGCCGCCGTGCTTGAGGCGATCTTCCGCCAAGGAGTGACATTCCCGCTGCTGCCAAATCTCCAGATTTTGGTTTGTGAATTTGGCCTCGCCTTTGGGCAAATTTGCCTAACATGTGGCGGTTGCTGATGGCGGTCAACTCCCTTTGGTGTCTATCCGGTTGTGAGGGTCCAACTGTGGCAGAGGTGCTGCACTTCTACGAGTTGGTGTACGTGAAGCGCCAAGGATGCAGCGGGCAAGTGAACCTGAGTCGCCGCCAGGGGGCGCCAAAGCTAATCGAGAACTTGAAGGACTCCATGTCACCCTGGCGGGGACTTACTGTGTTGCCACAACCGGATGGGAGTATCAAGCGGGGTCGAATGAGGGGGAGCCGACATTTAGGATTAAGTCGGAATTCCAACCTATCCGAGGTTGTCGCTGGCCCCCGCTACTCATGGTTTTCTTTGTACAATAATTCCTTCTGTTGTAATGATTGTTCCTTTTTTTTTTTTTTTGTAGCGGGCCTGCGGTATAACCTGACGTGTGAAGAAGAGTGTCGCGTGGCAAGAGTTCGAGGCTGTTGGCAGAACTGCAACCTGTTAGATCTTCGCCTACTCACCAGATGGAAGTTGTTGGTTGATCAACAGTTGACACGAGCCCTTGATAAGTACCTTCCGCTGATGTGTCCTTTTGTTTGGTTTTCGTCGGGCTAACTCGCTTTTTGTATAAATTCTCCGCCGGGAAACAGAGCAAGCCACGAGGCGTTTGAGAAAGCCATGAACCGCTCCGAGATCAACAACTTCCTGAAGAGCATGTACGCCTCTGGGCTGGCGGCCCAGAAGACCGTTGTTGATCCCGAGACACTGGCGCTGAGTCAGTCTGAGACGCCCGTGGTGCTACCGATGCCGCACCACTCTCACCTTGGTGCCGATGGTTCGCCCGTCGTTCAAGCGGGAACTGGAGTGGACCGTGGGGCTGCCAGCGGGAGTAAGGCCCTTGCTGCAACTGTGTAGCAAAAAGAGAGAATGCCCGCTAACCGGCGTGAGCAGCAGAAGGAGAAAGTGGTGCCGCCGGCGGAAACAGTCACCCCTGCGGGGCTGGAGCCGCTAAAGGGATCGAGGCCTGCACCCGCTAGATCCACACGGTTGGTGCTTCAGAGGAGGCGTCGCCAAAATGACTCCGATGGAGAGGAGGAAGGGGATGACGCGGAGACCATCGGGGCCCGCCAGCAGAAGAGGGCAAGACAGGCGCCGCCCAAGGTGCCCGTGGTCGCCGACAGAGAGGTGCAAGCGAGCGACCTGGACTCGTTTACCGCGTACTCAAAGTTCCTGACCGACCATGAGCGGGAATTTCTCTTCCACCTCTGCGAGCGGCTCGGGTTTGGCGGCCTAGAGGGGATTGTGCGCTCAACCGCCATTGATCAATCGCCCTTCAGCTCGGCCTTTGGGCATCTCTCTGTTGGGCTGCACGAGATGTTCCTGGCGGCATCGAAACAGCCCCGGGTTGAGCGGGAGCTAAGGGGGCAGGTAACTGATCTCCAGAGGGAGCTGGGGGAGGCCCAGGACAAGCTGGCGGAGGTGCAACAGCGGTTGACCAAGGCCGAGTGTGACGCGGCGGATGCTCGCGGCAAGCTGAATGTCGCCATTACTTGGGAGATTGAGAGGAACAACCGTGTGGCTGAGCTGGATAAAAACATAGCTCTGTTTTAGGATCAGCTGGCGGCTAAGGTCAAGAAGATCGAGATCATTCAGCGAGACTCTGCTGCCAAGTCCGCGGAAGTGAAGCGGCTGGAGGATGAGGTTGCCCAGCGGGAAACAGAGAGGAACCGAGTGGAGTCCGCAGCCGTGGAGGAGTTCAAACAGTCTGCGGCGTATAAGAAAGCGATGACTGAGGCCGCGAAGGCTGGTGCCGCCGCCAACGTGGAACTGCTGAATCAAAAGGGCGCCATCGACTGGGTGAAGGTGTCACAGCCCGCTGGGCCATCAGGTTAGAACGCACCGCCTACGAAGGGTGTGGTTCCCACTCAGGCTGAGGGTGCCCGCTCTGGTAGCGGAGAGAGCGGAGTACGTCCGGCGGACGACTCTCAGCGGACCCCACCTCCTACTCAGTCCGATGTCTCCCATGCTAACTTTCTTGCCGCCCACACTCGAGCGGATGGTACCATTATAACGCCAAGTCCTACCGCTCGTGGGTCCGATCTGACGAGCCGTCAGTCCGAGCAACAACCGCCGCCGGAGGGCGAGGACGTCGCTGCTGCCCCCCAAAATCCATGAAGATAGCTCCATAGCATTGAGTAGTGCTGCTGAGGCCTGTTTTTTTTTTTTTTTGTGCACCGCTAAGGTCTTTTTTGTATTTTGACAATATATTTGGGCGGGTAGTCCCTACCCATAATATACAGTTGGTTTTCTTTTGCTTCTGAGATGAATGTGTTTTCTGATTGTGTTGGTTGCATACTTATGGACCTCTTAGCGCTTTGACTGTTGTTTTGTGACTCAATGAAACATTAAAGGGATTAAAATTGTTCCAAGTGCACGATGTAGCGGACGTAGTCCGCCAAATATTGTTGGCGTTGCCAGTTGATTCTTGTGCTTGGACTTGGCGACAATGGTTTGACTAATTCCTCGTTTCATTGATAGCTGATATGTCAACGTTTACAAAAAGCGGGGTTGTACCCGTTGGGTAGCTTCCCTTAGCTAAATATTGAGTCAAAAGTTTAGCTAAGTCAAGATGCTCACAAGAATCAGTGAGGAAGATGAAGTCTAATTGGAGGGAAAACTGGTAGAAGGTCAAAATTGTTAGAGGGAAACTTGAAAAAGCCTTAACGTTTGGAGATCGTTAGTGAAGGCTATGGGCTTTCTGTGTTGTCAGTTTAATGACCCTTGGATTGAAATGAGCTGACGTGGCGAGCTGAGAGTGTTTTCCAAGCAGATTATAGCAAAATAAACTCTAACAGAGAAGCCGAATCCCCGATCATCACCTGGTACCCTTTCTGTTAAGGAAATTAGAATCCTTCCCGTCAAGGCTCACAAAGTAGACTGATAGAAAAGTAACAAACCACAAGACAAGCAACAAGAGAACACCGAGATTTAACGAGGTTCAGCATAAATCTATGCCTACGTCCTCCCGAGAGATACCCGTTCTTCACTATGAGAATAATTACAGTACAAGATACATTGAGCTAAATCACCATAACCCAAACCCATAACCCTTGTACACCCACACTCATAGAATTTCCCAAGAACTCACTCTCACCCAAGAGCTGTATTCACTCTTGACATCTCTGCTCCCTTACCCAAGAGATATACACTCTCTTGTTGATGATTGCATGCACCGACCATGCCTTGGTTTACTACCCATGCCCTCTATATATAGGCACCCCAATTATAATCCAATTGGTAGTAGGAAAACCAAACCTTCTTGTACAGGAAAAGATCCTATTCTAGATAGGAATAAACTTTGACATCAACCATGTCCAATTAGGAAGACTAACCAAGTTCAACTAGGACTTGCCTTTCCTAATTAATTCTCATCACATCCTAACAATCTCCACCTTGATGAGAATGCCATGCAAAATTACCTTGCACCATCTTTAACCATTGGCCTTTTTTTGTACCAGCAACACGTAGCCTGAATCAAATTGTGGTCCTCCTTGATTCGTAACGGCCAATCCTATGTGTAAATGCACCGAGTCAACAATCAATAGCTGACTCTGAAGAGGGACCTCAAAACAACCCCTTACCTAGCAGGATTTCCTTCTCACCATCATCTGAACTCGGAAACTTGTCAACGACGTCTCTGCTGTACCCGCAAACGAGACTTGCCTATGTGCACTCCTGTTTCCCATTATCCATTGAGGTCTGACGTACCAGATGATACCTACCACACTGTTCTCCCTGTATGAGGACCGTACCGCCATGTGTGATTTTTCAGCTCCACCTGCTATAAACACTTATAGCCTTTGGAAACCAACTAGCTCCTGAATATCAAATTCCTCTGTAACTTTGGGACATTGTCACACCACCCAAAGTACGCCAATCCCAAATCTAATATCCAGTCAAAGAACATGTGTCACCTATGGAGATTGTGAGAGCATCTCCATATGAAAATCGGTTTCTGCTACAGCAATGTCATCCAAGCCTTTCGCTTCATATGACCCTAGTCACGACACTTGTAGCATCCCTGCCTCTGGATTTAGACCTGCTATGATCACTAAATCCCCGACAGTTTTCCGTGCATTATCCACTGTCTTCTCCGGTTTCACATCCTTTCCCTTCAACACTTTACTAAGCCCCGTTGAACTAGGATGTCTTTCACTCACTTATACCCAAAGAGTGAAACTTCCTTTTCTGTCAAACTACTCCACCTCAAACTATGAGGCAATACTTGAAGCCATGACGAACAACCACGATTAACATGCAAACCTTCGGCGAACGAATACCACGAACGACGAACAAGCATGATCGCTGACACCACGAACCACCTTAGTGAGATATACACTCTCACCAACCATCATTCCCTTGAGTCATATCCTGGTCTCTTGCAACTCCACCTTTGATTAGGATTTTTCCTGAGTCTAGCTCGCACCACCTAGCCTCCGAGTCACTCCACCTATCGACTACCTTCGATTAGGACTTTCTTGAGTTTTTGACCCGCTCCACGTTGCTAGAAATTTTTCCCGAGCTGGCTCCACCTAATGCACTTTGAGTTAACACCTTAACCATCTAATTGACTCCACCTTGAATGATGAGGTGTCCCAGCCGAACCTTCGGCTCTGATACCACTTGTTAAGGAAATTAGAATCCTTCCCGTCAAAGCTCACAAAGTAGACTGATAGAAAAGTAACAAACCACAAGACAAGCAACAAGAGAACACCGAGATTTAACGAGGTTCAGCATAAATCTATGCCTACGTCCTCCCGAGAGATACCCGTTCTTCACTATGAGAATAATTACAGTACAAGATACATTGAGCTAAATCACCATAACCCAAACCCATAACCCTTGTACACCCACACTCATAGAATTTCCCAAGAACTCACTCTCACCCAAGAGCTGTATTCACTCTTGACATCTCTGCTCCCTTACCCAAGAGATATACACTCTCTTGTTGATGATCGCATGCACCGACCATGCCTTGGTTTACTACCCATGCCCTCTATATATAGGCACCCCAATTATAATCCAATTGGTAGTAGGAAAACCAAACCTTCTTGTACAAGAGAAAGATCCTATTCTAGATAGGAATAAACTTTGACATCAACCATATCCAATTAGGAAGACTAACCAAGTTCAACTAGAACTTGCCTTTCCTAATTAATTCTCATCACATCCTAACACTTTCTTGTAGGCCCGGTATTGAGTTCTAGTGCCCAGATTGTAATCATACTAATCATCAATCAAGGTTGCATAATAAAAATAAGCAAATAAAGAAAAGAAGAGGATGTGATTGCATGAGGTAAGCGTGACGTGGACGGTTTGGTGACTGGAAAGTAAGATTGGTGGTGAGAATGGGGGATCAAAGCGTGGTGGTGGTGGTGGTGGTGGATATTAGAATGTGGGTTTGCAATTCGCTTCAGGTCGCTTTCGATGGTGGTAGGTGAGAGAGCTGAGTTTGTCCTGAATTTGGAAAAGGTCCACTTTTTAAAGTAGGAAATATGTGAGTTCATTTCTACCAATCCAATCCATCTAGCTGATCTTCTTCTATCTTCTTATTTTCGTGTGTTTGAATATATTAGTTGTTTCTCATCGATATTCTCTTTGTTTCTAGTGAAAGCAAAAAAAAAAAAAAAAAAAAACCCTATTTTAAAGAATGATGGACAAGCTTAAAATAATTTCTACCAAAAACAAAAATAAGCTAGAAATAATCAATTATTAAAGGGTAACCTAGATATACCGCCATTTCCAACTAATCCTTTCCTTCCACATACTTGACTCACTATGCACTTAAAATATATCTTATTGTCTCACTAATCATGCACTCTTGTTGGTCATTAGCTGTATATTTTAGGCATATTTTGGTTGAAGGTTAGGCCAATTTGGGTACTGAAAGCGGTAATATCTAGACTCGTATTAAGGTTAGGGTGGAGAACAACATGTAGCTCTAGTTTTTTAGAGTACTTGTGTATAGATTCAAATTGAGTATGATTAAAATTAATGGCGGGATATCACTTATTATCTAACTACATACTTTGTTACATATGATGTGCTTCTAGTCGACTATAAATGAATCAAATAATCAAAGAAGAGTATGCCAATATTTTGAACAAGTACACGGCTGTATATTATATATCTCTCTCTTCTCCTTTTTCTCCATCACAAATTGTACGTATTGCTTACGAAATAAGATAATTATAATTGTACAGAAGAATGTATATGCATGTGGCCTGTTCTACGTATATAAGACTTTTTTCTTACGTACCAAGTCTCACATGTGTGATAGTCAACTTTATCTTAGCTCTAACTTAATCACTCATATAATCTTGATAATGTAGTTAATGTAACAATTTGTCATTCATTAATTATTAGGTCGTTTGATGGTGCGTGCATTCATGTAGCTAGGTAGACATATAATATAGCTAGCCAGACAGATGGTAATCACATTGTTGAAGAGTCTCAAGTTGTAAGGTGAGATATCAACATGGAAAAACAAAAAGGAGAAGTTGGGTGGTAATATATGGGACTTTTCTGGTAGATATAGCGCATGTGTTTTCAAATATGGAAGGTAAATTAGTATGACTTCGAACTTGTAAGGTAAGACTACCCCAAGGAAACCGATCACATTCATCTGCTTCAAAGTTCAAACGTAGACACCGTCAAAAAGCTACTTTAACGGCGACGGCAGCTGAAGATGCCAATGACATATATACTAGAAGCTAGATGAATTTGACTTTTGTGAATTCAATAATTTAGGTTATCCATTCGCAGCCAGTGGGGGTATTATGGACTTTCGATCTGTTACGTAGAAATAGTCATGCAGTACGATTTTCTACTTTCAGGCTGTCCTTGCATTGTTTTTCCACATCTGTTCATCACCATATGTAGAACTAGTCATGCAGACCGATTTGGTAAACACGTCGGTCTTTAATTTTCTTTGTTTCTTTTGATTTACAAACAACTAGCCCAGGTGAGATTAGGAGAGGGATTCGAACTTGGAATAAAAAGACATTTTTTGCTATTAAAGTTAGTTAGTTCGATGCAAAAATATGGTCTATCTATATGTGAAAGGTTAATAACGTGAGGGGCAGTTATTAGTGAACTAGTAGAATTTTTGGAAGGAAAATATATGAATACCTAAACTAATTTGGACCCGTCGATTCAAATTATATGGCTATTTAACCTGTAGTGTAATAATTAATATCACAATTTATATATTACACGATCCTTCAAAAGTGGATGTCAAAAATAAATAAATAAATATATATATATATATATATATTTTTTTTTAATCGAAGGAGGTCAACCATTTATTGAAATTGAAAAATTACAACGATACGATGCCAAAAGTCATCATGAAGGGAATAAAACAGTACAAAAAGAAAAGTACATATGATATATAAGAACTTAATAACGCAAGAGCAACAACATCGAGACGCAGCGCTGATTTTACACTACAGATTGCAGCCGTGTAGTGAATTGAGTAGTCGGTGGTTTGACTACCTATCGAACTCCAACACACAAAGTGACAAAAATCAACTTGGCGTCGGAATGAAGGCACTTTCCCACCTAAAGATCGAAGCCGGCCAAAGGTGTCAGAACATGGCCATGTTGGCAGACGATCTTTCACGAACAAATACCATAGAATTGGGTCTTGGATCCAATACCAGTAAATCACAGGAGCCCCAATCCATTCTAGCGAATCATAAAAAGCCCAACAAAGATTGTGCGCTGCAGTCCAAAACCAAACTCCACCTGGATCCCAGATCCGGCTCCATTTGTCAAGCCCACCCGGATCCCAGATCCGGATCCTGATGGCAACGATCTAGACAGCAGCGCCGTTGGACGCATCCCTATGACCTGCAATGGAGGAGACTGCCAAACTGCTATAGCCATCGCCGACCAACAAATCGCTGCCATTGAAGTCCCAACAAGCCGACACCACCTCTCGGCCATCGCCACCAGAACCCAATCCCTTCACCTCGCACCAGGATCCAACATTCTTCAGCCCCGTCCAGATAGCATCGTAGTCCCGGAATTGTAGAGAGATACCACCGATCCCCTCCAAAGTAGATGAAGATCCAAACCCACTGGTAGAAGAAGAAACCGGGTTCCCACCGCCCTTATCCTTCAACTATCAATCCGGCCAAGCACCAATCACCACCGCATCTGCAGCGAGACCTCGCCCAAAAACCCTGAGATCACTGGGGCTGCTTCCCGGATCCCACTCGTCCCAGTAATCACCGCCTACCTCTGATGGTGTACCAACAGTAAGTTGGCCCACTGACACAGCCCCAGCAGTGCCCAAACTCTGCTCAACAGACACACTGCCTCCGAAGACAACGAAGACGAAGATGAAGGGGCAAAAGCCTGAAATTTTCTCCATGAATGGAGTAGGTATAGGTCACGACGAACAAGAAGGGCCGCCGCACCGCAAACCCTAGCAGAGCGTCCTGCTAGGTCAGTTTATGTTGATGACACACAAAAAATAAATAAATAAAAGTTGTTTTGTCTTCAAACTATACCAAACATTATACTGTTTGTCATAATAGTATAGCTTTTGCCAGGACAAACTATTGTGTTTGAAACTTTGAATATTGTCTTTTTAAAAAGAAAAACAATTGAAATTACTACAAACCTTCTTTTCTCTTTCAAAAAAAAAAAATGATGAGAAGGGTGGTTCTAGTTGGACCTCCAAATTTGATATTTGGACTTCTAATTTTTATCAATTATTAATAGACTATGTCAAGTCATATGAAAAGAAAAATAAGGATAATGAGTAAAAAATGGAATATATATATATATATATATATATATATATATATATATATATATAATACTCTTCGCACCTCCCACAAATATAACATTCAGTTAATTTTTTTTTTCCTAGAATTTCCTTATATTGCCTATATTGTTTTATAATTTACCTAAAACAATTAGGTAAAAATAATAATTTCTATACATGGTCCATCATTTAAGAAAAAGTAAATTCAAAACAATCTGATTTGGAATTTCCTTAACTAAATTCAGTGAATATTATAATATAGTTATTACTCGATCTTCCAACCCAAAACCCTTGAAATCCTTCTTTTAGCAAATTCAAAGGGATTCCAGGAACATGTCAAGATTGAGAACTAACCTTTGATTAATGGGGGAGGATTCAGTGCACCGATGTGCATTTACACCGACATAAATGGATGGTTAAATTATATTAAGGATTAAATACTTGTTACTCCTTATGCTTTTCTCCATAAAACAGTATAGTCCCTCACCTTCTAAATTAAACAAGTTAGTCTTTAATCTCTCAATTCTCATACAAAAGGTCCAGTCCGTTAACTCTCCGTCCAAAACTTCAGTTAACCCGCTGACATGGCAGTTTCTGCCTTGCCAACTCAGCTCGATGGGGACCAATTTTAAAGGTAAATACCTATTATAACCCTGAGTTCATCCCTATTTATTTTATTTTTCAATTCTTTTTTATTCTTCTTTTTCTTTTTTCTCAATGCTTAATTACCTTTTTCTTCCTCCTCTCCCCGAACACCGGAAAACAGTGGCCATCTTCCTCACTTGAGTTTGTATCTCCAACACCAAAGCTAGATTGTCTCCAATATCCACCATCTAGAACACCACTAAAAAGCTATCAAAATCAACCACAAATATATACACACACACACACACACAGATCCTATCCAGAGCGAGGTTAGAGTTTAGGGTCACTTTTCGGTCCCATATGCACATCTAGATCGTTCAGTTTTTAGGTACTAATGTATAGATCATCTCTGCAAAATTTCAGTCAAATTGATGATCTATAAGGTATCTAACTCGTTTAAACCAATGGACGAACTAAATCTGTCCAACCTGAACCGTACTAGCTTTAAGGCAGTTATCAATGCCTTAACGACCATCAATTTGACTGAAATTTTGCAGAGATGATCTATACATTAGTACCTAAAAACTGAACGGTCGAGATGTGGATATAAGACCGAAAAGTGACTCTAAACCCTAACGTCGCTCTGAAATGTTAGAGCGAGGCATCGCTCTGGATAGAATATATATATCAGAGTGTTCATTTTAAAGGTCTATGTCTGGTCTGTAAGTCATTTTGGTAAGAAAACAAAGAGATTCTGCGACTGGGTTTGGCTCACAAGCTCACTCCAAATCTGCAATGGAGAGATAATGGCTTAAACCACTGAAGTTTGGCCCAACTCGGCTTCATTTATAATGTCAATTTCAGAGAAATCTCGGCCAAGCTCCACTGCTTCTTCTTCATCGTCAATTTCAGTAAATGAGTTTGATCCATTGCTGAAAGATTTGAGTGAGAAGAAGCAGAGCTTTCGCCTGAACGTGGTGTCATTGGCGTCAGAGTTGAAGCAGGTTCGGAGCCGATTAGCTTCACAAGAACAATCATATGTTAAAGAAACTCTCAAAAGACAGGAAGTAGAGACAAAATAGTCTATCAAGGAACTAATTCTTATACTCCAAAACCTGGTTAGCAATCGAAACCCAGTTCATCATAAAGTTCGAACCTTTCTATTCATTGACTAACACCCTTTAGGGGGGTGTATTGTATATGGAATTAGTGGAACTTTTAAAGAAATCTATGGAATTTAAAAGTCTGGGTGTATTCAATATAGACTTTTAACAGTCCATGAAAGTCTTGAGGTATTCAATTAGGATTTTTAAAGACTTCATGAATTCCACCAAAATCTAGGGGTATTCAATTAGGACTTTTAAAAATAAATAAAAGTACAGAGGTATTCAAAATATCATTCATACTTATGGAATTAGAAAATCATGGATAATCATGGACTTTATAGTATTAACTATACATACCAAACTCCAATAATTTTCCAGCCTCCAGACCAAAGATTTCAAAAAGTCTATCAAAGTTTCCTCTTCAAAAAAAACAAAAAAGTCTGGAGCCCTAATAGCAATAAAAATGATTTATGAAACCCTAAAACTCAAATATTGTGGTCTAACCCTAAGACCTTGAACCATACTAAATTTTATCTTATTAATTAATTATTCTCATTAATTTGAATTTATATTATGGTTCAAAAAAAGGTTGAACAATTGAATTTCAATTGATTGATTATAGATCAAGACATTGACCAATATTGCTACAATATATGTTAATCAGCGAAAACAAAATTGATGAGAATAATTAACCATAAACATCAAGTGATCTATATTGTATATTTATGTTGTTGGGAGATCAGGAATGAGAACAAACTGGCTAGACAGACTAACAATCATTTATTAGAGTCAATTTCTATTAGAAGATGCTGGAGCATTGAGCTCAGCTACTATACTTCGAAGAGCTGCAGAGCCTCTCTCTCTAAAACCTAGAGAGAGAAACCCGATTTGAGATTTCAATCCCCCTCCTCCCCCACTCTCCCACCCAGATCTTGATCCATCCGGATCTAGATCGACGGTTGAAGAGCTGGGGGATGCCACAATAGCAAAGGCTTCAACTCCTTTTCCTTCCATCTCCACTGTTCATCATCTTCCTCAAGCTGTTTTCAGCTTTTTCTCACCCTTGTGGTGATTTTGTACCCTTTGTGGTGTATTACCTGGCTATGTCCAGCACGGGAGGACCTTGTTCCTCGACTTTTCTCTTTTTTTTTCTTCTCATTGTCAGACGATCCCTCACGTTTCCAGGTCAAAAATCAAACAACCCTACAACAGATCTCTTCTCTCCATCCTCAAACTCCAGGAAGTTTCCTATGGCTGCAATTACAAAGTGCAAGTCACTTACCTAGGCGAGTATGGGTGCTCACGCATGGGTATTTTACCCCCCATTCTCCATTGTTACTGTTCTTGTTCTAGTTCTGGTTCTATGCTTTGGATCTCTGATCCTGTTCGGCAGCCAAGGCTTCTTCTTCGTCTTGATGGTGGAGGAAATGATGTTGTTGTGAGGGATTTCATCCCTTTGGTTGTTGTTTATATTTTGATTTGTGTATTGGGAGTTAGATGGCATCGGTTCACCATTACCGATTTTCTGGTTGTTTCAGTTTACGGCGTCACTTCGGTGAAGGTTCGTGGCTGGCGGCGGCGCGGTTTGGATAGCAGTAGCTAGGGTTTCAGTAGTAAGCTGTGCCTCTTACTGGGCCTATGCTTTAGTTTTTATTGTTTTAAGGATTAGTTTCCTGATACTGGTTCTTTTGGAGCCTAGGAGGAAATTAATTTTCCGTTTTAGTTTTATGTCTGTTTGGGCCTGTTCAACAGATTGGTAATGTGTTTCTATTTTCAGCCCATTGGGCTAGCTGTGGGGCAGTTTAATTGATCCCCTTTTCCAAAAAAAAAAAAAAATACTGGAGCATTGAAGAGACAACAAGTTATTATTTTGTTTTGTGTTTGGGCTGCATTTGTTTTATTTTTTTTTTGTTTTTGTTTTATATTTTGTACATCCTAAGAAATCTGTAGAAGTCATTCATAATAAAGTATATAGATTTTCATGAATCAATAAAAGTCTATTGCTAAAATCAATGGTTTTAAGAAATCCATAACAGTCTATCAACTTTTTAAAGAGTCTGTGGACTTTTCAAAAAGTCTGTCATTTAAAAAAAGTCTGCTCAAATCCAAATACAATACACCCCCCTTAATTCCAATGTTTCCAACACTTGTTGAAGACTTCAGTTGCAATATCAGGTCCAATCTCAAGTAATCAATCTAGTAGTTGCATCAGCTATGGCTTATTCGGATTTCAGTTTGGCAGATCCAAACCTAGAAGACGAAAACTCCAACTGCCTAAACTTCAGCACCAAGAACAGCACAATCCCACACCCAAACCCCAACGCAAAGCTAGACCCAGTCAACGAAAGCGCAACACAAACCAACATCACAAACGACTCCTCTTTCAAATTCATGTCCTTAGATGCCATAGCCAATTCAATCCCAGCAAATAGCAAAAGCACCCCAAGAATTCCAATTGGAAACTGATTCAAAATACTCACAACTGAATTCCAAAACACCCAAGCAAGAACCAGTTTCTCGATCCCCAAAAACACAACAGAAGCGCCACTCCGGCCCTCGAATCGGTATTGCCCGACTAGTCCACTAGCTCCATGGCACACTGGCATTGCCCCGAACCAGCACCCAACAAAGTTCATGATTCCAACACTAATCGAAACGCCAAGATTTCTGGCCTAAAACAAAAATGGAAAATGGAAGATGATTGGGGAAGATGAAGAAGGTAAGCAAAGAAAAAAAATTGTAAAATAAAATAAATAGGAAGGAACTCAGGGTTATAATAGGTATTTACATTTAAAATTGGTCCCATCGAGCTCAGTTGGCAAGGCAGAAACTGCCATGTCAGCGGCTTAATGGAAGTTTTGGACGGGAGTTAACGGAATGGACCTTTTGTATGAGAATTGAGAGATTAAGGACTAACCTATTTAATTTAGAAGGTGAGGGACTAAACTGTTTTATAGAGAAAAATATAAGGAGTAACAAGTATTTAATCCTTATATTAAATACACTTTTAGGTTATTAATAAAAATATTAATTATAAATATCAAGGGTTGAGATCATCTTATAAGTGTTGGGTCATTTGCACAGTCGGTGCATAGAATAATTTCCATTAATTTTGGTGGAGGAGAGACCTATTCATAAGAGAGCAATATCATGTCATTTTGATTCATTATTCTTCTCGTGTTTGAAGATAGATATAAAAAGTAGAGTAATATATTGTTGTATCTCATGTTTAAGGGTGTTTTGGTAAAAATAAGGAGGTCTACTTAGCTTTTTAAGTATTCTAAAAAATAAATTAGAGATATACTAAGTGTGGGAGATCCAAATAGCAAATTTAGAGGTCTAACTAGAACCACCTAATGAGAATAAAGTTCAGTTTTTTTTTTTTAAAAAAAACAAACTAAAAAACCCTATCATTAATCACAAACATCAACGTAGTGGAGGATGAGATCCATATTCCTCCCAAGTTGACTTTAGGTTTCTGGACTGGGACAAAGTAGAGTTCATTATATCCTTCGATATCATTAATTACAAATGGTATATAGCAAATACGCGACTTTGCTTTCTTTTTTTCTTTCAATGAAGAGCCTTTTGGTGAGCCGCGATGACTCATTCCTTCAGACTCTTCAAGGCCGGCAAAACTTCGAGGACTGAGTTTCTGTAAATGATCAGAAATTAATAAATTATTTGTATAGGTATTGATTCGTTTAGGATGAATCTTTTCTTAATATTGTTTTGGTAGTTAGGAATAAGCAATTACGAGAGAGCAAGACTCGTAGTTAATACCATGGTACCATGATACCATCATTACCATGGTTCATAACTTCATGCCAAAACAACAAATATAGTCCCTACCGGAGCCAATGAATCCAAGAATGTCATAGATATTGACATATAGTTAATGTAGTAGCTATAGCCAACTGTTAACTTGCATACACATATGCAAGCTTCATTACTTCAGAAAACGACCTTTTGAAAAGAAAAAAAAAATTAACGACAATTTTTAGTGATGTTGTCATTTTTTTTCCTCAAAAACATTGTTGCTAGCTATATCGATTTCCAATAACCCATCATATCGATATCCAAGCGACATGACAAAAAAATGTGAATCCACATCACATTGTTACAGCAACAACACTATACATACCTTAATGTCCGTTACATGGGTATTCTAGCCTTACAAGATGATCTTTGCTGGTTCACACGAAATTCCGCATATCCCATGTTATATATGCGTACTATGAGAAGTTCTTATGTACGACAGTTGTGCCATGTGTGTGGCATGGGTAGCTAATCAGGGCCATGCAAGAAGGTAATGGATAATGTTTTGGCTATTTCACTTTAATAAAATAAGGTAGTTTCAAAATACAATTAACAGAAAGAGATGTGATTGACTAGTCATACCAACCACGTGATATGGCTGCCGTATTCAAGATTTTCACTAGATACTATATTGATGGTTTCCCTTCAAGTATAAATTGAGCATTAATTTCTTCCTTCTTATGGATGTAATGAACAAACTTTTATAACAAGCTAAGAGACTCTAAAAAGCAGGAGATTATTCAAGCTTTTGAACTTTCCAATTAGGAGTAAACACTCAATATAAAAAGGACCTTCTTGCATATTTAGAATTAAATGCAAGTTTATTTATATAGAATGTAAAAGTGATAAATCAAGTATAAAATTTTAAAACGGGCTAAACCATAAACCCTAGACTTCGGTTGCTGGACACCGATTATTAGTCGCCTGACTTCGGTCTCTGATCACTAGATTTCCGCGACCAATCACCAGACTCCGATCTCCCGTTACCGGAATTTGGTGGCCGGTCACCAGAGTCCGACGAAGTCTCCGATGACTTCTCTCTCTCTAAGTGATAAAGAGGGAGAGGGCAAAATTGTCCTAAAAATCAATAAATAAAATACTTAATTGGGTATTAGGGCAAAAAATATATAATTTATTGGATAAATATGCAATCTCATAAAATGATTGGGTAAGTGGGGTCAATGTAGTTCAAATTTGGGTAAATGAACATTTTTCTTAGTTATATATCTTTTAATGCAAAGACCTATTAATTTAAGTTTCCATTTTTTTGAATAAAGGATAATTCCATTGATAATAACGCATGCCAAGAAGGCCATTACATACCCATCCGCTGACACATAACAATGGCCAGACAAAACTTCGTAGAGGAGCCACAGTGATACATAGGATAGACCGACTATATTTGAACTTATCGCTCGCAAGAAAGCGAGCCTATAAGCTATGGAAAAACATAGCAAATAGACAAGCCTAAACAAACACTCGTTTGGGTCCTAAAAAAAAAACAGGGAACATAGAGTAATTAGACAAAAGCTAAAAATATAGGGTTGGGCCAAATGCCTAAACCCTAGCCCAAATTTAGAAGTTACTGGACTAGGGTAGAAACCCGAGCCCAACAAACTGAAGCCCAATATGGTAGTTAGCCAAGAAGATCACCCACAGCCCATCAACCAGGTTTGGGCCCAGTCCTCCATCTGCTCCCATCCCTCAGCATGCATCACTTTCCGGCCTAGTTTGGTCAGATCCCTGCCGCCAACATGCCTCGTCGCGATCCACACCACCATGGTAGCGATCTAAACCGCCTCGAGCACATCGTCGACCTGCATCACCACCAATCAAACACAGTCCCCGATCCGGTTCTGCATAGCCCCTCACCGCCATGGATCGAAAACCCCGTCGGTGCCGTCGGTCCAAGAAGACCTCCACGGGGATTGACAACCAGCCTGTAACGACACAGCCCACCGCCGCCGCCTCCAGCCCAGCCAACCAAAACAGACAGAGCCAAGAACAAACCTCTCCAACAGAGTCCCAAGGGCAGTAGCTATCGATCCCCCGTCCGGCAGCACATCCCAAGACGGCAGTGAGGCCGGAGGCCACCCCGACGCCCGAGCACTGCCGGACGAGACTGATGTTGCAACAAACGGTGAACCTCGGCCTTAGGGTTTCTCAGAGAGCTCCTTGAAAAAGTTCCAACTCCCACATTCAAAAAAATAAAAATAATAATAAATAAATAAATAAATAAAAATAAAAATAAAAATAAAAATTAAAAATAAAAAATAAAAAAAAATAAATAAATAAAATATTAATTTAAGTTTCCATTTGTGTTGGTAAACGCAAAGAAACTCATGAATCAATATAAATCTCAATTTCCTTATTCTTTTTTATCCAATTAAGACAACAACTTTTCAAAGGAAAATAATCTGTCATTAACTTATGAATAACGATTACATGATGCACTTTATAGTTATATTCAAACGTTTAAATCCAATGTTAAACCTATTAAGTATTATCTCGAGATTTAAATTCATACCGTATTTACAAAAAAACCGATCAAGAATTTTCACTATTTAACACCAGCTACGCGTACCACCAGAAAAAATAATAATATCAATATTACCTAAGAATAGAGAGATGCAAAATTCATGTGAAGACAAATAATCCAAAGTTTATTTTGTATTGTTTCACAATTAAGTTTGAAAATAAAATTTTCAAAAAAACCACATTATGGTGGTCAGAGAAGCATCATAGCACAACGATCCTCGAGCACCCACGACGCATCCAAAAACCGCAACCACTGGATTTTCCCTCACCGCCAACTGCTGACGTGTCACAACTCCACTGGCTTCACCAACAGACAAATTCCTACTGGGCTCCACATCCTATAAAAACAACACTCCTCCACCAACCCCCCGGATTCACCTACTCCCCCCCCCCCCCCCCCCTTCCTTCATCTCCGTCAAACCCAACCTTAACGCCGTCAAATCCCATCCACGTTTTACGGCTCCACCCACCCCCACAATCGCCACACAACTCACCTAACGCCCTCCCCTTAAACCCGTCTACTCTCTATAAAACCTCCCCCGTAATAACCACCAAACCTCCAAAACCAGCTCACTCACACAACCCACCATTTTTTTCTCTATCTACACACCGCCATGGATCTCCTCCTCTTGGAGAAGACCCTAATGGGTCTCTTCGTCGCCATCGTGGTCGCCATCGTTGTGTCCAAGCTCCGAGGCAAGAAGTTTAAGCTGCCTCCGGGTCCGATGCCGGTCCCGGTGTTCGGCAACTGGCTCCAGGTCGGCGATGACCTCAACCACCGCAATCTGACAGACATGGCCAAGAGATTCGGCGAAGTGTTCATGCTCCGCATGGGGCAGCGCAACCTCGTCGTCGTGTCGTCGCCGGACCTGGCCAAGGAGGTCCTCCACACGCAGGGGGTCGAGTTCGGCTCACGAACACGAAACGTCGTGTTCGATATCTTCACCGGCAAAGGACAGGACATGGTGTTCACCGTTTACGGCGAGCACTGGCGGAAAATGAGACGCATAATGACCGTTCCGTTTTTTACCAACAAGGTGGTGCAGCAGTACCGCCACGGCTGGGAGGCGGAGGCGGCTGCGGTGGTGGAGGACGTCAGGAACAAGCACCCCGAGGCCGCCACGAGTGGGATGGTGCTACGTAGGAGGCTACAGCTGATGATGTACAACAACATGTACAGGATCATGTTCGACAGGAGATTTGAAAGCGAGGAGGATCCCCTGTTTGTGAAATTGAAGGGTTTGAATGGAGAGAGGAGCCGGTTGGCGCAGAGCTTCGAGTATAATTACGGCGATTTCATTCCGGTGCTCCGGCCATTCCTCAGGGGGTACTTGAAGATCTGTAAGGAGGTGAAGGAGAAGAGGATTAAGCTCTTCAAGGACTATTTCGTCGACGAGAGAAAGTAAGTGGTTCGCTGTCGATCGTAATAATTGATTGA
Source organism: Rosa rugosa (assembly GCF_958449725.1). Taxonomy (NCBI): domain Eukaryota; kingdom Viridiplantae; phylum Streptophyta; class Magnoliopsida; order Rosales; family Rosaceae; genus Rosa; species Rosa rugosa. The sequence goes on from NC_084821.1 coordinate 8,302,431, forward strand.
ATTTATTTCTTTTTCTTTTCTGCGTTATTTTTTTATGGGATTTCTTGTGACTTTTGCTATCATTCATTTCTTTCTGAACTGCTCTGGGTGTCATGCTGCCGTGTTGAAACTTGGACCTAATAGGGTTCATCTCTTTCAGTTTCCTTTGGGTATGGGTCTCTTTCAGTTTTGGAGTTTAATTTTCACATGACGTATTTTAAGCTGTTTATCATGGATTTGGTGCTGTGGGCCGGGATCAATGTTATGATAATAAACCCGCCGATATTACTTTATGACGCACTAAAACGAACGTTTGTATTACTTACGTATCGTTTGATCAGATCATGAAATTATATTAAAGTTTTAGAACTGTTGGAAAAACCGAAAGACTGTGAAGTTATATTGTACGACAAAATAGTTTAGATGAAAAAGTTGTTTGTTTCTAGTATAGAAGATTCCTTTTTGTTCTATATAATGGTGGCACTGGCAGGACCATTCTGAAGAATTTTCGTGTCTGACTTTCCATTTACGCGTGGAGAGAAACTTGCGTGGGGCACCCGCACCACGTGTCCCTAGGGCCGACCAATCACCTCCCAGCAGGGGGTGTTTTGGGTATTGTATATTTAAGGAGCAGGGGTATTTTCGGAAAAGAGAAAAAAATTTCTTCCTCCTGATTGGCCTGCCGTAGGGACACGTGGTGGGGAAACCCCCACCTAAGTATTTGCCTTACGCGTGTGATTTAGTTTGTATCCATAGTCTGACAATTGTTTAACCAGGAAACTTGCAAGCACACAAGCCACAACTAATGAAGGGTTGAAGTGTGCCATTGACCATATCTTGGACGCTCAGCAGAAAGGAGAGATCAACGAGGACAATGTCCTTTACATCGTCGAGAACATTAACGTTGCCGGTAAGTCGGACCCACTCCACTCATATCTCGAACTCTCAGTCGTAAATCCTTTTATGTTATTATCTGTTTTATCTTGATATATTGCAATATCTCCAAGAGTCTTGTGCGGAAATGATAAAACATGATCTCAAAAAAGCAAAAGATCACCAATCAAAAGGACCATTTAAAATTACAACTTGCAACCTGAAAATTAGGCGATTTATGTCAGAGGTATTAATGTGTGGACCAAAATATTAATTGCATGTGCAGTTTTGGCATGTAACAGTTTCAGGATAAGCTTTTTGGTTTCTATCAAAACATCGTTTGTTTCTTATTTTTGATTTTACAATCACGGAATCTGAGTAGGAAAGGACCAAAGCTCAAAGTGCACATCAACGTTCACGAGCGAACCTTTGTTGGTTTTGAGTAGTTGTGCTGCTTAAGGCTCTTCGTTTTGCAGATTAGGTACATAGGTGAAACACCAGGTAGCTTTTTAGTTTAACACTCTGAGTCGCTGATATAGTGATATGTTTCATTTTCAAGATTAGGTTAACCTTCCGTCTAACTTTTCTATTGCGGTTCCGTGTGATCATGCTAACCACTCATCCACTAGAATATGAACTTCATATTTTTATACAACACGCTTTGTTCTTACCAACCCCCGCCACATAGACATACCAACAACAACATGATGATTATGAAAACGCTATGTTGTAGTACTATTAATACAAATAATTATCATCGAGAATATATTATTTGAATCTATTAACATATGAGGTAAGTTTGTCGACAACTAACGTTCTACAAAATTTGTAAACAGCCATTGAGACTACACTATGGTCAATCGAGTGGGGAATCGCCGAGCTTGTGAACCACCCCGAAATCCAGAACAAGCTGAGGGATGAGCTCGACACCGTCCTCGGCCGTGGTGTTCAAGTCACAGAACCAGAAATTCATAAGCTGCCGTACCTTCAAGCAGTGGTCAAGGAAACCCTAAGGCTTCGCATGGCAATCCCCCTCCTCGTCCCACACATGAATCTCCATGATGCTAAGCTCGGAGGCTTTGACATTCCGGCGGAGAGCAAGATCTTGGTGAATGCTTGGTGGCTAGCAAACAACCCTGCACACTGGAAGAAGCCAGAGGAGTTTAGGCCCGAGAGGTTTTTGGAAGAGGAGTCCAAAGTTGAGGCAAATGGCAATGACTTCAGGTACCTTCCGTTTGGTGTCGGCAGGAGGAGTTGTCCCGGCATTATTTTGGCACTGCCGATCCTTGGGATTACTTTAGGACGTTTGGTCCAGAACTTTGAGCTCTTGCCTCCTCCAGGACAGACTCAGCTTGACACAACAGAGAAAGGAGGACAGTTTAGTCTGCACATCTTGAAACATTCCACCATAGTTATGAAGCCAAGGACATAACAGATGTAATGTGTGGGGTGATTTTGAATTTGTGGAATTCCAGAGACAAAAGTGGATGAATATGGTTATGTTGTGGCTTGTGTAAATCTATGAACTTTTAATTAATGAATGGCTTTTGAAACTTTGCAATAAGACTTATTTATCTTACTTTCATGGCTTGAAGTAACCGAAGAAAAATGTAGGTTTTTGCGTTATTTCTATTCTCTCTCCCCGGTACTAGAATAGGTACTGAAAATTGAAATTAAAGACTTCCTTGAAATGGAAAAAAAAGAAAATTATAATTTTCTTTTTTTTCCATTTCAAGGAAGTCTTTAATTTAGGGTTAAAATTAAGAAAAAATTTTCTGAACTTTCAGTAAAATAATGTTTAGGAGAGAGATTGACAAACACGAGACTCCGATTCGAGAGTAGAGTACTAACTCCCTCTATGTGGAAAAAATTGAGCCGTAGATAACCATGAGGTATGTCACATTTTCTTTGCTCACCTACCCTAGCTAGCTACTTAATTCATTCTAAAGTCTAAACTATACCAAGTTACCAACCCCAAGTGTTGATAAGCTAGGTTTAGAATCATCCATACAAGTTTTACGTACGTTTATAATGAATAATGAATTGTGTCCGACAGTAAGGTATGGTGTAGAAGGGCTTCTCGTGCACATCTTTTTAACTTCATGAAGTCAGAAAGGGTTTGTGCTGAATGCTTTCAACCAAAAGATGTCTTGTACATGCCAATTGGAGTTATCCTCAACCATTGCTGGACTTGACAACTGATTGAGGTTCCTTATTCATTATTCTTTCCATGGTGGCCTAAAGATTGAATGGTATGTACAATTATTTGCTACCGCTATCAGGGACCCTTTCAATCAATGTGATTTTACCGAAGAAAACAAATTAATAACTCTTAAGAAAAAGAAAAAAAAAACAAATCAATATGTCATAGCTTGTTGAGTTAAAGTTCACTTATACTCTAATCATTTTAATGCTCTACCTAGTTATTACTACAAGGCTCGACAATATAGACAATTATTAAGTTCACTCAAACATGAATGTATTTGTCCGGCCACTATCATTTAGAATTAATGAATCTACATCTTGATCACATATGATGATTGTAACAGTTCTTGTTTTACAACATAAAGTCAATATCATTTCTACAAAGAAACAATCAAATCGATAATTTTTTTTTTTTTTTCCTGAATCAATTCTAAGCTGGATTGTGAATTTCATTCATCACAAGCCAGAATGATTATTACATTCCCCGCTGTCATATATAGACAAACAGTAAGATGTGGTAGCTAGTACCGACAGTGGTACGTAGGAATAGGCATAGTGTCATATACATCTATTGCTCCATGATTACAAATAGCTTGAATCATTTTTTAGTATTATTCTGGAAGATTTGCTAGGACGCTGAAAACAAGATAAATAAGGAATAAGGTGCACAAAACAAAAGTGCATAGGTCCCTAAAAAGGAAATTATTATAAATAAATAAGCTAAAAACTATCTAAAACCATAATAGCCCAGTGAAGCCCTAAGAGTCCAAGCCCAAAGCCCCGACAGGATTAGCTCAACCCCAGCCCAGTCACCACTTCGTTCGCACATCGATTGCATTGAACAACACAGCTAAAAACAATCCTCACCGCCAGATCCCCTTTGACAACCTAAAAGTTTCAAACGTTAACTATTCCCAATAGATCCGAACCCGACTAGATTGAAACAACCTGAAAGACATTCAAAACGTCCCAGCATCACCAAAGGCCGATGTCTCACATGGAATCGATGAGGAGCAAGAACCAAATCCATCCCATTCTGTCAAGACCGCCCCTGTAAGCACAACCACCGCGCCTTAGAAGTGATAACTAGAAAAACCATTGCCGAAAACAATCCAGTCAAAACTTTGAGCGTAGCACTCCCAAAGATCCATCGCTAAGCACTAGTATCCAAACACCCATCCGGCAGCAGACCCACATCGTTGGCCTGCCTAAACATCACGGCCGCTGCCGGACAAGTAGGAATTCGCAGAAGTTGACCCTCTTTTCTTAAGGTTTTTTAGAGCAGCGATAAGAATCACAAGAATACTGTGTCATTTATTCACTTTCTCCCAATACTTACGAATAAAGGTGGCAAACGGGCTGCTAGGCCAAAGCACGGCACGAGCCCAGAACATTTAAAAGCGACCTGGCACGACATGAGCCCATTAGCGACCGAGTATGACCCAAGCACGTTATTCTAACTGGTCGGGCTAGGCCGAGCAACATTGGCCTAATGACCCGGCTTGGCCAAAGCCCGTTATGGACCCGACATGGCCCGAGCACGACGTATTGCAGGTCGCCGCCTAGCTCGTTTCTATAAAGATAATATATAATTTGTAAACAATAAACTTAAAACATTAAATTTTAAAGACTAGTTTTCAGGGTACATGTTGCAACTATTTAATGAATACTTTCCGTTTCTATAGTATAATATTTATTATATTTTTTATAATATAAAGATAATATATAATTTATAGACAATAAACTTATTACATTAAATTTTAATGAATAGTTTCTGGTAGTACATGAGTTACAACTTATATTTATAACACTGCGCTCGACTAATTTTAATTTTCGGCACAATACAAAAGGCACAACCCTTTTATTGGCCCGACACGAGCACGGCTTGGCACATTGTGGGCTTAGGCCGTAAGCCGGATTGGGCTTGATGTTTTATTATATAGGCCGGCCCGAAGCCCCATTAAGTTAGTTGGGCTGGCATGTTTGCCACCTCTACTTACGAAACATAAGAGATATTGATCAATTGAGAATTAAATGTACTTCAATAAATGGATAGTTATGACAACATTTTGTCTTAAGTGATCCATCAACTATTTAATACTCATGAAAAACTGAAAGAAGATCTCTAATGTACAATCTCTTTACATTTTTAAACATGAACTATTCAAATAATGAAACTGTAAAATAAGAATACGTTAATGCCTCCTCCCCCCCCCCCCCCCCCCCAATTCAATGTGTTCTTATTCTGCTAGCTCCATAGAATTTAGATTCTATTTCGTTCCTGGTGGTCGGTACCTAAAGCCTAAAATGGTTGGGCTTAAAGCTAGGAAAGTAGCTGTACATACATGTACATTTGCAAGCATAATTAGCTATAATGGGCTACGCTCGTTGTACCGCCAGAAGTACTAATTCCCACCAAAGGAATAGCATGCAGATACACAGCCAGGCGGGCAACAGCCTGAGCCTCGAATCACCCTCAGATCACCGCCGCGCCAAGATAACATCAGAAGCTCCCAGAGCTGGGGACTGAAGCACATCAGTCCCACATCGAAAACAAAGAGAAGATCAACCTCCTCCTCACCTATAAAAGGTTCTCTCCTCTCTCCTCATTAATCACGCATTTAATACTTACTTACTGTTACTTTGTCAACATAAATACATTGACTAACTTAGGCATCGGAGAGTTGAAGACCGCCCAGCGCGGTCTCCCTCTGACGCCCTCTGTATTTTACTTGACAGGTAGCGGAAACGTTGAGAACATCACAAGTATCGATCCGCCTATCGGATCAGCGTTAACAAAGGTTTAGCTACCGCTGAACTTTTAGACATTAACATTGGCACCGTCTGTGGGAATCCTTGAACAAAAGGTCATCCCACCACATTCACCATGACTAACGGTAGCGGAGGAAACGCTGAAGAGCAGGCGGACCAATCCGCCGTTCCCCAACCCTCCGACCCAGCGGTAGACGTTAACCGCGCACTATTCACAACCCCAGCTAACCCCGGCGTTGAGGCAAATCCAAGCAGCAGCCGCCCACCGGGCCAAGATCTCATCACTATGTACGAGCTGGCACTGGAGGACCTTCACAAGGCAAACAGAGAGCGTGAGGAGGAGCGCAAGGAGAAGGCTGAGGCCCAAAAACAGGTGGCTACGCTGATGTCACGTTTTGATGAACTAAAAAGGACGCTGGAAGCCACCGCCATCCAGCGCAGAGCGAGCAGTCACGCAGCACCAGGCGTAGTCGGCCCAACACTGGAACATTGATACCAGGGCCAGTCATACATATGTAGGTACCGCTGGACCCACCTGAACTATTGGGGATGGGGCCACTGCCCATCCCCCAACTAATGTTGGAACAAGAGGCGGAATCATTGCCGCACACCAACCACTCGGAAGCTAGGGCGAGGACTGAAGGCAATCCGCCTGCGCCAGGTCCAGCGGAATATCCAGGCTGGTTCCGTCGGCGATGCAACCGCCCAGATATTGGAAAGGATGCAACAACTGGAGTAGAGATTAATCCGGGCGGAGTCGGGCGCCCTAGCGCCAACTCAGAATCCACTTTTCGCTTCCAGACCTGGACCCTTCACCGCTGTGATTCTGCAGGCTATCAGACCAGCGTATGTAAAAACCCCAAAGATGTCACATTACATCGGCATGTCTGACCCCTTCGTCCATATGGACACCTTCAAGAAGGTCACCAACAACAAGGGATTTGACAACGCCACCCTGTGCCACTTGTTCAGCGAAACGCTGGATGGTGAGGCTATGAACTGGTTCTTCGAGTGTCCGCCAGGGTCCATTGATTCATTCCATGCACTATCACAAGCCTTCCTCTCTCGGTTCATCTTATTGTCCGCCGGACATCACAACACAAGTCAGCTGTTCAGCGTCAAGCAAGGGGCAGACGAATCACTGAAGGCATTCGTCACAAGGTAGCGAGCGGCAGCATCTCAGTGCCGCGATTTAGACAAAACAATGGCATCGGCAGCCTTCAAGCAGGGACTCCTTAAGGGGCCATTCCTCTATCACCTCAACTACAATCATCCAAATGCGGCATATGACCACGTCATGAGTGAGGCGGTCATTCACGCCCAGGCGGAATTCATCACATATGGAGAAACCCCACCGCCACCAGCAACACCAACAAAGTCAGCACAGCCACCCTCCAGTCATCAGGAAACCGCTAACAAGACCCCTTCAGCGCCGCCAACTGACAAGAAGAGGGAGTGGCAGCAGGGCCACCACCAAAACAAGCGGCAGAGGGACCAGCACTACAACAAGGGCAACCGCCCAACCCATGGGGATAACCGCAGCAAGCAGGCGGAGTCCTCTCAGCGGTATGCAGTGTTTACAGTCCTCATAGCCTCGTATGAGGAATATACAATCAATGCAAGGATCAGATCCCACCGCCACCCCCACCAAGATACCCAAAAATGGGAAAACCAAGAAACATCGGCAAGTGGTGCAAATACCACGAGGACAGCGGTCACAATACCAACAGTTGCAATGCTCTCAAAATGGCCATTGAGACCTTGTACCGTGACGGCAAGATGGAGCAGTTCAAGGTACGCCAACCGCCACCTGTGATCGCCAATGTTGAGACCTTGGGTCGCATCAACACCATCGACGGCGGTGCCCAAATCACTAGCATGTCCCACAGGGCAAGGAAGCGCTATGCACGCGCTAATCACCCAAAAGAAGTCTGCAACATCCGCTACGAAAGATCCGCCAAACTCCTAAGGTCAGGTTGGGAACCTATTACCTTCTTAGAGGAGGAGGAGCGCGGAGTGCATTTACCCCATGACGACCCATTCCTGGTCGACGCCATTCTTGGCAGATTTTCAGTGGGGAGAATCCTGGTGGATAGCGGGTCCGCTGTAAACGTCATCTTCAGCGGTTGCTACGACCATCTCAAGCGGAACAAGAAACTACTCCAGGATCACGAGCCACTGCTCAGCTTCTCCGGGGACGTCACGCAACCGCTGGGGTCGGACTACATGCGGCTGGTTATTGACACTAGTCCATGTATGGCGGAGGTACATACGGAGTTCATAATTGTCGATTGCTTCAGTTCGTACAACGCCATCATTGGACGGCCGACACTCAACAAGGTCAAGTGCATCATCGCCGGATACATGCTTCTCATGAAGTTCCCCACACCCAACGGCACGAGCTGTGTGAGGGAAAGTCAACAGCTGGCACGAGAGTGCTATTCAACGGCTATAGTGCGGTCGGCACGCCGCCATGAAATCCTGACAGTGGGTAATCGGGCACCGCCACCAAATATCTTCGAGGACCTTAGAGATGAGGAGAAAAAGTATGTAAAGAAGGAGCCGGTCGACCCGGAAACATCGCTGAAAGTTGTCTGCATCTCGGACGAGCACCCTGAGCGGACAGTCCGCATAGGCGCCCAACTAGACCCAGAGATAGCGGCGGAACTCACTCAATTCCTACGTGACAATGCTGCCGTCTTTGCATGGTCATACGCGGATATGCCAGGTATCTCTCCTGAAATCATCACACACAAGTTGACCATCAAACCACCCTTTTATCCCATCAAACAGAAGCGGAGGGCCTTTTATGAGGAAAAATATCGGGCAATAGGAGAGGAGGTTGCCAAACTCTAGGGCATTGGGTTCATCCGCCAAGTCATCTATCCCCAGTGGATTTCCAACTTGGTCATGGTCAAAACGTCCAGCGGAAAGTGGCGGATGTGTGTCGACTTCAAAAATCTCAACAAGACATGCCCAAAGGATAGCTTCCCGCTACCTCGTATTGATCAACTGGTTGATGCAACCGCCGGGCATGAGCTCCTTAGCATGATGGACGCTTTCTCCGGCTATAATCAGATCAAGATGCATCCCGGTGATCAGGGGTGCACCACCTTCACCACCGACAAGGGCCTCTACTGCTACAATGTGATGCCTTTCGGTCTGAAGAACGCCGGTGCAACTTATCAACGACTGATGAACGCCATGTTCGCAGAACATCTCGGAAAAATAATCGAGGTTTACGTGGACAACATGTTGGTCAAGAGCTTAAAGGCCAGCGGACATGTGGCAAACCTCAAGATCATAGTAACCATTCTCCTGGCCTATGGTATGCGCCTCAACCTAGAAAAATGTTTCTTTGGCGTCACCGCCAGCAAGTTTCTGGGTTATATCGTTAGCGAACGAGGCATCGAGGCTAACCCGGACAAAGTACAAGCCATCCTCGACCTGGCGGATCCTGAGTATAAGGTGCACATCCAGTGCCTCCAGGGCAAGTTAACCGCCCTTTCTCGATTCATCTCCAGACTCACTAATAAGTGTGCCCCATTTTTCAAGCTCCTCAAAACGACTCACAAGAAAGTCATCAACTGGAACCCAGAGTGTCAGGCGGCGTTCCAGGGCCTGAAGAAATACTTAGCGGCAGTCTCACTCCTCTTTATCCCTGTGCAAGGAGAAACTCTGTTTATATACCTAGCGGTATCAGTGTCAGCGGTAAGCTGCGCCATTGTCCGGCGGGAGGGCCAAGATGAACTCCCAGTGTTCTACGCCGGCAGAGGCATGAAAGGAGCAGAAACAAGATACCCTCCCTTAGAGCAACTCGTTCTCGCACTCATCGTTGCCGCCAGACGCCTCCGCCAACACTTTCAGGCCCACACAATCCATGTGTTAACGAATCAACCGCTGAGGCAGGTAATGCAGAACTCTAAACATTCGGGGCGCCTCAGCAAGTGGGCCATTGAGCTCAGCGAGTTCGACATTGATTACAAACCAAGAACCGCCATGAAAGGCCAGGCAGTGGCGGACTTCATTGCCGAACTCACCGAGCGTCAGCCAGAGCCCGGAGCGGAAGTGATAACCGCTGTAGAGACAGCTCCCCTACACTCAGATTGGAACCTTCATGTGGACGGCTCTGCTAGCGCCAAGGCCAGCGGCGCTGGAGTCATCTTAACAGGACCCGGGGGACTGAATGCAGAATACGCGTTAAAATTCAACTTCAAGGCTTCAAACAATATGGCGGAGTATGAAGCACTCATCGCCGGCCTACTCCTCGTCATCGACTCAGGTGCTGACAGGGTCAACATCTTCAGCGACTCTCAATTAGTCGTTAACCAGGTCAACGACAGCTTCCAAGCCAAGGACCAACAGTTAGCGGCATATTTGGGGTACGTCAAGACACTGCTCAAAAAATTCAAATTTCACACCATCACACAAATCCCCAAGGAAAAGAACGCCAAGGCTGATTCCCTGGCGAGACTGGCAACCGCCCAGCCACATCAGAGTCCAGCGGACACAAGAGTGGAATGCCTTGACAGGCCAAGTATCACAAAGACCCTGGCAGAGATCTTCAACATTGAAGTCAATCCCAGCTGGATGGACGAGATTATCGCATACAAGAGCAGCAGGACATTGCCGGAGGACAAGATCCAGGCGCGACAGCTCAAGCGGAGAGCAACCCGCTACAACATCCAGAATGACAAGCTTTCCTGCCAAGGATTCACCCATCCCAACCTCCGTTGTCTAACCCCAGAGGAGGGAAAGGTCGTGCTAGCGGAAATCCACGGCGGAGAATGTGGAAACCACTCAGGCGCTAGATCCTTGGCCAATCGTACAATGCGACAAGGCTACTTCTGGCCCACACTCGGTGATGACGCCCGGCGGATATCGAGATCTTGCCACAAATGCCAACAGTATGCTGATCTCCCACATGCACCGGCAGAGCCGTTGTCAATCATCATCGGCCCATGGGTTCACTCTACGTGGGGCCTCGACTTGATGGGAAAATTCCAAACCGCCAAGGGCCAGTTCAAATACATTATTGTTGCTATCGACTACAACAGCAAGTGGATAGAGGCGGAGCCACTGACGGCAATAACCACCGCCAAGGTAATTCACTTCCTCTGGAAGAACATCTACTGCCGTTATGGTGTCCCACATACAATCATTACAGACAACGACACACAGTTCAACAACAAAGAGCTCATCTCTTTTACCGCCAACCTTGGCACCAAATTGAGTTTTGCGTTTGTCGCCCACCCCCAAACCAACGGCCAGGTCAAAGCAGCAAACAAGATAATCAAGAAGCTGCTAAAAAAGAAACTCGACAACGCCAAGGGTTTGTGGGCGGAGAAGCTTCCAGAAGTTCTATGGGCCATCCGGACAACTCCAACTTCCGCCACCGGCGAAACGCCTTTCTGTATGATGTTCGGATCAGAGGCTGTCCTACCTATTGAGGTCACTCAACCTATCGCTAGGGTCGAAGGCTACTGCCCAGAGACCAACAACGACGGCGTCAACCTGGACAAGGACCTCCTAGAAGAAAAAAGACACAAGGCCCACTTGCACAACTTGCAAAACAAGCAGCGGGTATCGCGTTTCTACAACGCCAGAGTCAAAGCTCGGAACCTCCAATTGGGGGACTGGGTAATGAAGGAAGTCATTCCACCGCCAACAAAACTCCGCCCAACTTGGGAAGGTCCATACAAAATTGTGGAAGTCGTTAGCCCAGACACCTTCTACTTAATGGGCAAGGATGGCGTCACAACGACCCACCCTTGGAATACCGAACACCTTCGGTATTACTACAAATAGTCATACCGCTACCAAGGAGCATCTTGACTTAGCTAAATTTTTGTTCAATATTTAGCTAAGGGAAGCTACCCAACGGGTACTACCCCACTTTTGTACACGCTGATCAATCAGCTATCAATGAAATGAGGAATTATTCAAACCATTGTTCCCAAGTCTAGCACCGAGGGCAACTGGCAACGCCAGCAATCGTCAGCGGACCACGTCCGCTACGCGGTGCACTTGGACCAATCTTAATCCCTTTAATGTTTCATTGATTGGAAAAAGAAAATTCTAAGTCAAAACCCTAGCGGTACAGGCATATCATGACAAACACCAAAATTCAAAACTTCATTCCATATAAAAATGTTCATTACAAAAATTTGTTATGCCTCAGCGGCTACAAAAAAAAGGGGGAGGTTCCAACATCTCAGGGGTTGGCCTCTGCTTCTTCACCTTCAGCGTGCGGCGGCGGGTGCGCGCGGCTTGTTTGGTCAGACCCTTGGGCGGTGGGACTTGGAGTCTCTATGGTATCGTCCGCCCGAGTATGAGCCGCCAGGAAACCAGCACGGGACACCTCTGACGGGGTAGGAGGAGGAGTCCGCTGGGAGCCATCCGCCAGGCGCGCGCTGCTCTCTCCACTTCCCGAGCGAGCGCCTTCCGCTGGGACAGGGACCACATCCTTCGCCGGCGGGGCATTCTTGGCTGCCGGCACAGTGGGCTGGGACGCCTTCACAAAGTCAATAGCGCCATTCTGCTTCAACATCTCCACATTTGCTTGGGCCCCAGCCTTCGCTGCCTCAGTCATGGTCTTTTTATACTCTGCCAACTGTTTGAATGCCTCAACAGCGGCGGCCGCAGCGCTACTCCCTTCAGCTTTCGGGCGAGCGACCTCACCTTCCAGCCTCTTCACCTCGGCTAGTTTGGCGGCGGACTCCCGCTGCAGGATATCGATCTTCTTATCCTTAGCGGCTACCCGCTCCTGCAGCAAGGCCGTGTCCTGCTCCAACTTGGAGACGCGTTCATTCCTCTCCAGGTCCCGCTTGATGGCCACTGTCAGCTTGCCGCGGGCGTTCGCGGCATCACAGTCAGCCTTTGTCAGGCGCCGTTCCACCTCCGCCAGCCTGTCCCTCGCCTCCGCCAGCTCCCTCTGGAGACTTTGGACCTCCTCCCTGAGCTCCCGCTCAACCCGGGGCTGCTTCGACGCCGCCAGGAACATTTCATGCAGCCCAGCTGACAATTGACCAAAGGCCGAGCTATAGGGCGACTGGTCAATGGCCGTTGGGTGCGAAATCCCCGCTAGGCCGCGAAACCCCAGCCGCTCGCAGAGATGGTAGAGAAACTCCCGCTCACCGTCAGTCATGAATTCGGCATACGCGGCGAACGAGTCCAGGTCGCTCGCGGGCGTCTCTCTCTCCACCACGGGAGCCTTGAGCGGAGCTTGCCGAGCCTTCTTCTGCTCGCGTGCCCCGATGGTCTCCACATCGTCCCCCTCTTCCTCGTCGGAGGAGTCAATCTGCTGGCGCTTTCTCTGGAGCACCCTTGTGTTCCCGGCAGTGGGCTTCGATCCCTTCGCCGGCGGCTCCTCCCTTGCAGCGGTGACAGTCTCCGCCGGCTGCACCGTTCTCTCCTTTTGAGAACCACGCCTGTTGGCAGGTACCCGCTCCTTCTGCGGCGCGGCGGTAGCGGATCCCTTCTTCCCACCATCCACATGGGCCCCCGCCTGAACGACCGGCAGGCCATCACCACCAAGATGGGAGTGGTGCGGCATGGGTTGCACCACCGGAACCTTGGACGGGCTCAGCGCCAGCGTGTCGGGGTTCACAACAGTCTGCTGGGCCGCCAGCCCTTCGACGTACATGGACTCCAGGAAGTTATCGATCTCGGCGCGGTCCATGGCCTTATCGAAAGCGTCGCGGCTCGCTTTGTTACCTGGCGGGGTTTCTAAAAAAAAAAAAAAAAAACAAGTCAGCCTGAGGCACTCTGATCGAAGGAACAGTGTGGTGGAGATTTCTTACCAACGGCGCGAGTCAGTCGTTGATCGACCAACAACTCCCAATCGGTAAGAAGGCGAAAATCCAACAAGTTGCGATTCCGCCAGCAGCCTCTGATGCGTGCCATGCGACACTCTTCTTCACGTGTCAGGTTATACCGCAACCCCGCTGCACAAACACAATAATCGTTAGTAAAAATACAAGTCTACGCATTGGAGAAACCGCCAGCTATGTTCAGCGGAGACCGATAAACAACCTCGGATATGTTGAAACTCCGACTTAATCCTAAACGTCGGCTCCCCCTCGTTGGACCCAGCTTGGTACTCCCACCCCTCCGTGGCAACGCAGAAGGTACCCCGCCAGTAGGACATGGAGTCCCTTAGGTTTTCAATTAGCTTGGGCGCTCCCTGGCGGCAGCTCAGATTCACCTGCCCTCTGCAACCTTGGCGCTTCACATACACCAGCTCGTAGAAATGAAGCACCTCCACCACAGTAGGCCCCTCACAGCCGGACAATCGCCATAGTGAGTTCAGCGCCAGCATTAACCGCCACATATTGGGGCAAATTTGCCCAAAGGCAAGGCCAAATTCGCACACCAAGATCTGAAGATTTGGCACCAGCGGGAGCGTCACTCCTTGGCGGAATATCGCCTCGTGCACGGCGGCAAACCCCTCTGGAAGAACCGATGCCTTCTCGTCCACTGTCGGCGGACGCAGCTTCACCGAACCTAGCAACCGGAACATCCGCTTCACCCGATTGACGGCAGCAACGTTCATCCGCCCTCCTGCCTCGTCAACAGGGGTACCGTCCTGGAGAACCCACGCTGACTCAGCATCCTCCCCCGCCATCTCCCCCCCCCCCCCCCCCCCCGCTAGCGGACCCACTGGCAACGCTGTTACTCGCCAACCGCTCGTCACGCTTATTTTTGGCCGCGGTGGCTTCCCCTGCCCTAGAACTCTCTGGACGCGAGGCACGACCCATGGCTACTTCCCAGGGTATGATCTGTAGCGGCTCAACCTCTAGCGGTTCTGGCAGTTGGGTTCCTGCATGGGCAGACGGACGCAAAGAATCAATAAATACTCTATCCGCCACGCTGAACGACACGTCAGACCCGGAATCCTCACTGCTCGAAATTTCTACGACGTTAGCCATCCCAAACCCTAAAACCCAAATCAGTTAGCTCAAACAAAGATCTAGCCTAGGCCTATTTCAGTTATAGCCAAGAACACCAATAACAGTTTACCCAGAAAAAGCCAAAACAAGAACAAACACACTCAACCCAGATTCGACCATCTAGCAAATCCCTAAACACCAACCCTCTGCCAAACACCATAACCCACCCCCAAATCGCACTTCACACCCTCAGAACACACCAAAGAAGAGCAGAAAGCATCCCAAAAAAAAAAAAAAACAGAAACAACAAAACCCAGAAAACAGCAGATTCAATGAAACAGGGAAAAGGAAACCAAATACCAACCTTAGTGGTGAAAACTCCGGTACGATGGTGCGCAACAGTCTTCAGTGCGGAAGATCTTCGTTTCTCCGGGAACGATATCTCCAAACTCCAGCAGCCTCTTTCTTCAGTCTCGGATGAGCAGAGCGTGAAGACGACGAGTAAGAGTTTGAAGCATTGACAAAGTGTCAAATCTTGCTGAGTTCCCCCCCCCCCCCCTTTTCATGTCAACATCAATGCATTCTAAGCCGTCCACTCAAAAACGACATCGCGCACCAGCCGTACACGTGTCCCACATCTCCACTTACTCTCCGGATTAACCGTGGCGTCGCCTCGGTTACGGAATCCATAATTACTAGCATTAATGGCGAGAAGACGGCCAGGCTTAGGAGACAAGCCTCTAGACGCTAACCCTCTAGGCGTTGGCGACGTGTCGACCACCATCAGACGAAGCGTCTAATGGAAGTAACCACTTGGGAAGAAGTCACCAACCGTCTGAAGTCTCCGTTGAGCGAAACTCCGTCAACGGAACTTCTCCCTTGTCACCTTCCAAGGGACGGAGTCTCCGCTGAGCGAAACCCCGCCAGCGGAACTTCTCCCTTGTCACCTTCCAAGTGACGAAGTCTCTGCTGAGCGAAACTCCGCCAGCAGAACTTCTTCCTTGTCATCCTGCAAGCGGGGCGGCTTCCGCTACACACCTCTAGCGGAACCCCCTTTTCCAGCTTGCTAGCTGCATACTTTGTTCAGCGTAATATCGCTCAATAAAATACCGCCAAGCACGTCTACTGGACGCTGCTTCCTGCTACAGTTAGCGGGGGGATATCCGCCACGGTGGATCCCGAGGCCACGCCTCACTCTGACAACAACCGCCACGCGGCGTTACCGTCAGACCGTCCCTACGGGACACAGGGACTTGTCAACAGTCTACGACGGCCCTGATCAGGCACGTTAACCCCGTCACTTGGGTACTAAAGATTGGGCTCGCTACCCAACACCCTCTGCTCCGTGCAGCTCCCCCTCAACAAACAATTTGCTGACCGTCCGGAGGTCTATCTTCACCGGGGAGTGGGGGACTCCCTGGGGGGACTACCAGGGGCCCACCCGAAAGGATATAAAGCGTTTGCTCAGTAAATCCATGGTTGACAACGCACTGATGCTAATTATGCTATTGCAAGTCTAGCGGAAGATAACGCTTCAAACCGCTGAACAACTCCCCAACCAAGATTGCCCTCCTTGACTGGGGACTTGGGGGACTTGTACATACATGTACATTTGCAAGCATAATTAGCTATAATGGGCTACACTCGTTGTACCGCCAGAAGTACTAATTCCCACCAAAGGAATAGCATGCAGATACACAGCCAGGCGGGCAACAGCCTGAGCCTCGAATCACCCTCAGATCACCGCCGACGCGCCGCCACGCGCCGCGGCAAGATAACATCAGAAGCCTCCAGAGCTGGGGACTGAAGCACATCAGTCCCACATCAAAAACAAAGAGAAGATCAACCTCCTCCTCACCTATAAAAGGTTCTCTCATCTCTCCTCATTAATCACGCATTTAATACTTACCTACTGTTACTTTGTCAACATAAATACAATGACTAACTTAGGCATCAGAGAGTTGAAGACCGCCCAGCGCGGTCTCCCTCTGACGCCCTCTGTATTTTACTTGACAGGTAGCGGAAACGTTGAGAACATCACAAGTATCGATCCGCCTATTGGATCAGCGTTAACAAAGGTTTAGCTACCGCTGAACATTTAGACATTAATAGTAGCAAATACCGATCGACAACTTGGAGCTAGCTAGCAACAATAATGCATGTTTGTGAAAAGCTTCTTGAGGATCGATGACACATATACTGTACCGAACTACCTAGCCAGAAGATTCTACCAATTCAAATTCTGTGATATACTGATATACAACAAGATGAGATTAGAAAGGAGCAGGAACAACAGGGAATCGACCAGTTTCAACAACTAAGACACACTTTTGCCAAATCTGCACACTCTTAGCCAATGCCATGGAAGCTTTTGCTTTATTTCTCAGGTTCGCAAATTTCGCTAACTTACTGTGACAGCCATATCCCATCTGCACAAGGTTCTTGCAACAGTTCTTATTAAGAGGCTCGGTTTTGAACATACAGCGGTAAATCTCTTTAACACAATTTAGGTTGAAGTTGTCTTCACATTGGTCTAAATTGTCATAATATCCACGGAACGGCTCTGGTGGAAACCCATACTTGATCGTAACTGGAGCGTAGGCTTCATCATCTTCAGAGCTAGCAGGGGTAATGGACTCATCGGGTAGATAGTCATAATCAGGAACTTGCGCTGCTGCAGATGACATGAGCAATGATACACTTGCAAAGACCAAACCAACCATGACAAATCGTGCCATGTTAAATTGAAGACAACTATCTTTAGATAAATGTCGGAGGAAATTAAATCTTTGCCATTTTTGTCGTGTTTTTATATTGTGCATCCATTCATGAATTCATTCAAACCCAATTAATGTTTCAGTTGTTTTATTGAATTGATTTACGTTTACTCAAGTGAAACAATGTTTGGTTACATCTATTCATCCTAGATGGATATATATGATACTATGATAGGTTGGAATTGCAATGTTACTGCTAAACATACGTTGATCAAGTGATGTTAGTGCTAATAACATCTTAATTACTGAACTTATAGTTTTTCATTCTGTTGTGTCGCATCCCACTCTTTTATGTTATTCTTACATCGGTTTGAAAGATATGATATTTATTTAAATCTCTAAATAATCATCTCTTTTAAATTTAGATACAAAACTAGCTACACTTTTTTATTATGATTGAAATTACCTTACACTTGTTGCACTTAGAGCATCTTTAGCAATGCTAGCCATTTTTTAGTCAAATTTTAGCTAAAGTAATTAAAAGTCATTTTAGAAATACGTCTGCATCAATGCACTATATTTTAGCTACTTTTGAATTTATGTTATTTTTTAAATAAAGATTAAATAGTTTAAATGTATTTATAAATTACATAAAATAATTTAAAATGAATGTTTTAAATTATAGAGATCGGTGGCGGTGGTTTGGCTGTAGTGCGAATGGGATCGCCGAGATTGGGATCGGTTGACCTCTGGAGTGGTGGTGCCTTCTGTCTTGGATCCGTCGGTCTACTGTTGTCATCAGTTTTCTGTTTGCTTTTCTCGTGCTTGAACGGGGGTGGCTGCAGGACATTGGTGGAGGTGGTTAGACCGCTGGGGTGGTCCGGCAGAGGCGGCGATACAGTGGTAGTGGCCCGACAGAAACTGGATTGGGCTTGGCTGTTACAAAGCGGTGGTTGGATGTGGTTTGGATGGTGGAGCGCCGGTGGTGGACTGACTAGGGCGGTGGTGGTCTGGAGGCAGTACGACGGAACCGGTGATGCCACGGTGGTGGGTCTAGTGCAAGGTTTGTTGGCCTAGCTAATGGGCTGCAGTGATTATACAGTTGGGCCGGGTTTAATTTTGTTGGGCCCTTGGTGGTGGGCAGTTATCACTAGTTTTTAGGGTTTGGTTTCTTTTGTTTTGTTTAAAGTATTAGCTGTTGGGTCGGGTGCACTGCAATTTTTGGCATAGACAATCTTCTATTTGGCGGTCTAGAGGTCGTTCCTGTTCTGGAGTTAGGTCAGCAGCGGTGACGAAATTGTCTGGCGGTGGCATACTGGCATAGACAACCATCCTTGGCCTTCTAGTGGGAATGTTCTTGTTTGATCTCGGGTTGGAGGCGATGGCGCTTTGGAGCAGTGGTGGATGGATGGTGTCGACAATTAGGTGGTGATGGTGTTGGGTTTTCTTTAGTCCCAGGTTTGAATGTCCGGCAATCCTTTTGGTCGAGTTTAGGTCACAACGAGTGTTGGCTTGGTCGATCAAAAGCTGGTCAGGAGGACTCTGGTTGGTGAGTTCGTGTTGACACAAGTGAGTTGTCTAGTCTTAGAGTCCTTACTGGCTGGATGAGAGGCGCGATGTCAAGGATTTACTGCTCCTGCGTTTATTGTCTTTGTCATACAGTTGTAGTGCAAGTTTAGAGTCAGTATATAGAGTTCCCAGTGGGAAGTCTAGTGGCCATCTCTGAGTAAGAGATGTCGCCAAAAACTCGTTGTAAGCAGTTCATTATTAATGAAGTTCTTATTTGATCAAAAAAAAAAAAAAAAAAAATTATAGAGATCCTCATCTCGCTCTATATATTTAGGAGCGAGATAGCTAAAAGTTATAATGGAGAGTCATTTAGAAGTCTGGTGCAGCTGCTAAAATAGATGAAAAGCGAAACATACTCTCCAAAATAGCTAAGGAGTTAGAATAGAAAATCTGCTAAAGATGCTGTTATTATTTACAAAATTCTTTTATTTCCCTGAGTTTCCCTAAAAAATTATTGAGCATATGCCAAATAAAAGGTAGAAGTTTAGTCTTGTAAACCACCACAGGTGGTGGAGTTGGTAAAAGTCTCTAAGCGTGGAACTCTCATACCTTGATTCAAATTCAGTTA
Source organism: Rosa rugosa (assembly GCF_958449725.1). Lineage (NCBI taxonomy): Eukaryota > Viridiplantae > Streptophyta > Magnoliopsida > Rosales > Rosaceae > Rosa > Rosa rugosa. The sequence continues at coordinate 8,322,005 of NC_084821.1, forward strand.
ACATTGATTGAAGTTTAAATCCTAGTTTACCTTTTGTGGCTAGGGGGAGGAAGTGTTTTGACATGACCTCCCGACACGGATTAGTCTTTGGCCTATAAAGCATTTGAAGATGCCGTGTGATCTCGATCAAAGAAAAAAAAATTTGTCTTTTCATTTTTTAAGAAAGATATTGTTAATTACATTGTCAGATATTTAACTAAATTCACCATCACTTTTTCTACAAATTAACTGCGAACTGAGAAATTTAAAATGCACTCCCCACATTATTAGGCGTTCTACAAATTTTTTTAGACATTGTTTTTTTTTTTTCTGAAATAAGACATTGTTAAATTTAACATGATGACAAAAAGAAGCTCACAGTTAAATAAATTGTAATTAACTAATTTGTATGGATGGATTACATGAGCTAGTGTGCAATAAGATCAATTAGAAAGGAGAAGGGGCAACAAAAGCACATGTTTCCCAAATCTGCACACTTTTAGGCAGTATCTCAGAAGCCTTTTCTTTTAGTTCCGAAAGTGAGAGCAGAGTTTTCACTGACCGGATGTGACAATCATATCCCAAATGCAGAAGGGCTTTGCAATTATCCGTAGTGAGAGGTTCGCTTTTAAAAATTCTGGCCAAGATCTCTTCAGCATAATATTCTGCAATCTTATTTACACATTCATCCAACTTCTTATAAGATTCCGGTGATAGGTTAGGAGGGAACGCATATTGACCATTTTCTGAAGAAATTGGAGGGAAGGCATCATCAATGACTAAATAGTCAACCTCGATGCCAATAGGGCTCGCCGCAGCATCTTCAGAAACTTGATAGATAACCTCATATTCTTGAGCTCCTGCAAATGATGACATGAATAGTGCTACACTTACTAACACCAAACCTACCTTGACAAACACATTTTGATCAACTCTAGCCATTCTTAAAGCCAAACTGTGCTAATGCAAGGTTGTTTTGTTTGATGTTGGACAAAAGGTTTTCAGTGGTTTATTTTATAGTGCTTTCATGGGTTCAGTTAATCCGATTCCTCTTTATTGTTCGGTTTTGCTTGAATTGAATTATCTACTTTATTGTTCGGTTTTGCTTAAATTGAATTATCTATGTTCCTTATTGATTTCTTAATTCTTGGGTTTAATTACCGGTCAAACTGTAACTTAACCAATTAGATTTAAAATTTCTGCTATGTTGGTTTTCCTATATATTGTTCTTGTTTTAACGCAATCGTCTAGTAATAAAGTAATCATCTCAACAAATGCAATAGTCTTCGACGATCTTAGGAACCTCATTGCAAAAAAGGAAATTGGTTTTTGCAATTGTTTCATTCAAAGCTCTCTTCAGTTTTCACTAAATAGTGAATATGAATAGACACAGAAAAACAGAGAGCGACCAGTAAAAAAATTGCAAGTTATTTTGCTCTAGAATATAAGTAGCTGAAAGGGACACAATGGTATATCCCGATGATGGGAACGGATAGTCAAGTACTCCCGAGGACTCAAAGATGACGGGTTATGGATTCATCAACCTGAATATTCTTGTGCTCTTGCTAATTTCACAATGCTACACTTGCTAGGACCAAACCCACCAAGGCAAACACATTGTTGTCAAACCGGGCCACGATTGAACACAATTGTAGTTTTAGTAATGTGTAGTTTTGTTTGATGTTGGAAAAAGGTTTTCGATGGTTTTACTGCTTTCTTGGGTTGATTTCTTACCCTTCTTATTGTTCAGTTTGGCTATCAATAACAAAATGTTTATGGCTCTGTGGCTTCTGTCCAATTAAAGGATCCCCAAATAAAATGCCCTAGTCCTTAAAAGCATAACCAAGATTTTCTTGAAATTACCCGACCACACTTCAATTTAGGAATTGTCTTTTAGTTGAAATGTCATATAGATGAGCTTAGCACCCTCATTCTGAATGAAACTTGGTTTTGGGAAAAACAGCTTGCAAATTCAAAGCTTTATAGGCCTACAATCTTTCCCTGCATTTTTTTTCTACAATTTGATTTATTCGTAGATAATTTTATTTGTCCGACCACTATCATTTAGAATTAATGAATCTGCATCTATTATTTCTGCAAAGAAACAATGAAATCGATAATAATTTTTTTTTTTTTTTTTTTTTTTTTCTGAATCAATTCTAAGATGGATTGTAAATTTCATTCATCACAAGCCATAATGGCCATTACATTCCCCGCTGTCATATATAGACAAACAGTAAGATGTGGTAGCTAGTACCGACAGTGGTACGTAGGAATAGGCATACAGTCATATACGTCTATAGACATCTATTGCTCCATGATTGCAAATAGCTTGAATCATTTTTTAGTACTAATCTAGAAGATTTGCTAGGACTCCTAAAACAAGATAAATAAGGTGCTCAAAACAAAAGTGCGCGCATAGGTCCCTAAAAAGGAAATTATTGGAAATAAATAAGCTAAAAACTATCTAAAACCATAACAACCCAGTGAAGCCCTAAGAGTCCAAGCCCAAAGCCCAGACAGGATCAGCTCAACCCCAGCCCAGTCACCACTTTGTCTGCACACCGATTGCATTGAACAACACAGCTAAAAACAATCCTCACCGCTAGATCCCCCTTCGACGGAAACACCACTTCGACAACATAAAAGTTTCAAACGTTGAATATTCCCAGTAGATCCGAACCCGACTAGATTGAAACAACCTGAAAGACATTCAAAACGTCCCAGCATCACCAGAGGCCGATGTCTCACACGGAATCAATGAGGAGCAAGAACCAAATCCATCCCATTTTGTCAAAGACCGCCCCTGTAAGCACAACCACCGCGCCTTAGAAGTGATAACTAGAAAAACCATTGCCGAAAACAATCCAGTCAAAACTTTGAGCGTAGCACTCCCAAAGATCTATCGCTAAGCTCTAGTATCCAAACACCCATTCGGCAGTAGACCCACACCGTTGGCCTGCCTAAATGTCACGGCCGCTGCCGGAGGAGTAGGAATCTGCAGAAGTTGACCCTTTTTTAATAAGGTTTTTTAGAGCAGAAATATGAATCACAAGAATACTGTGTCATTTATTCACTTTCTCCCAATACTTACGAATAAAGGTGGCAAACGGGTCGCTAGGGCAGAGCACGGCACGAGCCCTGCACATTTAAAAGCGGCCCGGCACGACATGAGCCCGTTAGCGACCTGGTATGACCCCAACACGTTATTCTAACTGGTCGGGCTAGGCCGAGAAACATTGGGCTAATGACCCGGCTTGGCCAAAGCCCGTTATGGACCCGACACGGCCCGAGCACGACGTATTGCAGGTCGCCGCCTAGCCCGTTTCTATAATGTAATTCTTTTTAATAATATAAAGATAATATATAATTTGTAAACAATAAACTTATAACATTAAATTTTAAAGAATAGTTTTCATGGTACATGTTGCAACTATTTAATGAATATTTTCCGTTTCTATAGTATAATATTTATTATATTTTTTTTGATATAAAGATAATATATAATATATAATTTATAGACTTTTTTTTTTTTTTTTTTGAATCAATCGATAAATGATTGTCATTATAAATCTCAGGCCAGAATGACCATTACATACCCCTCCGCTACCATTGACAGATAGATAAGAGGCTGTGGGGATACCACTTGGTACATAGGGACAAGACCATTCATTATACAACTAGTGCTCACTTATGAAAGCAAGCCTATTACTACGATAACCTAGGACGTAGTAATAGACCGAGTAAAACTATACTCATTAGTGCCCGAAAGAAAACCTTACAAGCATAGTCCCTAGAAAAGGGTTATTGAAAGCAACACTACTAACAATCTATAGCCCTAGGTCCAAACACTTGGCCCAATTGACAAAGTGAAGGCCCAGGCCAATAAACAGCAGCCCTAAAGGATAGCCTACTAAGGCCCAACATCGAAGCCCAGCCCATCTTCTCTCCACAGCCCAAAGCCTTCAAGCTCCACGCACGTCTGCAGATTGCCGCCGTGACCCCGCCTCGCCGCCACCACCTCCGATCTCGCGCCCAACCCAGAAGAGAGAGACGAACCGCATCACAGATTGAAACAGGACCCCAACCTGGTATGGGTTGCACACTCACCGCCGTCTGGAGCGAAACCCAGCTGCAGTCGTCCGGATCAAAATCCAACCGCCGCCGTCCGGATCGAAACCCAGCCGCCTCCGTCAGGAACGAAAGAGAACCCAGCCGCCGCCGTCGATCTGAACCGGTACGCACGATCCTCCAGCCCCAAGCTGTGTCAATCCAATAAAACCAGCTACCTATCAAAACCATAAGCAAAGATAGGGCTACACCATGTGTCTCCCGTCCGGCAGCATCACCACGACATCAAGGCGACGCCGGAGACCCACCGGACGAGGCTAGAGCTACCTTTGCCGCCGCAAGCTTAGTGTTCTCGAGAGAGAGAGTTTTAGGGTATATAATTTATAGACAATAAACTTATTACATTAAATTTTAATGAATAGTTTCTGGTGGTACATGAGTTACAACTTGTATTTATAATACTGGGGTCGACTAATTTTAATTTTCGGCACGATACAAAAGGTACAACCCTTTTATTGGCCCGACACGAGCACGGCTTGGCACGTTGTGGGCTTAGGCCGTAGGCCTGATTGGGCTTAATGTTTTAGTATATAGGCTGGCCCGAAGCCCCATTTAGTGAGTTGGGCTAGCATGTTTGCCACCTCTACTTACGAAACATAAGAGATATTGATCAATCGAGAATTAAATGTACTTCAATAAATGGATAGTTATGACAACATTTTGTCTTAAGTGATCCACCAACTATTTAATACTCATGAAAAACTGAAAGAATATCTCTAATGTACAATCTCTTTACATTATGTTTTAAATTAACATGAACCATTCAAATAATAAAACTGTAAAATAAGAATACGTTAATGGCCCCCCAATTCAATGCGTTCTTATTCTGCTAGCTCCATAGAATTTAGATTCTATTTCGTTCCTGGTGGTCGGTACCTAAAGCCTAATATGGTTGGGCTTAAAGCTAGGAAAGTAGCAAACGCAGATCGACAACTTGGAGTTAGCTAGCAACAATAATGCATGTTTGTGAAAAGCTTCTTGAGGATCGATGGCACATATACTATACCGAACTACCTAGCCAGAAGATTCTACCAATTCAAATTCTGTGATATACTATACAGCAAGATGAGATTAGAAAGGAGCAGGACCAGCAGGGAATCGACCAATTTCAACAACTGAGACACACTTTTGCCAAATATGCACACTCTTAGCCAATGACATGGAAGCTTTTGCTTTATTTCTCGGGTTCGCAAATTTCGCTAACCTACTGTGACAGCCATATCCCATCTGCACAAGGTTCTTGCAACAGTTCTTATTAAGAGGCTCGGTTTTGAACATACCGCGGTAAATCTCTTTAACACAATTTAGGTTGAAGTTGTCTTCGCATTGGTCTAAATTGTCATAATATCCACGGTACGGCTCTGGTGGAAACCCATACTCGATCGTAACTGGAGCGTAGGCTTCAACATCTTCAGAGCTAGCAGGGGTAATGGACTCATCGGGTAAATAGTCATAATCAGGAACTTGAGCTGCTGCAGATGACATGAGTAATGATACACTTGCAAAGACCAAACCAACCATGACAAATCCTTCCATGTTAAATTGAAGACAACTAACTTTAGATAAATGTCGGAGGAAATTAAATCTTTGCCATTTTTGTCGTGTTTTTATATTGTGCATCCATTCATGAATTCATTCAAACCCAATTAATGTTTCAGTTGTTTTATTGATTTGATTTACGTTTACTCAAGTGAAACAATGTTTGGTTACATCTATTCATCCTAGATGGATATATATGATACTATGATAGGTTGGAATTGCAATGTTACTGCTAAACATGCGTTGATCAAGTGATACTGTTAAACATCCCACTCTTTTATGTTATTAAAAGAGTGGGATGTTTAACAGTATCACTTGATCAAGTGATGTTAGTGCTAATAACATCTTACTGAACTTATAGTTTTTCATTCCGCTGTGTCGCATCCCACTCTTTTATGTTATTCTTACATCGGTTTGAAGATCTGATATTTATTTAAATCTCTAAATAATCACCTCTTTTAAATTTAGATACAAAACTAGCTACACTTTTTATTATGATTGAAATTACCTTACACTTGTTGCACTTATAGCATCTTTTTTTAGTCAAATTTTAGCTAAAGTAGCTAAAAAGTCATGAGCTAGTGTGCAATAAGAAATTCTACGTTCCTTATCGGTTTTGCTTAAATTGAATTATCTACGTTCCTTATTGATTAAGAAATTCTTGGGTTTAATTACCGGTCAAACTGTAACTTAACCAATTAGATTTAAAATTTCTGCTATGTTGGTTTTCCTATATATTGTTCTTGTTTTAATGCAATCGTCTAGTAATCAAGTAATCATCTCAACAAATGCAATAGTCTTCGACGATCTTAGGAACCTCATTGCAAAAAAGGAAATTAGTTTTTGCAATTGTTTCATTCGAAGCTCTCTTCAGTTTTCACTGAATAGTGAATATGAATAGACACAGAAAAACAGAGAGCGACCCGTAAAAAATTGCAAGTTATTTTGCTCTAGAATATAAGTAGCTAAAAGGGACACAATGGTATATCCCAATGATGGGAACGGATAGTCAAAGATGACGGGTTATGGATTCATCAACCTGATAATTCTTGTGCTCTTGCTAATTTCACAATGCTACACTTGCTAGGACCAAACCCACCATGGCAAACACATTGTTGTCAAACCGGGCCACGATTGAACACAATTGTAGTTTTAGTAATGCGTAGTTTTGTTTGATGTTGGAAAATGGTTTTCGATGGTTTTACTGCATTCTTGGGTTGAATTCTAACCCTTCTTATTGTTCAGTTTGGCTATCAATAACCAAATGTTTATGGTTCCGTGGCTTCCGTGACGGGTTATGGATTCATCAACCTGATAATTCTTGTGCTCTTGCTAATTTCACAATGCTACACTTGCTAGGACCGAACCCACCGTGGCAAACACATTGTTGTCAAACCGGGCCACGATTGAACACAATTGTAGTTTTAGTAATGCGTAGTTTTGTTTGATGTTGGAAAATGGTTTTCGATGGTTTTACTGCTTTCTTGGGTTGAATTCTAACCCCTTCTTATTGTTCAGTTTGGCTATCAATAACCGAATGTTTATGGTTCCGTGGCTTCTGTCCAAATAAAATGCCCAAGTCCTCAAAAGCTTAACCCAGATTTTCTTGAAATTCCCTGACCACACTTCAATTTAGGATTTGTCTTTTACTTGAAATGTCATCATATAGATGAGCTTAGCACCCTCATTCTGAATGAAACTTGGTTTTCGGAAAAACAGCTTGCAAATTCAAAGCTTTATAGGCCTGCAATCTCCCTACATTTTTGTTCTGCAATTTCATTTATCCACCAAAAATTTTACACACTAAAGAGACCAAGAAAAACAGAGAGAACGACAGCAAGAATGTAACAGCTATAGACTTTAGTTGTGTATACAAGTAAAGCTTAAAGGGAAACTCTTGCACACCAGCATGTATTGATAAGAAACCAAGCACAAAGATCACAAAGACAAAATGAAAAACACACTCGAGAAAGAAGATGTGGGTCGTAACCAGGCCCTCAAATCAGAGAAGATCAGAGAGGGCAGACATGCGGACCCGTAAATTCAATTTCTGTGCACATCACCATGCTTCCTTCCTTTGAATCATCCAGAGCATCGGCTTATTGTGCACAGATCTTAAACCCTAAAACCATTAAACAGAAACAACACAGATCTAAAACCCTAAACCATTCAACACAATCATAGACGAAATCAAAAAACCCAGGACTCAATTAGTCCAATGGCTTAGAATATCAGAAAACAAGATCATGTAAACAAGATAGAAGATGCCCAACAATGCTCGGCTGCGAGGAAGTGTTTCTTCTGCTCTAGTATTTATAGGCGCGGTTGGAGAGGCCTAATAGGGTTTAAGGGTTGGTAAAATTACAAAGGAGGGTCGTTCTTTGTATAATTTAACAGAAATACCCTTGAGCTCGGGTTTTGACCCCGTTTTATCCGGCATGGTACTTTTGGGTAGTTATCGAAGTTCTGGGATTTACATTGTGAGTTGTGACTTTAGCCAGAGGCCCAGCACTAAGTATTTACATGGCGGTTTTCTTTTACTTTTTTTTTTTTCTTGTCAAAATTCAATGACAACAAAAAAAGTCATGTTTTAGTCTTCAAAGAAAGAAAACAAATCATGTTTTAATATTCAATTAGTTTGTCCTCAGATATGTACACAAAACAATCCTAACCAATTTCTCCTTTCTTCACCTTTGAACAATAGTGCAGATCAACAACACCACCAATGGACAAGCAAACATAACCAGTGATCTGACCACTAAACTAGCAGACTGATTAGTCAACTAACTAGTAACCCATTAGTCGATAACTAAGATCATAAGTTCAAATGTCCTATTGTAAATCGCTCATTCTCAAAGTACTACTCCGCAGTTCTCTTCAGATGATTAGTTAGTTTTGTAGTCAGTCAGTCGTGCTCAACTGTCGTTTGAGATTTAGAATTAATGGTGACAAACAATAATGCAGTTGGAATGCTCTTTATCTTCCACCATTATATTTGAATCTAACAACAGTTAATTGACCACCATAACATGATTCTACTACTCTATGCGTTGTTTTTTCATATTTTTATTTTTTTTTTAAGTAAAAAGTGAATCCCTTAATCTCTCACTCTCCATTGGTCCTGGGCTCTCTACAATACCCAACATGTTATGCTCAAGCCCTGATAAATGGGTTTGGGCTCGGGTCAGGCACCATTTCTAGGCCTCAAACTCCCTTAGATATCCGTTATTTCACTAATAACGCGCCAAATCAAATTTCTCAAACCAAAATTCCAAAAGCCCTGCCTTTTCTTCTTCTTCATATCTCCATGTTCAATCTGAACCGCAAAACCACTCCACGCTACTTCGCTTTCGCCCTTCTTCTTCTATACGTATCGTCATCGCCGCCGTCCTCATCATCATCACCGCCGCCGTCACTATCTCTCCGGATCAGAAAACCAAGCCTCCGAGTGGTACCGAATCACTGAGTCGGTGCTCTTCAAGCAGTTTCTAATTTCACAGGTAATTGATGTTCTGCTACACAACGAAATTGATGCGCGAGTCTCTTTGATTTTTAGCTCTAGTTCAATTTTCAACTCCTCGCTCTGTGATTCTGTTCCTCTTTCTCGATTCTAGGTTTTTGAGGTTGGTAAGCTCTGGAAGCTGAAGTGATTAAACCCTAGCTCGATTTAGCAAGCGTTCTCTTTCAGATTTCATGCGGAAGTTGTTAGGTTGTGTGCATTTTGGTCCTTGATTGGCTCCATTTCACGATTACTGTATTCATTTCGGTTTTTGAAACTGATCACTTTTGGTACTTTTTGCAAATGAACGAATGGTGCTTCAGAAATTGATGAGTGTTCAATTTTAATTCCTTGGGAGTGAACTTTAAGATTGTATCTTCAACAATGTTGCAATGGATGGGAGGTTCAAGGAGGAAAGTGAATACTGTAAGTGTCATTTCCACTTACAGTTATCATAAGAACCGGTTGTGACTTCTGTACCTTTCGAGGTTCAACTATAGCAGTTGTTTTACTTAAATCTTCCGTTACAAGTTTATAGCGCTGGAATTTTCGAAAGACTTCCAATTCTTTGTTTTAACCAGTATCTTAGTTGTAGTGTAGGCTTGATTTAGAAAGAATGATACTGATATTATGTTCTGACATGTTAACATTTGTTTTATACATAATACATCTTGTTTGCACTTGGGAATCTTCAGTCGAGGAAGTCTACACTGAACAGGTACAGAAACCTTCTTTATTTTTATCCCAGTACTCGTCTTTATTAGCAGAAGTTTTTTTAATTACGCAGTGAAAAGCAAAACTTACAGCACAGAGGTCTAATGAGTATATTGGTATAATACCAAATGGTTATGTTGCAAAATCTAGCTACTGAGAGACATACATATTTGGTGCATTTTAAGTAAATTTCCGTTCCTTGAAGAATAATGCTGTTGAACATTGGAATGACGGTTAAAGCTTATATGTCATAGAGATTTAGTAGTACATGTACTGACCCTTCTTTTTGTAAAGGCAAAAACAATATTTTGAACAAAGAAGGCGACAACAACAGCATCAGCAGCAAACAAATGGGATAGAGAGCTATGCATATAATATACAAACAGCTGGGAAGCATGACAAAGAACATCAGTCATTGGATATTCTCAGTTTACTCAACTTGTCGAAAGTCTCCCAAGAACAGAAATCTGCTTGCCCCAATGGTAAGCTTTTAACGAAATTCTGCAAGTCATTAAGAGCATTTTTCATTTATCTGCTGTTATGTGGAGGGTTATGACTATTGAGAGTTCAAATTATCAGATAATGTGAATCATAATTATTGTCATTCAAGTGGGGATCAGATATTTTATCTGTGGATCTATGATGTACATTTTTCTTGAAATATAAAAGATTGTCAGGGACTCAGAACTCATAAGTCCTAAGTTTGAGGATAAGCAGTGTTATGGCACTTCAACTAAAATTGGTTGAACTTCAGTCTTAGCTATGATATTGTGACTAACAAGTCCTGACTTCCGCACAACTTTACTTCTTGAATAAACCAATAAGTTTTTGCATTTTGTCTGACACTATCATTCTATCAGTCTATCTTTTCTCTTTAATCTTTCCTCCAATTTATCTTTTTAACAAAGTTTCTTTGTTATTCTTTTCCTCCATTCCTACTTTTACAACCATATAAGGAAGGGAAGATATAGAAGTCAATGCTTCAAGAGTGACATATGATCTTTCAGAGGATCCACTAAGAATTGCTTCAAAGATGGTTGCTCCTCCCACTTCTGTTAAATTTAACAAAGCAAGTACGCTTTCTACTTCATCTTCTTAACTTTTCATGCCTCCCTCACCTAGCTTCTGTTATCTGACCCTATACTTTTGTACTAATTAAGTGGAACAAGCTGTTTTAACGAATTATTTGTTAAATGCTGAAACAGGAGCTGAATCAGGCTTCCATTCAGAGGTTGCATCTCCAAAAAAGTGAGTAATGTGTCTGTGCATGATTGCTTTGCTAGACTTCATCCTGTTCTGTGGAGAGCTGATGTATTTTTTTCATACCAGGGCTATCGCTACTGCTCCTGATAATCACAGAAAGTCTTTCAATGAAATGTATTCTAAACCACATAACTCGAGGACACCTGTTGAGCAGCGTAAGTAGAAATCTATTGAATACTGTCTTGGACTTTCTTATGTTTTGTTGTACCAAAAGAGTGAAGCTGTCATGGAACTTTGGTCTTAGTGCGTTGAAAGTCACTTTCTTCCTTGTCATTATAGGTTGTTATATATAACTCTGAGTAAGTTAGTTACAAACTTGTTCCCCTTCAGTTTCAGAGTCTTGTGTGCTTGATTTTTTCGGCAATGATGGATTGGAGGATGACCATGTAGAAGGAAGTCCAGTCCATGAAGCTCACGTTGCATTTTCAGTTGAAGGTATGATTCTCTCAGTTCAATTCAGTTGCGTTTTTTTATTTCTTACTCATATATACAACACAAACTACTTTTCACCATCGGTTTGATCAAATTTTGTGGTTTTCACTGAAAGCTCGATATAAATGGAAGGTTTAAGTCTATTTCCAATTCTCTGGAAGTAAGATGAACAATCAATAACCTAAAAAATGGAGGAAGTCTTAAATTTGTCTAGGCATCAGCACTGCTTGTTTTGGGAACAAGTAGCAAAGAAGATCTCGGGCTACACCCAGTGATGAGGGGATGGAAAACGGGTTGGGATTAGGATAGGTTTAATCCCATCAGTAACAATGCAGCTATTTTTTCTTCTCATGTTAACTTTACATGTGATGTATTTACATGCATCATTCTTAGTTCAGAGCTGTCATAGCTTGCTCTGCTTTATTTGTCAAAGAAAAGAATAGAAATGAAGATGTTTGTATGATTGTTTGTCAAACTATTGACATGATGTAACTTCTACTTGTTCTTAGTTAGGCTTTGGCGTCCATGAGATCTACTAACTTTTCACTCTAACATTGATAAAATTCTTGACTGCTCATTCTTACCTATCAGGTTTGGGAAAAGTGGGAATGGAAACACCGGTCCATTCACCAAAACAACCTGGAAGGTAACTATTTCAATTCTAAACATTGTTTGTCAGCTCTTCTCTTTTATTTTATTTTATTTTATTTTTTCTTTTATCTCTTTATAGAAATAAAATAACTTTTGAGAAGCTAAGGTTGTTGCAACCCAGATTACTACACTTCTAGTATTAAAGTATTTCTTGTTTTCCATGAAATGGGTGAAATTTCAAGGTCAGGTTTGACTTAAATACTAAAACTTTGCTGCTACCTTGGTATCGAAGTAAGCACTCTAGGTTTGAATAGAAGATTCTAACTATATCTGTATGACGGCTCAAATTTGTTATGATTATAGGACCTTCTCCTATGATTGCTCCACACCATTGCACGGTGCAAGGAAAGTGAACTCATTCAAGAACCTGAAGCGTCTGGATGATATTGAAATTGAAATGGTTAGAGTTATGATTAATTCTTAGGTGGCTTATTTGACATGATATATGTGTATCTTCCTGTATATTGATCTTATCCTATACATGTTCCATTAAAAAGTTTCCTTGTTAAAAGGGCTAGTTGTTATCTTGTTAGAACGTTTTCTCATATAGAATGGTTCATGCTGCTTCAATATTTTTAGTATATTATGCATCAGAATGCTGCTTCAATATGGTTAATCTTCTGCTGCTGTTTTCATTAAGATTGTAACATAGAGGCTTATTAATGTATTGCTAAATGCAGGACACAGTAATGCAAGATATCACTATGCCCCTTAGTAGCAATGATTTAGAGTTCTCTGAGGATTTAATGGATTCAATCAGTAATCCAAAGAAGAAATTCTCCACTTTCAGAAATTGCACACAATATGATGGTCATGATAGTAAATTTGAAACCTATTATGGAGGCAGAAGAATATTTGACGATATTGAAAATGGCAACAAAGACAGATGGGATGGTAAAGTAACTGTCTCCACTCTATTCTACTTCTGGTTATTTCCTTCTAAAAGGTGTCAAATAGAGGCTGATATGACTATAAATAATACCAGGTAGGTATAACTACCTTGAGGAAGACTCTTTTAATGAATGGGAACATGATTTATCATTGGGGAGGCCAAGTGAAGTGAACCGTAGATCTGTTGATAATATGATGCATGGAGAGTATGGGATGTCAGATTTCACTTTTGAAGAACCCTTTTCCCCAACGAGGTATTCATTAAATGTTTACCTCTCTTATTCTAGTTTAAATATATTATACTGTCTCGTCTTGCTAATTTATGGCATCTGTACAGGTTTTGTTCAAGCATAACAGACAAGTTCAACATCTTAGGTGCTCTCTGTCTTAAACTCTCACTTGAACTATGCCTGAAGAATTATAAGCTGTTATATGTTTGCCAATAAGCATATAATTTTAGGGTTCTAGAAGGCATAGTTTTTAAATTCCTACCTCAAGCGACTTTTAACTGATCTATCTGCATTGCATGGTAGGATTAATTTGTGACCCTAATGATAATGTTAAAAAATTTGATATCGTACTTCTATACAGAATGGAATTTTTTGCTTTATCTATGGCTTTGCTTTGCTGGTTTTTGTTTTGATGTTCCTCTCTTTTCTCTCTAATCAGAGTCACCTTCATACTCGAAGCACCAAGTATTAGAGAATGATCTTGATTTTATATTTTCCACCGGGGCAAGGTATGCCTACCGACTGAGCTAGCTTTCTATCATCAATCTACACACACTCACGAGTTTTGTCTTGGTGATATACAGAGAGCATACACGAAGGAAATTTAATTTTGGAGGTGTAGCCAGCCGACCTGATTGGTCTTGCTTTGCAACTGAATATGATAGGGATAATGCGAGCCTACTGAGGTATTGAGTGGCTATGACTTTTTTTTGTTTCACATTGATTTTTTCACCCCACCTCTATGATTGACTCGTATGTATCATTAGTTCATTACCTTCTGTGTCTTTTGGCAGTGAAGAGTCATGCTCATCAAGTGCAGGTATATCTATTGCTTGAAAATATTAGATAATTTAGTATTAGTTTCTGGTATTGCCAACTTCATATCTTATTGCATTAAACCGAACTTCTCTTGTTGCCTTAATTTAATGTCAGTGAGGGTCAATGCAACTGATGATTCGCTGCCAAAGTCAACCAGAAAACACAGTAAGAGAAGACATGGCAATTCATGTGCCGACCCTGAACATAAATATCATGTGGACATAACTTCTATGGAAAGGACACAAGACAGAAGCAGGGATTTTTTTCAACAGAAGAATATTGCACATGGATCAGGGAGATGTACAAATATGTCAAAATCATCAAAGTTTAAACCCTCCCACCACTCAAACACTCCTTTCCGTGAAAAGTCAACCCCAAACAGCAATTGGAGGTCTGAGGAAAGATACATGTCAGTTGATATAGATTCGGGTTCCAGTTCTTTCCATCAAAATTCCTGTCCATCAGCAGGCTCTATGCCTTTGTCTCGAGATCCTTTCGGTGCATTCGATTGCCTAGAATTACATGTGGATGCCAGACCTTCAGAACACTGTGAACCTGTTGCGAGTTCACCTTCAGGCAGTTTTATCTCTCAGAAATTTGCATTTCATGACTCTCCTCCTGTAACCTCTAACATTGGGTGTGGACCAACAAAACCAAATCTTTATCCATGTTCACATGATCAGACCCCATCTCCTGATTTGTCAGCACAAGAAAGTTTTAGCAAGGCCGAGGAGGGAAAAGTGAAATTCCAGCCCAAAGAAAAATCTAGACAGGAGGAAGAAAATGCTATTCTGAACAACTTGCTCACAGAAAGTGTAGATGCAGCAAGTGCTTTACGATCAAAGAACAAGTACAGTGTATGCAAGAAAGCAAAGGATGCAGATTCAGGACGAAATGAGGGAAGTATAAAAGCAACCTATATGCCTGACCATACTGAGGAGGCATCATCGTTTTTGAAGAGTCCAGATAAAATTCAAAACACAGTGGATGAAAAAGAGTAAGTTGCAAAAACATAAAATAGCTCGTTTAAGCTTTTTCTGCTTTCCACTATCTGTATTTCAGACTGAGAGGTTTGTATTGTGGCCAGAGAATCCCATCACTCTGAAATTCCTCTTCCATGTCGAAGTCGGAACAAAGGTATGTACATGTTAGGTTGTGTGGGAAATGATTGTTTAGTTTTCAAATTTCTGATCACTATGATTCATTCATTTGCTAATACAGAGATGGAAGATTCTGAGCCTCAGGAAAGAAAGACTTTCCTTAAACAGCAAAGTGAATTCGTTGACTCATCTTCTCAGGTTATGATGCTTCAGAGCTATGTTCTTCAGTTTCTTTGTGTGCAGAAGGTATTGAAGGACGCAGCTGCACAGAATAGCATGAAGAAAATATAGCATCTTCGGCATGTCTAATGGATGTAAAGATTCTCCTTGTTAATATCATAGGATGTGTAATCAATAGGTGAATTAGAAACTGCCGGCAGATCTAGAAATCTGCACTAATTTGGAACTCTTGGTGCTACTGAAAATGCTATCTAATATTCGTTACAAGTGTAACACAAAGGAGCACAAAGTAATCTTGAGTTCTTTCTACTGTATACAAATTAAATAAAGAAACTGGATCATCTGATGAAAATAGGAGTTCAAACAAAACAAAAACGGGTTACAATGAATCAAGTAAGGTTTGAAGTATTGATATGACTGTTAGCTGTCTGCTATCTTTTTTCTTGTATGATCTTGGGACTTCATAGGAAATTAGAATCATCTTCCCACACAGAGCATCCCCTCATCAGTAGGGTTTCCATCCTTTGTTAGATGGCATCTCAATCTTTTAACATCCGACTGTCGGAGAGGCTTCAGCAAGAACTCTTCAGCTCCTTCCTCAAGGCACCTATTCATGTCAAGAAAAGTAAGGGATCAATGAACTGCTAAATATCTTCAAACTTTCAAAAAAAGAAGACTAGTGCAAGTAACTTACTTTTCAATTCGAGTCTGTATGTTCTCAGATGATACAACAACTACTGGTATCTCCTTCGCTGTTGGTGATTCCTGTTTAGATGGGGAATAGTTTAGGACTAGATGATCAGTCACTAATTAAAAAGGCATATATATATATATACTAGCATGTGCCCACACTCTGTGTGTGGATGTTTTTTCTTTTGGTAAGGAAGTTGGCAGTTTCTTAACCAAAGCAGTTTTCTACAACAATAACTACTATTTATTTTATTTTAAGGAATTTAATTTCTTTTTATTTTTTTAAATTGACATTATTGTCCCTGTTGGTTATTTCAGTTTCTAAAGTTTTTTAATATTAGAGGGTTATATTTGTCAAATTCTTCAGTTTTGGAGAGAAAGCTCTCTTCTCTTAATAATAGTATAGATATATATAGACATACACACACATCCATCTATCATGAATTTTAGGGTACCTTTATTTTTTTTAGTAGCTCGTACCCTGTCATTCCTGGCATGCAGTAATCAGTGATTATCATGTTAACGTCGGAAACCTGCAATCAGATCAGTACATAAATTGATTGAATCCCACAGTGGCTGATAAACAATTTTGACACAAAAAAATTGCAGAGTTGAAATAGCCGCCACTTACGGTGTTAGAGAAGTTCTGTTGCCCATCTGCCAAACCCAACAGCTCCAGTGCTCCATGTGCATCCTCCGCTGTAGTCACTGGCATACATAAGAGGAAGCCAAATATTCTGAAGTTAATCTTCTAATATGGCAAATATCGTAGTCATATATATAGACAGTCACCCACACATTAGAACTAGGCAACTAGCAATTGATTTAGAAGAATCAACAATGAGGGTATATTTGAGATATATGAGAGAGAGAGAGAGAGAGAGAGAGAGAGAGAGAGAGAGAGAGAGAGAGAGAGAGAGAGAGAGAGAGAGAGAGAGAGAGAGAGAGAGAGAGAGAGTTTAGAAGTGAATTTGGTTATTAAAAAAAAAAAACAGAGAATTATATCCATATATAGTTAATGCCGAGAATCAACAAGACACATTCGCAACTCAAACATGAACACAAGAAGAACACACTCATGCGAAAAAGGGTATGTGGATGATCGATAAGATAGTAGGATATACCTTTGCATGAAGAATTGGTGAGTAACCTCTCGATGATTTTACGGTCCAAAACGCTATCATCAACAGCCAAAACATGTGGCTTTTCATCCCTATTTAACTCCATTCTTACTGCAGACATTCTTCGATCTCTCAAGTTAACCACACAGGAATCAAGAACACAAGAAGGGAGTTGGATGAATTCTATTGCAGAGAGCAAAAATATTGCCGAGCATATATAGCCAGACAAGAGATATAAAATTAGGCAAGGAATCAAATTAATACCGATATTTCGTCTTATTTTTAGGTGTTTGTGATATGATATTATCTTTGCTTCATTATGAACATATATACATTATCGTCGGAAAGAGGGTGGTGATCTTCCATTGTGTTAATCCTTTCAGATATCGATCCTGGGAGATTTATTTCTATGAAAAAAATAAAATAAAATCCTCTGAGATTTTTGATTATCCACAAGTCCAGCTCATCGTAGATTTAGTTCGTCTTATAATTAGTGACTAAATATAGTTGAATGCGTCAACATTGGCGAAACCAGGAATAATATTCACTGTAGATCCTAAAATATATGCATGCATGCATATCAATATTCGATAATGGGATATGTACAAGGATCACCATGAGGGCCATTACCTTATAGTCCTTATAATATTTAAACAAATTCGATTTTTGTTTTTATTATTAGTGTATAGATTTAGAAAGAATAATTGTTGTTTTGATTAATATACAAGCATGCATTAATTATTAGGATGGCTTCCAAGCCCTGCCTCGATCGAGCTCCTTATATTTGTTGTCTTACTATTATAAAGAATATGATTTGATTAAGTAGAGAATAATCCAGCCTAGCTTGAGGAACAAGCTAGTCAAAACTCTTCTATCATTGTCTCATTATCATCTACTAATAACTAGAGATAATCTTCTCAAAAAAAAAAAAAAAAAAAACTAGAGATAATCTTAAATTGATTCAGGGAATAGCTGCAAATCCAGTTTATTTGAAGCAAAGAAGATTCATTAAATACAATGTAAAAGATCTCTGTGTTCTAATTAAAAGCAGTGTATTCAACCTCACGTTGATGCAATCAATTTTTATCAGACCACAAATTTCGATATTCTTTTCTAATTTTGCACCATCTTATTTTTTAAATCTTGCATACATTTCTTCTTTATAAGCGCATCTCCTTCCTCCATGTAATCATAGTAACATTTTCTTTTATGAGCAAATTTGATAAAATTGAAAGACAGTGATAACCCAAAATATGTTTATAAACTTTATTTGATTTAGCTTTCTCCAATCTCCCAAATGAACTGTAATAGTTCTCTATCCAACCGTCTCACTCATAAGTAACTAATATTATCTATGGATAAAAGTTACAAGACATAACTTGTAAGAAATCTTCGTTCTACAATACCTGATAGCCATTAATTCATTGATGTATTGTCAAGTATCTGTGAATTGAATTGAATTGAATGACACGAGTCATGCATTATTTTAACGTACAAGTCATGTATTTATAATCGGTCAGATAAAATCAACGAGTCATGCTAATTATATATGCCAAGAAAAATATGCATGTTCATAGTCACACCAAAATTAAGAGTTAAGACATGTAATGTCTTATGATATCTCATAAACTAAATCAGGTAAGTTAAAACATGATAAACTCTAAACCCTAATGCATGTATCAACCCTAATTATAGAATTATGTACAGTTTGATCGTTATACGCTAATTAAAGAATATCGATTCCAAAGTCTCATACATTTGACCGTTGTAAGCTAGAAAGTTTTGATCGTTGTACGCTAGAGAATACGTGACTTAGGTTATGATTTTTTTCTGTCGTAAATCTAACACGAGACATGAAGTGTTTTTTCACCTTAATCACAAAAGAACAAGCTAAGGTGTGATTTTTTCTTCTCTTGAATCTTGATTACCATAGTTTGGGCTGGGCTTGACGGGTCTCGAAACGCATCATTTCGCCCGGGCCGGAAAATTGAAATTGCAATGAACTCAAACACAAGAAAAGAACATAGAAAGAAAGCGAGCGAATCATCAATCTTTGCCGCTCTCTCAGTCTCAACTTTGAAATCCAAACACTCTCTCTGGGTCTCTCAAATGGAGTCCATACAAGGTTTCACGAAATCGACCCAAGAGTTTTTCGACAACCTCATCCACCGCCGTGCAAAATCTCCATCTCCCCCTGGCCGGAATCCGGTAACCCTCTAAATCCCCTCCTTGATTTTACCGTAAATACTCCAAATTGGGGCTTTTCAATTATAATGGGGACTTCGAAAAGGTGCATGCTTTGTCAAAAGTTACAAGCTTTTCGTATGATTTTGATTTTCAGATTGAAATACTGAAGCGATTGCAAAGAGAGACGTTTTCAGATTTGATGAGACTGAGAGAGAGGCAAGACCAGGTTGAGAGAATGGTGTCCTTGTTTGGGCCTTCTAAAGGAAGCCCATTTCAAGGAGGCAACACCCCTTTAAAGGTAGAAGTTGATTTCTTGGGGGGTTTGTTATGGAAGCATAATAATGATGATGATGGGGGTCATTATCAATACCCTGATGCTCTTAGTAGAGCTGGGATTAGAACTGGGTTTGATTCTAGGTTGAGTATTGAAATAGCGGTGAGGGAGAATGATGCTCTTTTGACTGAGTTTGTGGCCGGTCAGAAGTACAGGAACGATGGTTTTGATGTTTCAGACTGTCAGGTTTCTCTAGCTAAAGTGTCTTATATGGCAAATGTGAGCAATTGGTTGTCTGCCATTGCAATTCCAGTGGGAGCTCGGTGCAGGGACGTCGCCGTTGTTACGAGTCCTTCCCATCAGGTATCGTTTGCTTTGCATTGATTGATGTCAGTGGTGCTCTGGATTGTTTTTGTGTATTTCGTTTAGTTTTCGATTTGGTGAGAACTGTTTGCACTCGTGGATTTTTGAATGGTGCTCAGGTGGTAATCTCATATAGATTAAGGTCATGATTCATGAGAAAGATGTCACCCTGAATGCCTAATGATGATATTGGAGTGGTGTTCAGGTGCTTATTTAACATAACAATAATGTCAATTCATGAGATAGATGTCAGCCTAGTGATTGTGCCTGTTTGCTTTGAAGACATGAAAGACTGTTAATACTAAATAGTAGAGAGTCTGGTGAATAAATTAAATAATCCTTTTAGTTTCCTTTGAATCGGTTAGAGCTACCACATCTCATTGAGTAAGATTGTTAGTTTTGTTGAGGCAATCATATACGCTTTTACTTTTTTAATGAGTAATGTCAACCCTATAATTAGGCATGCTGCACATTCTATTGTGGCAACAGTGTTATTTTAGCACCTAGCATGATCCTGCACGCATCAACATATTCTGGCATTGTGTATTTTCTTATTGAAAGTTACTGGTATTGTGACTTTTGTCAATTAGTCTCTTTAGAAAATCAGATTGTTTTTGTGGCAGGGAAAGGGCCTAACTGATCGATCATCATTCGGACCACCTCTTCTAAATGAGTATAATGGCAGTGCAATTGGCATAATGGTGAAAAATGCAAATGTGGTTGTTGCTTCATTGGCTCAGTCTGTTTCAGGACTGGGAGTGCCAGTAGGTTCTGGTAGAGTTGGGCACTGCTTGAGCACTTTTGGTCAAATTGTCTGCCAACTTCCCGGAAACACCAAACTCTCGCTTCTTGGTCTTCACCAAATGCCTAAATCATCAAGTGAACATGTCAATCACAGAGCTCTTTCCGTCCCATCAGGCAGTTTGGAACACCATACATCTCCTCCAACAACGGCTGAAGCATCTGCTCCACCCCTAAGAACAAACTCACAAGGAAACACGTCAGCAACTGGATCCATTGCTGTGATGATCGAATCTGAAATTGACGAGACCACAAAGATTGGGAGTTGGGTTGAGATGAAGAAATTGAATCCCAGGCATTTAGAATGGGCCGTGTCTGTGTCCGATGACTCTAAAGATTCAGTTGGATGGGGAATAAGTTTAAATGGGATGGTCGGAGGTCTCAATAGCTGTGACCATTTTCAGATGGAATCCTACTTGAAATTTAACTTAAGTGAGAGATTCAGTGTAAAGCCTGGTATTGTGCATATAATCGATGGCAATGCCAAAATGACTGCCCTTATGCTTAGGTCTAATTGGTCTCTCTGATTGCCAACAAATGACGAGAGTTCCACTGAGCGGAGGCTCCATTTTTAGTAAAGTTAGTGTACTGAGTTCGCCCCATAACTAGTTTGTATATTTTCTTGGTCTCTATGTTTATCTTCTTTTCTCTGCAGGCCATTAATCCTAATTGATCCTCTTCAAAGCACATATCTGCTCTACTATAAATGGAGGCTCTTCTTTTTGGGTCAAAAGCTTCAACTGCTTCACCAAAAATTTGCATTGCCATATATGTTGTAAAATAGACTTAATTCATATAAAAAGCATCTAGAATGTGATTATAGTAAAATACCCAAATCAAATAAGAAAATTAAAAAAAGGAGATGAGTTGGGGCATCTCAAGTTTGCAGCTCACCAATTTTTATCAGGTAACCCTTATGTTCAAAGCATTAGCAGCTATGCATGGATTAAAGCTTTGTTTGAGAGAAGGCTACAAAAATGTGGAGTTGGAGAGTGATGCGTCTAATGTCATCCTAGCTTTGAACAAAACAGGATTGGATTTAAGTGTTGAAGGAGCCATTTTTGATGAGATTCTTATGTTGATGCCAGAATTGGAAGCTTTGAAGTGGAGGACAATACATCGTGGTTGCAACCAGGCTGCTCATACTTTGGCAAGGTACTAAGTGACAGAGGACAACTAGAACGAGGTTTTGGAAGGAAGCTGGACTACCTTGGTTGGAGGAAGTCCTAAATAATGAAATTTCTGAGGTACAAGAGTACTCTTTTTTACTTGCTCTGATCAAGCAAGATTATTTACGAGGCCATATTAACCTCAATGATTGTAATTGACCATGTTATTAATGAAATCCTTTATTCTATCCAAAAATTGTTGCAATCAGTTTCCAAACTTATTTTCTTTAGTTGTTAAAATTTGAGACAAAATACATTAAGTTTCTTACTCCAAGCGTGACATGGGTAGAGTACTAGTTTTGATATAAAATATGGCAAAGGATATATTAAGAAAGAGTTATAAAAAGAGAGGAGAAAAAAAATACACTGATTTTGGACAGGTAGAAAAGCTTGGCACTATTATACATGGATTATATGCATAATACATTGAATTTTAGTTTAGGTAACTTTGTAATGTACTGAAGTGGCTAATTAAATTAGACAGGTATGCCAATGCGTTGTCAGAGCACGACTCGATGAGATGCAGTTTAGGTGGAAAATGGCCTAAAAGTTTCTTCCTAATTGAGGCTAATCATCTTGTTGTAATTGGTGGTTGTTTTCCTTTCATACATTTATGTAGTTGTTTCCAACAAAAGAAAATAAATTACAATAAGGACGATATTTTTACGTAATTACGAGTAAATTAGAAACACTGATTTATGAAAACAATGATCGGTCAACTGATAGAGCAGCTCAATTAGGCAATCACTCATGATAGCTAGCTTTTGAGATTGTGCAATCTACTACCTTATACACTTTCGGTCTACAAAGCATGATAACAATCCCTCATTAAACCTCGAATTCCTTCAACAATCACACATTTTGCGACAAAGCAATAATCATTGGGATGTTAAAGTAATTTTGTCTCTTATGCATGTAATTCTAAATTCGCCCCTAGAATTTCACATAAGAAACACATGCAACTGAAAAAAACACATCAAAACCAAACACGTACATAAAACACCTCCAAACCTAACTTATTATCTTTAATTGCTAAAATTTGAGACTAAAACACATCAAGTTCCTTACTCCGAGCATGATATGGATATGATGCTAGTTTTGATAACATTGTGGCAAGGGATATATGAAGAAAGAGGTATAAAAAGAAAGAAAGGAAAAATACACTGATTTTGGACAGGTAGAAAAGCTTGGCGCTATTATACATGGATTATGTGCACAATACATTGAATTTTAGTTTAGATAACTTATAATGTACTGAAGTGGCTCATTAAACTAGACAGGTATGCCAATGCGTGGTAATTGCACGACTCCATGATCGAGATGCAGTTTAGGTGGACAAGGTCCTCCGATGTTTCTTCCTAATTCAGGCGCATCATATTATTGTATTTGGTATATGTTTTCCTTTCATACATTTTTGTAGTTATTTCCTACAAAATGAAAGAAATTAAAACAAAGATGACTGTTTTATGAAATTACACGTAAAATCTGTAAAATAAGAGAAACACTGATTTATTAACCGATGGAGCAATTGTATTAGACAATCGTTTATTATAGACAAGTTTTGAGATTGTACGAGTTATTACCTTATACACTCTACCAAGTATAATAAGAGTCCTCATTAAACATCGAATTCTTTCAACAATCACACCTTTCACAACAAACCAATATTCGTTTGGGATCTCATGCATGCATGTAAATCCTAAAGTCACCCCTAGAACATGCCGTTAGGTTTTCACATACGAAACAACTGGAAAAAAAACACACAACACACCTGTAAACAACAATTGACCTAGCAGACTCCTATGTAAACTCTCCTACTCTTTCCATACCCAAAGAAAAAAAAAACAAAAAAACAAAAAACAAGAAGAAGCTCTCACTTTCACATCCTGTACCTTTCCCAATCCCCCGCGGCCCACGTTGCATGACACATACCAATTAATATAAATCAATCATAGCAACCCCGGACGCATCACGCAAAGCTTCCATCCAACCCTCAGTGACCCTATCACACTTTCCTCCAATCCTCTTCTTCAACAAAATCCAATTGACAGGTCATAGTGGAGG
Organism: Rosa rugosa; assembly: GCF_958449725.1. Classification (NCBI taxonomy): domain Eukaryota; kingdom Viridiplantae; phylum Streptophyta; class Magnoliopsida; order Rosales; family Rosaceae; genus Rosa; species Rosa rugosa. The sequence continues at coordinate 8,346,102 of NC_084821.1, forward strand.
TCACCCAAGCCCACAACGAAACCGCCGGGTCATTGTATCAGTGTCCTAATTAGGAAGAACCAGGAATTACATAAACCTCCTACAGTGTGTGTAGCAGTAGTTGTGTTTCGAGAGTTTGGAGTTAAAAAGGAAGAGAGACGACTTGTTGAGCGGTGTGTCTTCAAGTGTCGTGCATGCATTTTATGCATCTGTTGCTTTGCATGCACTCTCTCTCTTCTTGTTTCTCTCTCTAAAAAAACCCAACCCTTCTCTCTCTCTACAAAATACACGTTTTCTTGGTCTTACCCGCAACCAAAAAAATAAAACCCAACTCTCGCCGTTACGTTCTTAAACCACTGAGTTTGACTCGTCTGTTGAGTAGTACTCTCAGACCCATTGAGCTTCAGTTGTTCTCAGTGTTTGAATGACTAGTGGTTTTCGAGATTTGGGTTCTGCAGATTGGGAAAAGAGGAGGTTGGTGTTTGATTTTTTTGGGTTTGTTAAATAATTGATTGTTGTATGTTTCAATGTCTTGGGTTTAATTTGTGAAAAAGGGGTTTTAGGGATTTGGATTTTGATTGTGGGTTTTTGGTTTGGTTTCAGGGGTTGAATTTGGGGCAATGGCGACCAAGATTTGCATGAATGTTTCGTGTGGGACGAGCAATACGCATGAATGGAAGAATGGCTGGCCTTTGCGATCTGGTGGATTTGCCCATCTCTGCTACAAGTGTGGGTAAGAATTTGGTCCCTTTTTTTAATTTCAAAGTTATAATTTTTCAGCTGATGTTTTAATTTTTCAGGTGAAGTTTTGATTTTTAAGGTGTTCTGGGGTTGATACAGTGCTGGGAGGGCATTATGGGATATGGGTTTTGGTTCTTAACGTTGGGTTTTATGTGTATTCTGGGTTTTAGACTAAAGTTTTGATCTTTATTTTTTGGGGTTTGGGTTTGGACAAATTGCGTTTGTTCATGAGCTAGATGCGAATTTCATTGTCTGAGTGTACTGCTAGTTGTGCCGATGATTGACTTTTGGAATATGATTATAATGCTACCAATTTTTAATTTAATTGATCTAAGTGGCAAATGTAGGAACAGAGAAAATGCCAGAATATTGGTTATCAGGGAGAACGTTTAATTATGATAAACACTGTTAAAGGTTCTGTTTGATGACCAGTTTATATTTTCATAACACTCAAATTGCTGAATCTTGGTAATGGAATTAGCAGGGAGTTGTGTAGCAAATTATATCACAGAGTCTTTCGAGAACCCAATATTAACCTTAGTGTGGTAGGGCGCTTATGTTTTCTATCATCTGCTGTTTTATCATACTATACAGTATTCTAATTCTATATTACTTATGTTAATAGAGTGAAAATAATTAGCATCATTTGATTTGTTTGTTTCTGCCCATACTAATAGCTATTTACTTAAGACTTTCTCACCATCTATATTTTGTACTTCTCAGTTTTGCTGTTATGTTGAATTGTCATTCATACCCCAAATACTTCAACTTTCAATATACCCATGCTAGTATAAATCTATAGCTACTTGGATTGTGTTTCATGCATTGGAACAATGAATTTCATTTGTTGGATTTTATCTACTATGCAATCTCTCTACGAATCCATTTAGTCTTCATTAGGTTGCAAGTAAGGAATACTGTAATTCTACTGTGTTTTAGACATGTCATTTCATTAGGGTTAAGTCATTAATAAAATACATTATGTATATATGTATGTTTCCTGATTTGGTTTCCAAATGTATATTTTGTTTCTGACATTGGACTGTGTGTAATGCAGAGCTGCATATGAGAAGTCAGTTTTCTGCGATACATTTCATTTAGGGGAAACGGGTTGGAGGGACTGCAGTTCGTGCCACAAGGTTAACTGGAAGTTTGATTATGTTTAAAGAATTCTACCTCTCTCTCTCTCTCTCTCTCACTCACTCACTCTATTGATATATTTCTTTAATTTTCTGCAGCCTCTCCACTGTGGATGCGTAGCCTCTAGGTCATTATATGAGTGCCTGGATTACGGGGGTGTAGGGTGCATTGCCTGTGCAAACAGTTCTCAACCTCGTGTGGTATGAACAAATTCAGGATTTTTATTGTATGCTGAGTTTATGATTACAATGTTGATATCCACTGAATTATGGATTTTGTTTAAACCCTCACTTTAGCTTCCATCATTGATATTTAACTTCAGTAATCAGAACATAAATTGATGCATCTATTCGATGAAGTAAAAGGGAACTGTACTTTTTATCAAAACAAAAACTCCTAGTCTGCTAATAGTAATTATTAGTTATGCTCTTATGTCTCTTTGATGAATATGTAATCAATTGGTTGTGAGTTACACTCTCTCTCCCTCCCTCTCTCTCTCTCTCTCTCTCACACACACACACAACGTGCACCTACAAATTAGACAGATATAGGATTTTTATGGGTTCTTGTTTTGTTGTGTGCAGATCCAGAGGAATGATGTCCTGAATGGTTTTGGTGGACTGACATTAAGTAATGCTAGTGACCGAAAATCCACTTCTGTTGAATATAGAGCGGTTGGTGATACAGTTGATGAGGGAAAATTTTTGCAATTGTGTGGTACTGTTGATGAGGGAAAACTTTTGCAATTATGCAAGATCATGGAGGCTAATGAGTCCACCCTTTTGCCTCAATCTCCGACAGGTGAAGAAAGTGTGTTTCTTGAATCCAATCTTTTGCCTCGACCTCAGAGAGATGATATAAGTGAATCCCTCGGCCAAACCAAAGGACAGGAAGTCATTCATCAAATAGGAGAAGTTAGCACAGGATTTTTTAGTGCCACCCAGTCGTCTATTGGATCGTTAACATTTGCCCAATCAGACAACGGCAGAACAATGTTAGAGGTCAACCATATGAGTATACCATCCTCTCAGCCATCTTTGAGTATGTCTTTGGGTGCCCCATCTGCAACTCCAAATTTCATACAACCCTTTTCTGGGGGGCATGTGGATATAAGAGACCAGAGTAAGTCACCTTCTGCCTTCCAACAGGTGCAAAAACCTCGTCCTATTTTGCCCAGACCTTTGAAACCTGCCCTCCCTATAAGTTCAGAGACAAATAAAGGTGCGCGCATTGCAAGACCACCTGCTGAAGGACGGGGGAAGAATCAGTTACTTCCCCGATACTGGCCGCGGATTACTGATCAAGAGCTGCAGAAGTTATCGGGAGCGTATCCATACTTTTATTTAAAATTGATATTTGACCTAAAAAAAGGTTTTTGCTAATTATGCTTTATTTATCTATCAATTTGGAGTTAGTGTTTGCCTTACATCGTTTTAAAGTTTGAATTCTACTATTGTGCCACTGTTTGAGAAAGTGCTGAGTGCTAGTGATGCGGGTCGAATTGGTCGCTTGGTTCTCCCAAAAGCATGTGCTGAGGTAAACATAACTAGATTGCTTCCTTTAAGAGTTTGTATGCACCAGCAATTATGTCTTATTCTTTTTGGAAAGACTGGGTGGGGAACTTTTCTCCCTTTCCCTTGTCCTCTTCTGTTTTATGTATCTTTCTTCCTTGCCACACCTGTATGAACTAGAATTGAATGCAGGCATATTTTCCTCCTATTTCTCAATCAGAAGGCCTTCCTCTAAGGATTCAAGATGTGAAGGGAAATGAATGGACGTTTCAATTCAGATTTTGGCCAAATAATAATAGCAGGATGTATGTTTTAGAAGGTGTGACACCTTGCATACAATCAATGCGACTGCAAGCTGGCGATACTGGTATGCCTTATTGTATTATGGCTAATTTAGAAGTCCACATATTCCCAGCAGAACTGCAGATTGTAATTTGTTTCTTTGTGCAGTGACATTCAGTCGGATAGATCCTGGAAACAAACTTGTCATAGGGTTTCGAAAGGCATCACAATCTGTAAACATGCAGGTCAAGCCATAGTTACAAATTGGATCAAATTCTGTTTCCTGTTTCTTTCAGTATTTTTGTTCTTTCTTTTTTATGGATCTGACACTGATTGGACAATTGTTAAATAATCAGGGACCCCAAACGTCTGTCCTTCCAAATGGCACACCTGGGGAAACTTCCTTTTCTAGTGAGAATCTGGCTGCAGGAAGTGGTGACTCTAGTCTTTTCCATATGAATAAAGGAAGCAAGGATCCTCACCTAAATTCTCCATCAGACCATCATTTGGCTGAGTGGGATACGTATATGCAGAAAAGTGAGAATGGTCACAGAACAAGTGAGGATTTGCTGCAGCCAGTGTCGAATTCTGAGAAAAAGAGGACCCGGAACATTGGGCCTAAAATTAAGAGATTGCTCATGCATAGTGAAGATGTTCTGGAGCTGAGGCTGACATGGGAAGAAGCACAGGACTTGCTTCGTCCACCGCCAAGCGTCAAACCAAGCATTGTCACTATTGAAGATTTTGAATTTGAAGAGTATGATGTAAGTATGTTATTATCAGTGTCCTTGTTAGATGCAGTCATGAACGTTAAGATGCTTTGATGGATTCAATGTGTTAAAGTTCAACTTTCATCGAGGTCTGAGGGAGTTATTTGATAAATGTTTGTTTGCTTCTTCTAGGAGCCCCCAGTTTTTGGAAAGAGATCTATATTCACTGCTGGGCCATCTAAGTAAGTATTTGTGAATTATAACATTATGTTATGTTACCTTGTTGTATTGCAAAAAGATAACTATATTCCTTCCCAGCCATCTGCAACAGCATTTTCAAACCCTTTGAATTTGTTTTTAACCTTTGTCAGGTAGCCATAGACCTTGTTGGTATATGTATGATGTGTATCATAGGGTGGTCCAGTGTACTGTAGATTGAGGACTAATTTTTATACATAATGTTATGAAAAACAACTGTGTTGCTGAATATCTCCCACTAATTCCAGGAGACAGGAACAGTGGGCTCAGTGTGATAATTGCTCCAAGTGGAGGAAATTGCCTGTCGACGTTCTTCTTCCTCCAAAGTGGACATGCTCAGACAATTCCTGGGATTCAAGCAGGTGCAACTTACTTCTTTAGTTTTTAGTGTTTTGTCCATAAGATGAAAGGATTGGTTTTGAATCTTTATATCCTCACAGGTGCTCGTGTACTGCACCAGAGGAGATGAGCCCAAAGCAATTGGATAATCTTCTGAGTTCATCTCTATCCCTTAAAGGTCAAACTTAAACCTTTCTGTTGGTTTCATATTTCAAGTTCTAAATACTGTTCAGAAGGTGGTCCTTTGATATAAAGTAGCTTTTTCCCTTTACATGTTTTTTTTTTTAATTTTAATTTTTTTATATATTTATTATTATTATTATTATTATTATTATATATATAATAAATTTTTTTTTTTTTTTTGGGTTAGTACTATCCAGTTAGCAGACACAATACGTGCATGTGGTCCTTGGATGTCAGCAATATAGGTTATACTTGGGTACAGTTGAGGGGATTGGATTGGGGAAAAAGATGGAGTTCATTGATCTATGATTTGGATGTTTGATGTTTTTGTGCTCAAGTAATTCTGTGCATATGTGCATGCATTATCTGTTCTGTGGATGAAGTTTCTCATATGTTCATGTTTCTCTAAATGTTAAGGAGATTATTGCCTTTGAAGAAACCTCACATCTGATCAGATTGCTTGCTGTCAACATCTGATATGATCTTTAACATCACTCCATTACTCCCTGATCCTTTTTTGTGTCCTTACATTTTGCCCAGGTTTGAAGAAGAGACGAAAAATCATAGAGAAGAAAGAAGCTGAAGAACAAGAGCCTTCTGGCTTGGATGCCCTGGCTAGTGCTGCTATTCTGGGAGATAATGTGCGTGACTCAGGCGAGCAATTAGTTGGAGCCACCACCAAACATCCCCGTCACCGCCCTGGTTGTACTTGCATAGTGTGTATTCAACCCCCAAGCGGGAAGGGCAAGCACAAGCCATCATGCAAATGCAATGTGTGCTTGACAGTGAAACGGCGCTTTACAACCATGATGCAGCGGAAGAATGAGAAGCGTCAATTAGAACGCGAAGCAGAGAATTCCCAGAGGAAGAATGACAAACACAAGGATGAATCAGAAGTGAAAGGCACCACATCGGGAGATACTGCGTTGCATATGAATCACTCAGCAGAGAATTCCCAGAGGAACAATAACAACCACAAGGATGAATCAGAAATGAATGGCACCACGTCAGGAGATGCTGCATTGCATAGGAATCACTCATCGGAGAATGGAGCCAGCAGCAGCCATAGCAGAACTCAAGCAGATGCTGCTGAAAGTTCCAGTGCCAGACAAATTGACCTGAATTGCGAACCCTTCGGTTTGTTTAGGAACCCCACACTTCAAGATCTCTTGAAGCTTGCTAAAGCTGCCTCCGCGGCCCGACCATTGGAGAAGTACACAAACGAAAATTCCCTCAGAACCATGATGTGCGAGGAACAAGCTGGTCTTGCTTCTTGTTCACTTACACAAGCCAATGGTGACAATGAGAGACGACTGCCTAATGAAGCTCACATTTCATCTGTGGCATGGGACTGCCCAAGTATAGGTGATAAGGTTTACCGTGAGCCTGATTTAGACTGAAACAGTCCAAACTCTCCCCCTTGTTCTTGTCCAAGTATAGCAAAGTGGATGGTTCCATACATCTCTACTTCTACACAACCACAGAATGTAATTTCATTTGTTCTTTTTTTTTTTTTTTTTAATCTTTTCCGGTTCATCAGCCATTTTGTACTGTGCATTGCCTTGGCCTCCAAGTCAAAGCGAAACCATTACGGAAATTGGATTTCCACCAGGTTACAGTTCATTAGTTCAACTAGTTATGAAGAGTCAATCCGATCGAGTATATGGGATTTCGAAAATCCGTCTCCATCTGTAAATCTTGTCCATGTGTAGTAATCGGCTATTCTTGTTTCATTAGATACGCGTTATATGACAGGTTTATGTTGGCAGGTTTAAGTGGAACATGCTATGAAGAATCGGTCCCAATTACCAGGCAAGAGTGCAAAACCAATGCTTTGACCCCATCAGACAACTAATTACTACTACTTAAATTGTCCGGCCGAAGATTTGTTTGTTTCTTGGCCGGGTTGATCCTATCTGCATCTCTTTTTCATGGCATCTTCATCAGCCTGTGGCATAATTTTTAATTTTTCGCCTAATAATAGGGCATAGAGGATGGAGTTTTTAAATTGAGGTTTAAATATAAAACTTAAGACTTAAGAGGGGAGGTAGTAGGTATTCTGGATAATTAAGGTATATAGCAGACTAATAGTGCAATACAAGGCCCGTCATGTAATTTAAACTACTACTAATTAGTGGCATAAGATCTTCAATTAGGTTTTCTGATCTATTTTGATGTTGTGTCCGTGTTCTAAAAATTCACGATATGTAATAGAGAAGTTATATGAAAAAAGTAACATACAAGTTTAAATATTGCGTAATTTCCTTAAAAGAAACATAATACCAACACATAAAACATCAGAGAATTAGACTCCCATTAGAATTAGTAATTAACATCTATCAAGTTGAGAACCAAACTATTCATAATTTATTTTGCTTATTTTTTAATGAATCACAATCCATAAATTCCTCTTTGTTTCACTATAGGAGGAAAGAATGATGTTCAAAGAAAAATTGCCATGACCGGCCTTTGAACTTGTCCTTTTGTTACCGTCTTTGCTTCGAGATACAACCTTATTAAACCCACAATAGTAGACCCTCTTTCAACAAAGAACTTTATAGTTCTGCCTACTTTCAACCACTGACTTAAGACCTCTCTCTCCCCCTCCTCTTCTGTAAGAAATCAAAACAGCTGAGGAGTAACAATGGGGGACAAGGCAACATTAGCAAAGGCAAGAAAGGAGCTTGAAGATATGTATGAAGGCATACCAGATGACTCAGTGAACCTCACTTTCCAAGACTTTGCAGACCTCAGTATAAGCACTACTGCAGACAAGATAAAACCCACTCACACTTTGGAATCCATTTCCAAACTCAAGTCCCCGAACCCCATGGCCAAACTTCCCAGCCTCGATTTCAACAGAGCCTTGCAAGCATCCAAGAACAACCACCGCATCAACGAAGACGTTGTTGACCCCTACAGTGGTCATCATCATCATCTTCATCACCAGAACAATCACCACCACCTTGACGCTAACAGTCACCGCGGCCATGCAGGCCCGGGTGGCCATCGATACGGTGGTGGTGATCACCAAGGCCATAACTTTAATCATCATATGATGAGTGGTCATGGAGGAGTGGAGATGAGTAGCATAAGCATGGCTGCTAGTACTACTTATGATCATCATGATGTGAGCGGCGTAAGCATGGCTTCGACTGCCATGCACCAGCAAGATAGAGGTGGAAGACGAAGGCCTGGGGTTCCTCACTCCAATATCTGCACCATTTGTAGTACCTACATCTATATTTTCCGCCATCGCTGCCTGGTACATATTCGAACAAACAGAGCCTAAATTTCATATTGGATCTTGTCAAATAGTTGGTGTGCTTAATACAAGTTCCTATAGTTATGAATGATGAAATTAAGGTTGCGTTTTTTATTCTAATCACTTCAAAGGGTATACGTCCGTGCCTTTTAGCGTGGGATATGTACGTGGAAATGAGATCATGATAAAAAATGTTGTCTGTGTGCCAGGTTTGTGGAAGAGTGTATTGCAGGCAATGTGTGATGGTAGGGATGGGAGAAATGACAGAAGGTAGAAAATGCGCCCAGTGTCTAGGGAGGCGATTTAGCCAAAGGTATGTGGTTTTGTTAGAAACACATACTTCTCCGACGAGTATAGAAAATGCGTTTTCTAATTATCGAAACAATTTTAACTAGTTATGAAAAGCTACGAATTCAAATATCTCATTATTATATATTCAAAACAAAATTATATGCATATGATCACATATCATACAATAGATTTTTCCAAAAATTTGTTCGAAAGCTCTTTTTGTCACATCGGTTGCAATTGTTATTAACGCTACACTTGTTAGCAACTTAGCATAGGTGATATGATAATTGAGAGCTACATTGGAAAACTTAAAAAGAGTTTCCTTGTCCTTGATTCTACAATAATCTAATAGATTAAAAAATAGCCATAGGCCGGCAATATAAACGTCAACCTAGTCTAATCAAAATGATAGTAACTTAAAAATAAAAATTCTTTGATCCAAATATAATTTTTTTATACAAATGCATTTGGTTTTGGAATGCCATCCTTGATTTCTTATACCTGGCGCTAATCCAAAGTACAAGAAGAACCACCTTACCACCCCAACCAGATGTTTATTTTATTTTGTTTTACCATTTCAAAATGACAGCACCGAACAGGGACATTTATGTAATGTTAATCATGATAGGTACATACAAAGAGCAGGAAAGGTTGGATGTTGTTCAAGGTACCCTAGCGAGGTGAAGCAAGCAGAGCTCAAGTGGGCCGAGAAAGGGCCCAGAAGGTATGGTGGAAATGGGCCTTACGGTCACAGCACCATGGGAACACCCAGATCAAAAAGCCCAGTAACTCCAAGAACTCCACGGACCCCAATCAGGGCCCATGTTCCTCCTAGTCCTGGCCCAAATTCCTTTGTCACCAGTTCATCATACTCTCCTTATTCTCCCAGTCACCACCACCTCCCTTTCTAGAGTTAAACCGAAATTTATTATTATTAATATTCTTGGTGTTTAAGAATTCCTTATATATTTTAACGTTTTTCAAATGGTTTGTTTTTGGATTTTGCTTAATCATAATCCTATATATATCTCAGTTCTTATGTGACTCATGGATGATGAAAAATGGGATGTTTTGTAACTTTGTTCATGATTCTACCCTATTACAAAAATTAGGTTCTAAAATCTCTAGGGCCATATCTGGGAATTGCACAGAAGTTCAAATTCAAGGGAGAGATCGACCATGATTCAATTCAGTGATCCCATGGGTTTTTCATCCAGTTATATGTTTCGACAATTTTCTGTTTTCACATATAGGTGTTGCATCCTTCGACGAAATTAGAAATTCTCCATAGTAGAGAAAGCAAACAATGTGAGAAGAATGTTTTATTGCAAGAGAGTGAAGCATAACAATGTGATCGAGTTCCTTTTGTTGGTAGATTGATATGGCTCTGCCCCAGTTCAAAGGTGCATTATTGAAATCTCCTTTTGACGAGAATACAACATGCTTAATGGCCCAGATAATAAAATAAAATAATAAAATAAATAAAGAAAAGAATATCGGCAAGAAATAAAATCACACTGATAGCAGTAGCACTCTCAATAACATGTGATAAGAAAAGTGTTCCATAACACCAAAGCTTGTTTAATAACACCACCAGCATGCTAATCCTAAAAAATTATGCTGCCACAACTCTAAAACCGAAAATATAGAAGGCCAGTCGATGAATTATTATTCTAAATCTGGTTAGAGATGAAACTTCCTGCTGACCAAATCTCAGAAACCATTCATTGGCAATCAAGCCATGGCAGTTAACTGCCTCCCAATCTCAGAGGAAATAAAAGCATCAATACAAGCATACTGAACCTGATTAAAAGTGAGCCACTCATTATCCCACCTACTCAATGTCACCTTTTTAGGCTTCTGGAGCTCCTTCCTAAGCACCTCTTTAGACAGGCCCTTCAACCCAGCATTCTTCAACTCCTTACCCAATTTAGTCGCTGCCAAAGCCCCAAGATTAACAGTATTGGTCACCTTCAAGTCATAGTCCAGAAGGAGCTTCTCTGTATCATTCTGGATCCCAGCACCCACAAATTTGTAACTGCCATTAGCAAGAAAATCAAAGAGTGATTGTGGGATGTTCTGGGCGTGGATGAGTTGGAAGATGAGGCAACGATGGTCCACACAAAGCTGCAAGGTCGCAATTGGGTGGTCGCTGTTGCTGTTAAAATTAGGACGCCACTCCACGTCCAGGCCTACAATTGGGTTTTCATTGATTATGGGCATGATTTCAGAGAGCCAGGATTCCACCATGGGTGCGCTGTGAGTGACTAGGGTGTGGATTTGATCATCGTAAAATGTTACATCGTAGAGATTGTGGGTGTCGTATGGCAATTCGTGGTCTACTATGCTGATGGCCATTCTGGTCTTCAAAACAAGATAAATATAAGAAACTTGATGTTTTGAACCAACTAGTACTGAAAAGAGAAACAAAACCATATGAGAATGCTTCATCCTTATAAATTAACATCACTTCCACAAAACTTAAAATTACTTCACGCAACAACAAATGGCTGTTCTACTTAGTCAACCAAAACTGGCAGTTATACTTCATCTCCAAAAAGTACCAAAATGTGCCATGAACTTGTAAAAGAGCTTTGTATTTTTTCAGCCATCACTAAAACATTACAAAAGCCGTATAACTGTTAACTCGATAAAAGGAGGAAGGAGATGGCAGGACTAGAACCTCACCAATATAACCCCACAAGCTGGGTTTAAAGAACATGCCAATGAGATAGCAAAGATGCAGCCGACAAGAAACACTCTACTTATTCTACAACCCAATCCAGAAGACAAAATAAGAAGGCAAAGAAATCCCTACTCTGTCAGTAGGCTTAATCCAAACCTACCAGCATTACACAGACTTGTTACTGTGGCACCAATACCAAACATATGCCTCCCTCAAAGATCAACCCCAATTGCTTCAGTTTTAGTGGAATACTGTTTCAACTTTTCAATATATATGTTACCGTTTTTAATATAAGAACTAACACAAACCCAAAACTCTTAAGAAGGAAAAAATTCTTTTTCCTTCTTATTTTGATTAATATAAGTTTGTTTACCAAACCCAAAACTCATCAAAGTCATATTACAAATTTACATGACTAGAGAAAGAAACTTTAGCATTCATCAAAAAAGCAAGCTGATCATACTTGGAGTAAGTATCTTTTACACAACTAGCTCACCAAAATTTTCAGATCAAAGATAAATATTATTGCTGTACGAGTGGAACACAATACCCAGATTACAAATCGAGAAACCATTGCAAAAATCGCAACCAGAGACAAAAATTCAGGGTATAGGCACAGAAGAACTTTGCCTTTAGAGGTTAAAATGGACCAAAAGAAAAACAAGACCAAATCTAAGAAATCGCAGAGAAGGAATATGTAGCATACCAGAAAATTGGGTTGAAGTTGGATTACAGTGCCGTGGTTTCTTGCTTTTGGAGAGAGCAAGCAAAGTGTCGTTGACTCATCGTGACTTTGAAACGGGTTTACTAGATACTGACCCCCGAGACATTTTGCTGCCTTTTTTGCCCTTTCTGCAATTTTTTTTTTTTTAAGGATCAATTTCTTTTTTCTTTAATAGAGAAAAATGCGCCTATTGAAAATATAGATTTAATTCGTATTAATCAACCTAAACAAATTTTCATCAACATAAAGTTTCATTTTTATGTTGAAAATCAGAATAAAGTGTCATTTATATTGAGTGAGAAAATTTCATATTTTAATGATTTAACAAAAATGTCATCCAATTAAAGTGTGATTTAAGAATAGTTTGTAGATACGTAAGTGTGAGATGGAGTTGAAGGTGAAAAATACAGTGATATTTCTAGTTTTCTACAATATGAAGGATGAAAATTTTGGGCGGGTGGAAATTTAATGGACCAAACCGATGATCATCCCTTATACATTATTCTTTGTAAATGGTAATACTTTTCTTTCTCAAAGATTTGACAGATGAGCAACTCATTCCTAAGCTCATATTATTATAATATTTATTTTCGCTAGTTGTTCATTTTACTTGTTCTGGTGTAATTAAAATGATTTTTTTTTTGGATAAAGTATAGTATTAAAATGATTGGTTGGTTATGTATGTGGGTATATATTTTCCCTATTTTGGGTGTTTGTTTGGTTACATGCATGATGATGGGTTGAGATTTGGAGGTTTCCAAAGTGATTTAAATCACTTTATAGGTGGAAGGTTAGTGAAACGGGGGGCATGCATGTTATGTTTTGATCAATGGGGCATTGGTATGGGTTTGGCTTTGGGTGTGTTGTAGTATTTGCGAGTGTGAGACCGAGAGATCTAAACCCTAAACTTAAATTACTAGCCGACGTTTAAGTTTCTCCATCATTCTGATAAATAGCACGTCAGTTAGTTAAGCTTCAGTCCACAGCTCTATATAAGGTCTGGTAAGGTTGTAGTACGTGTAATGTCATATCAATCATGCATTCTCAGCAGACGCATACATAGCTCGAAGAAGAAGAAGCATAGAAGATATGGAGGTTTGCATGCGTATGTTTTCGACTCTCTTCGTCGCACTCCTCCTTCTGTTGGCTACTGACCAGTATATGAAGATATATACATGTATATGTACATATCCTTCTGAGATTTATGTTTTCATAATTTCATCTTCATTTCTATATGTACGTGCATCATGAACTTGTAGCTAGCTAGTTTGAATACTGATGTGTGTACATGCATACATGTTTTGACATGCAGAAATAGGACCAAATGCAATGGTTGCTAAGGCTAGGACTTGTGAGTCTCTGTTCGAGGGATCTGCTGAGCGAAAGCAACTGTGGAGCTGTTTGCGAAACTCCTGAGTTGACTGCCGTGTTCTTAAATGTAGATCTGCTTCTGCACTAACAAGTGTTAATTACTTAGTACTTTAGTAGGACTTGTCGATCATCACTCGGATGCATGGATCGGCTGGAGAAGATTGAATAAAGTGGCCGAATTGTATGCGATGGGTTTGTGTACATGTTTTCTTTTGTTTCAAGTCGGATTTGTCAACAAAATCTTAATTTTCAGAATCAATTTCTGGTATCTTAATTTCTCTTCCTCTTGTTAATTGATCTTACTAGTCACTAAAGGCAGTTTGGCATGGTTAAGAGAAGTTGTGGCTCAACTCGATCACGTCAGTAGCATATTTTTATGCGGGCCTTTCAAAAAAGGGATTGGGTTATTTTTATAATGATTTGTGCATGCAAAGTGTGAAAAATGGTTGCTCATAGCCTCATAGGGTAGGAATAACAGAGTAAGTCAAATGGTCATGACTAATGAGGTTAAGATAGAGACTTGTAATTCTTTCTTCAAAACAAACAATTCAATTAATTGTGGATTAACTTGCTAAGCTTTTGGCCCTCCGATAATTGGATATAATGACATAAGTATCTCCCTTCTCTTTGTAAGAGACTGCCGATTTTCACTCAAGAACAATAAGTCTTTGTGTAAACAAACAAAAGCACTTGCCATGTTGTAATTTTAGGTTCATGCACGTATTCAAGTACAAAAAAAAAAAAAAAAAAAAAAAGCAGCATCAACAACCAAGAAGTGTGGCATAGAAAGTCTTATACAAATTTAGGAATTCTTGGTTTGATCTTGATTGGGAGACCCATGGATGGATATGGCATTGGTTGACGGGTTATCTTTTCCTCAGGGTACACCTGTGACCACTCAAACATTGTCACCAAATTGTGGATGGTTGTGAGGACTTCAACTCTAGCAAACTCGTTTCCAGGGCAAGTGTGAATGCCACCTCCAAATGGAATATAAGCATAGGGAGGAATTGGCTTTGATGAGTTTTCAAATCTCGATGGATCAAACTCTGTGGGTTTGTCAAATACTTCTTTGTTCATGTGAGTTCCATAGGCCGCCCAAAACACCTGCACATATATGCATACATGTAAATTTGCCTTTTGAAACTATATGGGATAATGCACACGTACCCATAGACTCACTACAAGAAATAAGGGCAAAACCGAAGAATCAATACACGAGTATCTCAAATTCCTCGAATTAGGTAAGAATATGTGAAAAATTTGATGGTGTCGCATAATGTTTTATGAGAATATCGCATTATACAACACCCAATTTTATGTATATATAATTATATAGGATCAATTAAGTGATGACTTCTACCATTCGTTGCTTATTGGTTAAGAATGATCTTGGGACTTTTTGCTAGGTGTCCTTAACTAGTTCTTATAGGACCATTCACCAGATGATTTCTATTAATGTCTTTGTTTCTTATAATGGTGATATATGTTTAAAGAGTCTAATTTGTAATTATTATATTAATTACCTGCCATCCTTTGGGAATGTCGTAGCCACCATATTGAGTGTCTTTGAGTATTTTTCTAAAGCTTCCAAACACAGGAGGAATCATCCTCATCAACTCTTGTGCAACTCTCCATGTGTATTTCATCTTTTGTATCTCCTGCCATGTTAGCCTATCTTCTTCTCCCTCTCTCTTACTTGTAATGTCTATTTGTTCTGCAAGCAATTATGCATGAAGCCACAAAAAATTTAAATGGGAGAGAAATCCTTGGCGCATATGCTAAACATGTTTTCTAAATTCGTGATGCTAGAGCATATATATATGTTTTTTTTTTTTAATTTTAATCAATCACATTACGTGATAATTGATATAAAGTAGACCGTATGTGTATTCTATACATTTGATAATAAACATTAGTATCACATTACGTGATAATAAACATTGTCCCTCTTAACATTGTTTGAAGCAAAAGAACATGATACACAATAATTGTCCTCTTTGTACCCAAAAAAAAAAAAAAAATTGTCCTCTGAAATAATAATGTTAGAGCAGCCCTTTTTCCGATCACATTGTGTCGCACTCAATGTAACAAGTATACCCTACCCGACATGCACATGCACTAGTGGAATTAACTAATAATGATGACTACATATTTCGACCATATTCATGTAAGCTGATCATATTATGTGACAGATGATGCATCTATTAACAAGTGCATGTATATCTAAATGGTTTGCATATCTAAGTATCTAACACTGCTCTAGCAAAAGAGATGTGTATGCATAAGTCAATTAATCAACTACCTTGTAAAACTTTTTTGTAGATCTCAGAGTCTGTGGACAGCTTCCATATCATAAGGCTAAGAAGAATGGCTGTTGTGTCATGACTGGCTATCATCAAGGTGACATAATTATCCATAATCAGATCATCAGAAACTGGTTCTTGGTTTTCATCTCTCAAAGCTAGAAAGCTAGAAAACACATCACTTGTAGGGCTTAAATTCCCCTTTGAAATTTCCTCCCTTCTCTCCTTTAGTATTGGCAAAATCGAATCCACAATTCTTGCCCTAGCTCTTAGGCCTCGCCGATAAACAGTACCAGGGAAATTAATAGGAAGAGACCAAGTTGCTTTGAAGGCTAATGAAAAGTCCTCAAACAAGACCCCCCTGGTGTTCTCATCCTTGATACCAAAAAGGATGCTTGATGCTATGTTAAATGTAAGCTTCTTCATGGTGACCACAGCCTTTATGGTGTCTTTGTTTTCTGTTTCTTTTAGTAACATGGTCTTGATTAATTTGTCCATCTGGTTGATGTAGTTTTGAAGACTTTCAGGCTTCAAGAAGCTCACCATTGCTCCCTTTACCAACCTGTACCTGCAAGAGTAATTTGGGTAATGAACATTATGTCCTATTAGCTAGCTAGGAATGTTATGTTATCTCACTGTCATTTTGACACACTATAATCCGTCTCAGAGAAATTCAAGGGGTAACAATTGCGAATCGATTTTCTAGTAAGTAATGAAATGAGCTTCTCATTAAACCTGTACCTGCAAGAGTAATTTGGGTAATGAGCTTTTCTAGTTACGAACTTACGGGAGTAAATCTGATCTCCATAAAAATGCCTGAAAAGAGGCGGTACAAAAAGTGCTGCAACTATGCAAGTCCTGTCCCCTATGAAGAAAATTTATCCTTAAATCGCTACTCTTTTATCTAATTAATATCGATCAATAGTTAAGATTGACGGTTTAATAACATAACATGTCAAACCGTTTGAAGGCCTGACATGTTATGTCATAAAATATGAATTAAAAACGTACTCATCAAGAAAATAAGAATCTACTACATGTAGTTTAACAATAACTAACATAAATTAACATGCCAAACCGTCCGGCAAAGAGAACATTTTCGGAGAAATCATAGGGGACTTGTTACCTTGATCCTGTAAGTTCAAATATACTCTGTTTTCCTCCAATGGCTAACAAGGTGGGAGGTTGTTTGGCAGCAAGAACATCATCTTCAGCACCAAGTATAAACTTGTTCCCTGCTTGACCTATAACAATCACAGTTGGGGAACCCATCAAACACGTTTTGAACACTGGCCCATGTTTTGCTGTTCTTTCTTCCAGCCATTGAGGACCTCGATCTTGCTTCTGTGCTTGAAGAAAGCTTAATGTCTCTCCTATTAAGGGATACCCCAGAGAACCTCCCGGGAGATTTTTGCTTTCTCGGCGACCCTTGGACAGAATCTTCGAAAGGAGGAAGGCTACAACCAAAGTGACTGCAATTACTGCAATGAAAGCCATAGATTGATGACTCTTTACAAAGTGACAAATATAATCACACTCAAATAGAGAATATATATATGCTCAACAATGGCCGGCACAAAACTAAAAATGGTAAGAAACTGAGGAGATGGCTAGACTGAAAGTGATTACTGCAATGAAAGCCATAGATCGATGACTCTTTACGAAGTGACAAATATTATAATCCAACTCAAATAGAGAATATGCGCTCAACAATGGCCGGCACAAAACTAAAAATGGTAAGAAACTGAGGAGATGGCTAGACTGAAAGTGATTACTGCAATGAAAGCCATAGATCGATGACTCTTTACCAAGTGACAAATATTATAATCCAACTCAAATAGAGAATATGCGCTCAACAATGGCCGGCACAAAATTAAAAATGGTAAGAAACTGAGGAGATGACACACAAAAGGAAATATTGTAATGTCCGTAACAACAAAAGGAAACGATAACACACAAGCCTACAACTAGATCAATATATATATAATCATATTTGGTGAGCTACGAGCATCTTTAGCAATGCTAGTCATTTTTGAGTCAAATTTTAGCTAAAGTAGCTAGCTAAAAAGTTATTTTAGCTAGCCACTTTAGAATTATGTCTGCATTAATGCTCTCTATTTTAGCTAGTTTTGAATTTATATTATTTTTTAAATGAAGATTAAATAGTTTAAATGTATTTATAAATTACATAAAATAACTTAAAAGAATGTTTTAAATTATAGAGAGCGGGATGATATTTAGGAGCGAGATAGCTAAAAGTTATAATAGAGAGCCACTTAGGAGTCTGGTGCAGCTGCTAAAATAGATAAAAAGTTAAACATGCTCTCCAAAATATTTAAGGAGCCAAAATAGAGAGTCTGCTAAAGATGCTCTAAGAGCATCTCCAACAGTGATACTTACATTCATAGCTAAAAGTAGCTAAAAGTGAAATATAACTAGTTAGCTATTGAGTTATGCTTCAACAGAATACCTAAATCCCAAGTTAAATTTAGGTTTTAGTTAAATTTTCTCTCATCCTAGCTAAATATAGCTAGAGAATTTAGCAAAAGTTAAATTGAACTTTTGTTTAGGTATTCTGCTGAAGTAGAATTTTAGCCTAAAATTAGCTAAATATTATATTTATTTTGAAATAAGTAGTCTGTTGGAAATGCCCTAAGGCCACGAATATAGAGTTAGCTTGATAAGATATAATTGAATGTACATATATAGAAATGCTTTGGAATAACAGAAGTAAACGATAATACCAAAATCTTCCAAATATAGCATCGATCGTCAACAATAAGCAAGACTTGATATTATATATTGTAAATCTTGTTTGTTGTTTATATGCAGCAGATATCATTCTGAACAAGTTCACTATATATATATACAGCGCTTCTCCACTGTGGACGTCCGCAGTTTTTCTTAGATATGGATTTTAGGTTTTGACCCACTTTTCGATCATATTTTCACATCTTAACCGTTCAATTTTTAGGTCCTAATGTATAGATCACCTTTGCAAAATTTCAGCTAAATTGGTGATCGTTAAGGCATCCAAAACTGTAATTTACAACAATGTACATGAACGGTTTAAGTTAGATAGATTCGGTTCGTCCATTATTTCATTTAATTCGGTACCTTAAGGATCATCAATTCAATTGAAAATTTGTAGTCCGAAAGAGTCGACATTTTACCCCAGTCTGATTATCACTTTTACTTGTAAAAAAAAAAAAAAAAAAAACATTTTCACGTGAACTTATACTCAATGCATCTTCACGTCCGTCAAAAGATTAGGTTGTTCATTCAATGAACCCCAAAGTTGGGATCATATTCAACGAACCCAAAACATTACTTGAACAATTTTTCTATTTTACTGTCCATTTTTCTTCCAAAAAGGAAAGAATATTTAAAAAAAAAAAAAAAGAAAAAAAAAAAAGAAGCGCGTGAATATATCCCTCGTGACGAAGGGAGCGAAACACATGGGGGAGAAGGGAAGGGAACAAACACACAAACCCACCACAATGTCCACACTTCCACAACAAGAACCACAACCACCAAACCCAATGCAGCAACATCCACTCCCCAATCCCAATCCCAATCCCAATCCCAATCCCAACCCTAACCCTAATTCCCTTCTTCTTCCCAGAACCATTGGCAATGCCAACACCCGCGACGCTGCCAATGCTGCTGCTTCTCCTGATGCGAATGCGAATGTGAATGCCATCTCCTCCTCCGAGAATCGCGCCGCTCCATTCACCACCAGCGCTGCCACGTCATCCTCCTCCTCCTCCACCTCCACTACAACAATGCTGGGCAGCACCACTTCCCCCATTCCCAACAACCACCCTTTCATCAGGTCCAGCTCCGCTGCCACCGGTGGGACCCACCACCACCACAGCAGCGGCAGCGGCAGCGGCAGCGGCACGGGCATAAACCACAGGAGGGCCCACTCGGAGGTCAGCTTTCGGCTGCCGGAGGACCTCATGGATCTCTCCGGCCCCGATCCCTTCAACGGCGCCGGATCCTCCACCGACGACGTGGGATCCGAGGAGGATCTCTTCTCCACCTACATCGACCTCGACAAGCTCCAGGCCGGCTCCGCTGACGACAATGGGCCCAATGAGAACAACGGCGGCGTCGGAGAGAAGCGGCCGTCGCGGCACAGGCACAGTAGCTCGGTGGATGCGTCGTCCACGTCGACGGGTGTGTTCGGAGAGGTCATGGAGGCCAAGAAGGCAATGCCGCCTGATAAGCTCGCCGAGCTTTGGAATCTTGATCCAAAGCGCGCCAAAAGGTCTGCACTTTCTTCTTCACCGTCAAAATGGGATTTCTGACATTGGCCTTTTCGAAATTTATGACGTCATTAGTTTCAATTTGATTGCTGGTTTTTGAAATGCTTTTGTCTTTGCTTAAATCCATTGCAACAGTTACATGTACTAGCCAGCCTAATGTATACTATGCCATTCACTCATCCGAAACCTTGAGCAAAATTTACGAATTTCATAGTTGGTTGGTGGTGATTGAGTGGCTTCTATGCAATGTGCAATGACATTGTGTGTTTACTAGAGTTTAGACTGCATTATAGGATAGTAATGACATTAAGCTACTGTGGTGTGATCTGTCGGAATCAAATTCCCACTGTTCTCCCTAGTTTGAGATCATGCAAATGCGTCATAGTATTCCTGCCCTCGTTTTTAGATACTATGTTTACAGCAAAAACCGTTATCCTGTGTGTGAGGATTTATGAATGGAATACTGTGTCTTTCACAAGCACACACAGTGACGAGAAAATGATTTAGATAATGACTGTGAGTTTGTATGTTTCTGGAGCTTCTTCTCACAGTTAAATTTTGTGTAGGATATTAGCAAATCGGCAGTCTGCTGCTCGCTCAAAAGAGAGGAAGGCCCGCTATATACAAGAACTTGAGCGCAAAGTTCAGACCCTTCAAACAGAAGCAACCACTCTTTCTGCCCAACTCACATTATTCCAGGTTGGTGTTGGTGTATTTTAGAAGCTTTGTTTAACTGTGCCTTTATCTGTGCATTCTGACATCGGTGCGTTAGAATGGTAAATGATAAACTCTAATGAAGCTATTCGTCTTGGAATTCTGTCAAACACTCTATGTTATGTGTTCAAAGAAAAAAATGTTTACATCAGTCAAAATATTATAAAACCTTAGTTGGGTTGTTGACCATGTTTTTATTTGTTATCTCGTATAGAGGGACACAACGGGTCTGAGCACTGAAAACACAGAGCTTAAGCTTCGGTTACAAGCTATGGAACAACAAGCTCAGTTGCGAGATTGTAAGGAACATACGACTTGTATCATATATGAAACTTTTCAGAAATATTTCATTCTTTATTATCTCTAAAGAAAATGGTCCATGCATTGGGTACTGATTTTTGTTTGGACTTCATCATGCAGCTCTAAACGAAGCACTGAAGAAGGAGGTTGAGAGGCTCAAGGTTGCCACAGGGGAGATGATGAGCCATTCAGAATCATTCAACATGGGAATGCACCAAATGCCATACAACAACAACCCGTCCGCTTATTTTCCAATTACACAACAGCAACCAGGACCTGCTGGTCACCAGAACATGCAGTTGCCACCATTCAATCATTCCCAGTCTAGTATGCCCAGTAACCATCTTCATCAGCCAAACTCTCATACTCTTTCAGATATTATGCAGAATGGCCCTGTTGGTCAGTTACAGGGGCTTGACATCAGTAATAAAATGCCACATCTCGTGAAGTCTGAAGGCCCCTCGCTTTCTGCAAGTGAGAGTAGTACCACTTTTTAACTCAAACTTGCCGCAAAGCTTCTGACCTGCTGACTCGTCCATGATTCGCCGTCTGGTAGATTGTTTATAGATTGACATCCAATCATTTAGAGAGCCTGCTCTATATATATTTCATTATTTATTCCATTTTGTTTTAAGGTTTCATTCTCAATTGTTTATTCTTAGGGCTCTTCCCCAGAAAGGGGAAGCACCCTTTTCATCAGTCCATTGTTCGATGCTGAGTTTTTGATTTAGGTGCTATATCTGGGAACGAAAGGTCATTCCCATGGATATGGGAGTGCTATAATAACAGCATTCTCTTCCTTTGTATCTCATTTCATTTAAAACCTTTGTACAAACTTTGTGCACTACTGTGGTCGTTTTTATCTCACGGGTTGATTGCATTGAGCTGTGCTCTAACTTAGAAACACAGATCATCTTACTTTTCCTTGTTCATACTCAAACTTATTCAATTTATTGAGAGCACGTATGAATATGTGATTGAATTCTTCAAGTCTGGAATGCCGTACACCATTTGATGGTTCTGTATTAATATACTGGATGGTGTATGATGTATATCATTGATGAACTCTGGTGAAGTGCTTTGATTTACTCCTGCTTCTTGGTGGAGTCATGCTCTATATGTCCCAAGAGTGATTGGGGGCCTTTTATTTACTCCTGCTTCTTGGTGGAATCATGTTCTATATGTTCCAAGATTGATTGGGCATTGTGGTCCTATCAGTTCCAAGATTGATTGGGCATTGTGGTCCTATCAGTTTTGGCATAATGTTGACCTTCTCTGGCTTCTGTAATTGGTCACGTGGGGTGCATGTGCTTTGTCGAATGAAATTTAGGGATATGAACGAGACTAGTGCCCCATCTGTCTCTCTGTGTATAGGCCAAGAGAGTTAGGCAAAGAAAAGGAAAAAATTGAGATGTTTCTGCACTAATCACGCCTGTAATGAGTGTAATCAGGTGATTTACATGATGGTGTCTTAAAATGACCCATCTGGCGGCCCCTTTCTCATATCCTCCGCCCTCCGGTGTCTACTGTCTAGATGTTGCAAGGTGGAATGGGAAAGTTTATCTTTTTAAAGCACTGCAAGTGGCCTAATGGTTATTGCCTAGTTGGGTGTGCTTCCCAATCTAAGTTCGAACCCCGAAGCTGTCAAAGTGGCCAGGCACTGTGCTGCAATGCACAGTTGGAGCATTTCACATGCACTGAAAGGGTTTATCTTGGGTTTAGGAAGCCTTTGGGTTCCCCTTAACAAAGTAAAAAAAAAAAAAAATCTTTTTAAAGCACACTACACTTGTTAAATTTGTTGATCGTGTTAACATATTTAAACGTTCCAAAACTATATGATTAAATCAGTGAATATATGAATGAATGTAAAAAGGAACAGAGAGAGACTGAGAAAGACCCTGACGTTTCAGTGAAGATAACACACAGAGAAAGCGCCGATTTTTTGATTTCTTGGCCTCTCAAAACATAACACCCATCACTCTTTTTTCAAATTTCTTTTTCTTCACCACATATTTTTGAGGCTGCACCGTTCTGATATGGTAATCTGACAGAAAATCCATTGATTTCACAGTGGATAAAACTTGGCTAACTAGCCATGATTAGCCAGGGCTGACCATCGTCATTTGACACGTGTCTATTATATAAAAATTTGTTATTTTATACGTGTGCCTATCCCTTACAACTGATAAACTATGTCGCCCTCTTCTTCTCTTTCAACTCTAAGAGAATTCTGCATTCATTAGAGGACTGGTTTGGATCCACTTCTTTATTTTTTGTCTAAATCAAGAAAGTTTTGTGGATCTTGGAAATTTGAAGTATTGGTTTCTTCTTGATTGTATTTGTTAAAAGTTAATGCACATTGAAACATCTAAAATAGTCTACATGCATCAATCTAGAGAAGTCTAGAGCAATCAAGAGAAGTACTCCAAGAGTTGCTAGAGAAATCTAGAACATGATCTAGTATGATCATGATAGGTAGTGCAAGAAGTTTCTAGACTTACCTTGTAAGTGTAGGAAGTCTCTAGAACTATCATGTAAGAATGGTAAGGTTCTAGATTAATCATGGAAGTAATTAAGGTCTAGAATATCTAACAAGCCAAGCAAGGTCTAGAATGATCCATCAAGGTCTATAAATATGTGATGTACCCATGTAATCAAGGAATGTAAGAACAAGAAGTAAGTTAAGCAATACAATTGAAAGTTTCAAAGTATTGCTATCATTTCCTCCTCTACTTCTCCTCAAACTCGTATCCTCCTAACATATTTGTCCTAATTAATAACATCTTCTCCCAACTTCTAGCTCCTAAACACATTGTCATAGCCCACTACTTCCAAAGCTTCCACACCAAATTCCAACAGTGGAATCAAAGTCACAAATTCTAACGGTATTGATTGTGAGGATTTTGATTATACTACGTCTGCATTGAGCTTCTTCATGCTTCCTTCCATGGCTACATCTGAGAGCTTCTCCTCCATCTTTGCTCTTCTGGGTTTTGGTAAAGTCGTCTTCTTTAATGGTTTCAGAGCTTTGGGGACATCATCTAAGAGCTGTGATGAATAAAGATTTGGTGTTGGATCTGGAACTGTGAAAGCTACTTGGGGAAATAAAAGAATGGTTCTTGCAACGAATTTGCCAATAATTGAGCTAAAAAGTCACAGGACTTGATTCCATTATTTTGGCATGTGAAGAGAAGAAAATGCGTTGTTTTGTTTCAGATCGACTTCAGGGTAGATCAAATTGGGTTTGCTTTTTGGTTAATTCTCATTGACCCTTTATTTGGTTGCTGGGGAAGAAAACATGAAATTGCAAATGAAAATTCTAAATGCCTTAGGAATGGATGAGGATGATTTTTGGGCTAGCTGCGCTGAATAGTTTTAGCATCGAATTCTAACTTCATCTGGACTGAAGTTCTCTCACTTGGGAGTTGGACTTCACTTAGAGCAAATGCACCCATGAACCAAGGGCATTGCTGATTTGTCAACTAAATTGGTACTACCAATTCACTATTCATCCCAAATTGGCAATTGCCTCTAGCTTACACAATGCACCAATAAAATGCAATTTGCCTGCTAATCTACTATTCACACTTTAAATTTGAATAATTATTTAGATCAAAATAATGTTAAATTTGGTATGGAAAATTAAAGGGAGGGAATGAGTATTTATAGAATTCTTCAAAATAAATTTTAATTTTATTTAACGTTCGAATTAATTTTTACATAAAACAGAAGAAAAAAATTATCGTTGGTATTTAATTACAGCCATTGGATTGAGATCCAACGGCTATAATTTTAAACCGTTGCATGTTTGTGTGCTTGCAAAATAGAACTGTTGGAAGCTGAAATGGAGCCCACCTTGATTAGTTGGGCATTTCGTTGGGCAATAATCAGTCAGCCAATTGCCCAAGCAGCTGGTCCCCACGCTGGCCCCAGCAATCAGTCGGGTAGTATTTTATGGGTGCATTGCCCATTTGCTACCAATTGCCCAATTGGTCCACCAATTAAACCACCGGTGCATTTGCCCTTAGAGCAAGTGCACCCGTAGTCAAGAAAAGGCAAAGTCGAGAAGTCAAGAATTCGACCAGTCAAGTTACTATTCACTGCCACTGGACATGGGTTTACACCTGTTGTTTTTCTTGCCCGGTCAACACTATTCATTATTATATAATTTTAGGGGGTCTCGAAAATCAACTTTTTACACATACATAATTTGGGAAAACTTCCTTCATGAAAGTTATAGAGATCGTCGATACGATCTCGTGCATACATGGAACATAATATTCGGAGTTCGTATGAATTTATTATGAATTTTTGAAATTTGAAAATTTTCTATAAATAGCAAAAAAAAAAAAAAAATTCTATTTTGTTTCAAAGGACGAAAATTTCTCATTTTTTCATTTCCCCCCCCCCTCCGGTTCTCTCTCTCGCAACTGCACTAGACCCAACCCGGATTTTTCTCCGTCCTCCGGCCACGGACCCGGCTCCCCCGAGGTCGCCTCACCTCTTCCGGCCGCTCTGTGGCGTCAAACCGCCCAGACGCTGCCCCCAGGCCGAGATCGAAGCAACCCAGGCGGAGCAAATCGTCCGGCCGCTCTGTGGCATCAGTCGAGCTGCCTTTGTGGCGCCACGCGTCATGCGTTCGTGAGCCAGTCGCTGCCTTCAGCGCGTCGCAGTGGAGGGTCTGCTGGTGATGTCAGCCACGTGAATCCTTGGGCCGAGCTGGCAGCCCCTCAAACCCAGGCAAGAAAAATGTCACTGTGTTGCCTTTTTTCTTCGCCTCAGTCAAGAAAAGCCAGAAAATGGCTGGGCAAACTTTCACCGGTGGAGGACCGATTTTGCTTGTGGCCGGTCACCACATCATCATTCCCTCCCTTTGCCCAGTCAAAGTGCAACCGCTGCACTTGCTCTTAGAGGAATTTAGAAGACGGGAAGCTGTTATCCATTTTGAGAAAAAAGAAAATTGTATTTAACTGAAAAGACATGCGGCAAACAATGATTGGTATACTATGAAGTTGGTCAGCCCTGACTAACCATGGCTGGGCAGCCAAGTATTATCCATTCACAGTTATCTCCTCAGATGATCTTGAGAATGGAAAAGGAAGGGAAGAGCAGTAAAAGTACAGAGTCAGAGTTTGTGCTGCAATGGGGGAACAAGAAGACGCTGAGATATCAGAAGGTGAGGGCCAAGAAAGAACGAAGCTTTGACAACAACAGCAAATCTAGGAAAATCAAAGACTCTCCCTCTCCACTACCACAGCGCATCAACAAGAGCTCAGCGTCGCCAATGAATAGTAGAATTAAAGTTATTTATCACATCGTCGGAGAAGGAAGATCTGTATTTTCCTTAGGTTTAGATGATAATGGTAAGATGTTAGGATTAGATCATCATGGTCATGCAGTGGAGGATAAAGGAAGCAATGTTTGGCCAAAATTGTTTTCCCTCAAAAAAAAAAAAGAAATTTTTTACGTTGGAAAATAAATTTCATCATCTGCCTCGGTTCCTTTTGTTTGATAAAAAAATCAGTGAATATTTTCTTTTTTCTGTCTCATGGTGGTAAGACTTCATTTTGCACATAGAATCAAGCACTCTATCATAATAAAGTAACATGTAACAACCCAAACCCCCCCCCCCCCCCCCCCCCCAAATACCACAAATTATTGTGCTACAAATAGATGACACTTCTCTAAGTGTCACGTACGAAGCTTTATTCGTATTCTCCTAGCTAGTCTCACTTGGATAGTGCCTTCAATAGATTCAGCTTACCCTGAAAACAAATTGAATCAATACAAATATTAGTATGGCTGAATACATGATTCAGGATTAACTCCTGCTATACTGTCACAGCGTCTCACAAAAAAGTTCATATATTTATTCAAGTCTTACTGAGAGCAGTCAGTAGATGGATAAACTTTGTAGGGACAAGGAGAACCACAAAGATCGCCGAGCGTGTTTATACGATCATAATCAATCAGAGGAATCCTAGCTGCTCCTTCTTGAATGCAAGTACAAGCAGTTCTTCGATCCTCTGTTGTATTTTGTGCAGCGTTGAGCCCTTTGATCCCGGCACAACAATCTGGTGGCACAATCCCTCCCAACACTCCAAATGGAATGCAAGGAGTGAGTAAGGCGGTCACCTCACCACAAGTTATGGTTGCATTAGTGGCATAAGGAGTAGTCACCACCATGGATACCAGTAGCATCATGAAAGCAAACCCATAGACTTCAAATCTGGCCATACTTGCTACTTTTGTAGTGAGTAATCGATCTGCTTATTTGATTTGGGTTTTGCACAGAAAGACACTTGGTTATGGCCTTTATATAGAGCTGAGAGTAACGTGATAAAGACCAAAAAAAATCAAAACTGGGTTATGGTGTTTCACAATTTGGTCATGGGGCTGCTAGAAAATTCAAATTTTCCTGTACTAATGGCTCAAGGAAATCTCTTGGGATGAAAATTCAAAGGGTCTTGACTCTTGAGTCTTCTTGTGGAAGATCGAGCTAGGGTTGCGTACTTAATTGTAGAACTTTGATTGGGATATACACATTTGTAGAATTGCAAAAGGACGAGAAAAACCATTTTTTTCCCCACAAGCTTATCCGGTCATGACATCACGTTATTACTGAAGGTTGTCTACTTTAGAGCAAGTGCAGCGGTCTTGTTTTGACCGGGCACCACATGGGATTGCTGATGTGTTGACTGGGTAAGGGGAAAATATTGCCTCCACCGGCCCAATTTTAGCTAGGCAAACCTTGGCTTTCCTTGACCAAGGCCAAGAAAAATTCCAAGCCCATGACATTTTTCTTGCCCAAGCTTGGCCGGCTGCCAGCTTGGCCCACATTAGAACGTGGCTGACGTCATATGGTGACGCGTAGAGAGAAACGCGGAAGAGGCACAGCGTGAAGAGCACGGACGAATGGGGGAGCGCCATGTGGCCGACGCGTCTGCTTCCGTTTTTTGTCGCTTAGCGACAATGAATGTTGCATGTGGGCGCACGTGGCTCACACCCGTTGGCTGGTTTGGGAATTTGAACCCAACGATCAACACATTTGGACCGTGGATTGAACAGTAAAAGCAGATCTGACGGCTAGGGAATTAATATGAATGTAATATAGCCAACGGTAAGAAACGGGCAGAAAAAAATTTGTAAAAAATTCTAAAAAACATACAAAAAATTTCTCTATAAATACCTACAATTTTTTCTAACATCTCACACCCAAAAAATTAGAATTCATAGTTACACCTTCCTCCTCCTCATATAGCTCTCATCATCCATATTTTTCATTATCCAATATGGCCGAACAAAGGGGAAACACACGTCCAGTGGCCGGACACGTGGGAGATCAAGGTGAAGATGATAATACTGAAGAGAAAAGGAGATGGAAGGATGAGGAAGATGTTCAATTGTGCAAGTCTTGGAAAGCTGTAAGCCAATGTCCGGCTGTGGGCACAAATCAGAAAAAAAAAAAAAACGACTTATGGAGGCGCATGAAGCGACATTTTGACGCAAATTGGCCCCAGAGTCGATCAGCCCAATCTTTGCAGGGAAGGTGGAAAATTTTGAAGGTTGAACTCTTTGAGTGGCATTGTGCATTAAGGCAAGCGAAATATTGGTACAAGAGCGGTTCAAATGTGGTTGATGAGGTATGTATTTGTTGATAAATCATTTAATTTGTTGATACATTATAGTAAAATATTACATGATAAATAATGTAGTAATTATAATATCATTTTAATTGTAGTAATTGCTTTTCGTTACAATTAAAATAATTAGTTGATAAATAATGATGTAATTACAACGATGTTTATATTTGTACTAATAGCTCGACGGTGAGATACTTTCTTATTAAAATTATGACCTTCATAATAGCGTTTATATTTGTACTAATTGCATTTTATTTTTTTATTTTTTTAATTACGTAGCAAGATGAAGCACATAAATTGTGGCATGCTGGGATGAAGAGAAAAAGTGGGAAGTCCAAAAGACACAATTTTCAGAGTTTTGATAGTTACGCTGTTGTGGAGGGCTTTGCACAATTTAAAGACATCCCTAGCCATACATCCGGAGGAACATCAAATGAAGGAAATCAACATATTCTTGGAAATTCTCCCATTAACTTGGACATGGATATAGATGAGGTAATTGCAGGTGAAACTGCAGATCCTAACGTGAGGCCTCAAGGAAGGAAGACTGCGAAAGAAGCAATTCGGAAAGGAAAGAAGGCAGCGAAAGATCAAAGTCCTTTGTCAAGCACTCTCGAGAGTATAGCGAACAACCAAATAGAGGCAAACGCGGGCAAGAAAAAACTCGATGATGAATTCGCTCGAAGTCTCTAAGAGGAAAATCAACGAGCATGTATCCTCTTGCAAATCGAAATCTGAAAAGAGCAACTCCTATTACAAGAGAGGGAAGATCGAATTAAAGAGAGGGAAGAGCGAAATAAAGAGAGGGAAGAGCGTATTATGGAGATTGATACAAGTAAAATGACGCCAAATAAAAAGCGTTATTGGTCAAGAAAACAAAAGAAGATAGCGGAGAAAGAAAATCTTGGCGATTTGACGCCACCTTCTATGGGTGGATACTATCCGCAACCCAATTTTGGTGGTGCATTCCCACAACCAAATTTTGGTGGTGCATACCCACAACCTCCTTACCCTAATGCATACCCACAACCACTTTACCCCAGTGCATTCCCACAACCACCTTGCCCCGTTGGATTCCCACAACCTCCCTTAACCGGTGGATTCCCACCACCTCCCTTCACCGGTGGATTCCCACTACCCCCTTACCCCGGGGGATATCCTACACAACCACAATTTTCACCTTTCTCTACGGGTGATTCCACCAACCCTAACCCTAATGATGACCCTTCAAATGCAAATTGGATTCCTAGAGAGGATGAGGATTATGATTTGAATAATTAGGTGATTATGCATGTTGTTAATTGTATTGTACTTATTCCTAGTTTTTCATTTATGTAAGCATAAATTTTATGAAATAAAAGTTGTATTTGAAAATTCATCTTATTAAAGCACACACCTTATATTCAAAATAGTAAATTGCATAATTATCCATAAATCTCCATTATTATCATCTATTTACATCAAATATATTCTAATTTTAAAATTTGTTTAAAAAGAAAAAAAAAAATTAATGAACAGTGAAAAATAAGTGAACAGTAAAAATGTCTATGTTCTGAATTCATGTATATGGTATTTATTTGGCTGAATTTTCTGATGGTCTATATTTTAGATTCATCGATGATTCTTATCAGGATTTTTTGTACGTTCTAATAAACTACATCTTGGTAGGAACAGAATGCACAGGAACCAAACATTCCGACTAACGAGCTTGATAGGGACTGAAAAGAAATACAAAACCATTACCAATAATCTGCTAAGATCTACACAATGACCAAAAAACCCCAACCTAATAAAACTTTAAAAATACGAAGGTGATCCGAACGTAACAGCATTCTCTTCCTTTGCATCTCTTAAATGACCTTTGTACAAACTTGTGCAGTACTGTGGTCGTTTTTATCTCACGGGATGATTGCATTGAGCTGTGCTCTAACTTAGAAACACAGATCATCTTACTTTTCCTTGTTCATACTCAAACTTATTCAATTTATTGAGATCGAGCACGTATGAATATGTGATTGAATTCTTCAAGTCTGGAATGCCGTACACTATGTGATGGTTCTGTGTTAATTAATATAATATTGGATGATGTATGATGTATATCAATCATTGATGGACTCTGGTGAAGTGCTTTGATTTACTCCTGCTTCTTGGTGGAGTCATGTTCTATATGTTCCAAGAGTGACTGGTTTTACTGCTGCTTCTTGGTGGAATAATGTTCTATATGTTCCAACCTCCAAGAGCGATTGGGCAATGTGGTCCTATCAGTTTTGGCATAATGCTGAGTTGTTGACCTTCTCTGGCTTCTAATTAGTCATGTGGGGTGCATGTGCTTTGTCAAATGAAAATTAGGGACATGATCGAGTGAGACTAGTGTCCCATCTATCTCTCTATGTATAGGCCTAGAGAGTTTGGCAAAGAATAGTATAAAATTATCATATTTAAACTTATCAAATTTGTTGATCAAATTATGACAACCGTATTAATATATTTAAACTTCCAAACACTATATGATCAAAACGGTGCATATTTCTCTCTCTCTCTCTCACGGTGGTATAACTTCATTTTGGGTAATAGTTATTTTGATTTAGTAGTCTTCATGCTGCTGGTTCCAATTTGTAGAGTTTGCACATAAGTACTAGTATCATAGGGGTTTTAACTCTACTCAATTTATCATAAAATGTGTAACAATTATGAGCACCCCCAAAAGAAAAAAGACAAAAAAAAAAAAAAAAAAAAAAAACCACAAAGGCATTGTGTTACAAATTGCAGACAGTTCTCTAGGTGCCACGAAGTCTTCCCGGAAGCTTTATTTATATTCTCCTAGTCTCAGTAGGATAGTGCCTTGAGTAGATTCAGCTTACCCTGAAAACAAATTGAATCTATACAATTAGTATGTTAAATACATGATTCAGGATTAACTCTTGCTATACTGTCACAGTGTCTCATAAAAAGTTCATCTATTTATTCAAGACTTACTGAGAGCAATTAGTAGATGGATAAACTTTGTAGGGAGAAGGAGAACCACAAAGATCGCCGAGCATGTTTATATATACGATCATAATCAATCCCAGTAATCCTAGCAGCTCCTTCTTGAATGCAAGTACAAGCAGTTCTTCGATCCTCTGTCGTCTTTTTTGCAGCATTGAGCCCTTTGATCCCAGCACAACAATCCGGTGGCACAACCCCTCCAAACACTCCGAATGGAATGCAAGGAGTGAGTAAGGTGGTCACCTCACCACAAGTTAATTATGGTTGCATTAGTGACATAAGGAGTAGTCACCAGCATGGATACCAGTAACACCATGAAAGCAAACCCATAGACTTCAAATCTGGCCATACCTGTTGTAGTGAGTAATCGATCTACTTATTTGATTTGGGTTTGCGCAGAGGGACACTAGGTTATAGCCTTTATATAGAGCTGAGGCTAGGGTAACCCATTAAATATGTGACAAAGACCAAAAAAAAAAAACCCAAAAAAAAAAAAAAAAAAACTATAGTAGGTCTGATGGTGTGTTACAATCTGGTCATGGGGCTGCTAAGGAAATCTCCTGGGATGAAAATTCAAAGGATCTTGAGCCTTCTTGTGGAAGATCGAGCTATGCTTGCGTACTTGATGGTAGAACTTTGATTGGGATATACAAATTTGTAGAATTGCAAAAGGACAAGAGAAAAACCATTTTTTTTTTCCACAAGCTTATCGATCGATCTCTGGCAAAAGATGAAGTGATGTTAATCAATGTTATTGCTGAAGGATCTTGCTTCTTGTCTGACCTTATTTTGCTCGAATTTTAAGTTTTAAGCCTTTTATTACAAATCCAAGACTACTGTTTTTGTAACACGATCAAATTTTGTAATCGAATATCCTTGAAGTTAATAAGATGATTTGATTGCAGAATAGAAAATATATAAAAGAAACGTATAAAATCCATCTCTATTACGTAATTACTCTTAAACCTCCACTTCATTATGCATATTCAAACTTGATTTTGTTGGCCGGCATTTGCTAATTACGTGCATGCATGTCGATCTTGTCACTTCCATGCAAAATTCCAAAGTTCATGAGATTAGATATCCGCTCGATCTGTCATATCATATTGAAATATTATGACCAGAAGAGCTTGATCTAGCTAGAAGACCCAATTGTTAGAGTGATTAATCTTGCATTTGGATATGCTGCAAGATTCGAATCAATAAATGATTTCATCATATGTATAATTCATACAAACTCCGAGTTTGGGAGTGCATGTGCTTATAGGGGGAAGAATAAGAAAATACGCATAATCATATCTATCTACTCTGAGATTGTAGCTTGTAGCTTGTAGCTTGTACCCAGTTTAATTTGCAGTGGAAGAGTTCAATTTGAGAGAGGTATGTACCTATGTATATAGTATCAATTGGTTGTTTTGTTTTCCTTTCTTAGTTGGTTTAATTTGTATGTAACTGTGTGCGCGTGTTGATTATATCTTTTAGAATGCACAACTGCAATAAGTGAGAGGTAAGTCCAACATCTGTAGATGAGGATAATGGTGTTTATGTGCTAACCCTAGAAGCAGTTGATGCTGATCATGTGGTCAAAACTTACCAAACAATAGTCAAGGACAATCGCTCTGGCAACTATCCGCAGAAGCTCCATTTCTATGGTCTAATATTGGAGTTTGATGAACCTGATCATGATTTTGATAAAGATTGAGGTCATCATGGACTGGCCAGCTCATGCATAACCGAGGTAACCGGCCATTTTGTTACTTTCATACGTGTTAGTGACCTTATCGATCTTTTGTATTTTTATAGTATGTGGATTGCACATACATAATATGGTCACAATGTTGGAAGTTATCTTTCACACACCTGGAATGATTTATTCTCCATACATTTATTGAAGTAATAAGGAAAAATTTAGATGAGAATCTTAGACATAAAGACAATGAGATGAACATAGAGAAGACCATGTAGCTCTCACTTCCAATATATTACAAACTGAGAGTTCACAGATGCTTAGTCCTATATCCTGAGATTGATTGGTAGATGTTTCTGAAACAATCTAACTGATCCAGTCAATTAAGGCTAGATGTTTCTCAGCCATACAATTATCAATTTGGGTGTTTTGGATTCGTTGGTAGATCTTTTGGTATTTATTTGGCTGAATTTGCTGATGGTCTATGTACGTTTTGGATTGATCGATGATTCTTATCATATTCTTCAGGTTTTTTGGTACGTTCTAATAAAGTAGGTGTTTGAACAGAATGCACATGCAAGGAACTTTGACTGCAATTTCAGTTTATTTTAAGCGGGAGATCTTATATATAGGTGTTTGCTCCTTTATTATTAGTTTTCCTGAAAAAGAAAAAGAGAATGGAGACCTTCAATTTTTTTTCTTTCTCAATTATACTTGTACAATAATCAACAGTGCATAGTAGTTAATCTTGCGATATTCAATATTTTGTAATAATTTTCTTGCAAATAGAGCAAAAGTTAACAATTTTCTGTTGCGTAATTACTTTCGCATCTCCATCACTAGGACCAAATGTTGATTTAAGCATATTCATACGTGAAATTGTTGGCATTTAATTTGCTAAACAAATGCATGCTTGCATGTCTAGTCCACTTCCATGCAAAATTCCAAGGTTCATGATTGTCTGTCATATCCTCGAAGCATATATAGAAGGAAGCAAATTTATTTGCGGCAAAGTTATCATAAACTAGACTTTAACCCATATGTTCACACGGATTCATTTTATGTTTAAAAATAAATAAAAAAATGCTGACGTAATAATTTATTAAATTGAGGGTATTTTAGGTGTTTTAAATTTTAGTAAAACCAATGACACTAAACTTAGGCTTCCATTTATAACCGTAGAGATAAGGGCTCCATCATTTTTTTTTAATAATATAAGGGCTCCCTCTTAATTGACAACTTTCTTCATCGTAATAACGCATTTTGGGCTCCCTCTTAATATCACATTGTGTAGATGAATATAATAACATGAAGCATAATAAATCCAAACATGTTATAATGGAGGAATCACATACGCACATCATGCGTATGAGATATGAAACGTATTTTTTATTTCAGACAACTTTGTAAATCCCAACAGTACGTTTGGCAATACCCTAAATACATTTGTGTTGTAACGTTTCTAGCCTCAGCTTGCTATAGTCTTCCCGGAAGCTTTATTTTCATTCTGGCAGTGCCTTCAATATATAGGTTCAGCTTACCCTGGAAGAAATTGATCCACAGAATATAGTCAGTGCTACTACTATATACGTAGTATAATTTAGCATTAACCATAAAAAACAAATGGCATGAGCCTTACTGAGAGCAATTAGTAGAAGGGTAAACTTTATAAGGACAAGGAGCACCACATAGATCCCCAAGCGTGTTTACACGGTCATAGTCGAGACCAGGAATCATTGCACACCCTTTCTGAATGCAACCGCAAGCAGTTCTCCGATCCTCTGTCGTGACTTCTGCATCATGAAGCCCTTTTACGCCGGCACAACACTCCTCTGGTACGCTCCCTCCAAACACTCCAAAAGGGATGCATGGAGTCAGATAGTTTACGACCTGCTCGCAGGTTACAGCTGCCTTAATGACATACGGAGTCGTCACCAGAACAGATACCAGTATCACCAAGAATGTCAACCCATGGCCTGCAAACCTGGCCATAGCTGCTCTGTTTTCAGTGAGTAATCTTCTTTGATTTGGGTTTGGGCACCATGTTACCTGGCGGCTGGCTATATATAGAATCGAGAGACCACGAGTGTTGGTCTTCCTTCTCTGTCGAGTAGGGCATCAAATGTGACAGAAGGCGTAAAACGAAAGAATAAAAAGACGGTCTAATTGTCTGTTAGGGCCATAGGGCTGCGAGAGAAAATTCAAATTTCCATGTGCCAAAGGGTCACTGAAACATCTGGGAAGGAAAAGTCAAAGGTTCTCCGCCTGAGAGCCTCTTCTTGACTGACTTCATCAAGCAACTTTGCTCGGACGTCATAGAAATCCCTGCCAAAGGACAAAAAGAATCCAACTTTTTCCACAGAATGAACCTTCCCAGCGTGGTTCTTCTCTATGCACCAATGTACAATAATTGAAGATCACATATGAAGCTATAAACCGTGGACATTATTTCATTAGATGCTTAAACTTTGAACATTTTGTCGATCTATACATACATCCTTACAGGAACACATTTACAGATGCTACTGAAAAAAGTCCCTACACCTGTATGTGATAGAGGGCACTACAACATACAGCTCTGACAAGGTATCATATATACGAACAAAATCAACTGAGTAGCAGACTGATCAGAGGTGCCTCTACTTCGTCATATTTCTCCACTTGTCCTTTAGATCGACCTGAATTTCACAGTAACCTCAACGGTCTTAGATATGATATACTAGCTTAAAGCAGAACATTTTAGATGAACCAAAAAACTTTTTTACATGCAAGTTAATGTACGCGGCTAACAGCCATTCCAAATAGTGCAAAAAGTAGGTACCTCAGTTCTCTCTTCAAATACATCTCGGTATGTATCTAAGATAAACTTCCAATTGCCTCTGCCATACACGCACTAGAAAGGGATACATTGATGAGAACTTAGAAATTGCTCAAAAGTAATCAAGATTGCTACTTACTCCGCCAATAGAAGCATGATTAAGTACTAACGACATACATTTCTGTTCATCTTTTCAGAGATAAGAATTATGAAGCAACCAAACATTCTGACTCACGAGCTTGATAGGGCTTGAAAAGAAATACAAAACCATTACCAATAATCTGCATAAGACCTACCCAATGACCATCTAACCCCAACCTAATAAAACTTCAAAAATAGGAAGGTCCCTTTGGCAACAAGAAACTGGAGAAATAGAGAAAATAAGTATAGAAAATATAAAATCAAGTACCTACCAGTCATCCAGTCCTTTAACGTATCTTCTTCAAGTAAGCTCCATCACTCAACTTTTCTCCTCTTTGAAAATCTTTTATCCTCGTACTTCTTCAGTGGAGAAACAGCATTCCTTTTTTTGGACTAGGTAGGTGAAGCCTCCCCTTACTATTCATTGTTCCTTCAGGTGACATACATAGCGAGTCGTCCCACAACAAAAACAATACTCATCATGTAAAATTATAGAGAATTACAAAATTGCGCTTGGAAGAAGAAGACTTAGTGAAGGAGTCTTATTTAGTAAAATAGCTCATTCATGATAAATAGCTTGGACTTTTAACTGTTCAAACATGCCCACTTTTGTAAAGACGTCAAAAACCATCGATTTCTACACGAGCATGCCAAGAAATGGTTTTCCCCCCTTTTTTTGACCAAATGAAATAACGGACTCAATAAAACTACAGTTAGTTATCATACATGCAAACTACTTTGTTAATGGAAATGAATTTTGTGGATTTAATGATTGCTGGTAAGTCCTTACTTGGATGTATGTTGAAATGAATTTTGTGGATTTAATGATTGCTGGTAAGTCCTTACTTGGATGTATGTTTCTCTCATCTTTCAATAATTTGTTCTCGAGCCGGAGAGGTTCGCCAAAATAAAATCCATCTAAACCATGGGATCATGATTTATTAGATTTCCAAAAGCAGATATGTACTTGGCCATAAAGCCTAAAGATGCAGATTTCGATCACATTGGCCAGGTTTAGAAGGAGCTTTGGAGATTCATCTAACGGGATATTGCACCCAAGTGTTCTAAAAAACACGAACTGTTCAGTATTTTTTTTCCTTAAGAGATCCACTTTCAAACCTATAAAATCTGTAACAAACAAATTTGAAACACACAACTAAATCCAAATTAGTTTGCCAAACATAACCTTAAGAGAATTTGTAAACAAAAACTTAACAGAAAAACAATCAGTATATGTCCTAAATTAAAAGATAAAACTTCCTAAAAAGACATTAAATTAACCGCTAATATATAAAACTTAAATTACAGACAAAAATCAGAATTTAATGCCCATTCCTGTTTTAGTGAGGCTAGGTGGGAGGATGAGAACCTGAGCGGGAAGAAAACAGTAGAAATTTAAAATTCTAGAAGCAAATAATTACTGAGATAACCGGAATTTTGTGGTCACTTTTGAATTAAATAAAAATGGTTGAGATTAAAATACTTAAATTATATTCATTAATTTCAACCCTTAATATGAAGCCTAATGGTACCATAAATTTCATTGTCACCTACTGACCAAGTGAACTGGACCGAGCAAACGAGGAAGAATATGAGACAAGAAGAAGAAAGAAATTGCAGAGAAAAGAAGTACCATAACTAAAGAAGCTAGAAAGAAAGGAGAAGGGTGGAGATGCGACTTCGAGATCATCACGGTACCATCAGCTGCTGCACTGATTCTAGTAACTAGAAAGGTGATTGCATGGTGGAGGCGAAGGGATTATGAGAGTAAGGCAGTAATAATGACATCAAAAACCAATATGGAACTCAACTGATCCTTCCAGATCAGGTTCCATAGTGATAGAGCCATGGTAACCACTTCCACTCGGTGCTGCCTCATCATGGTGTTCAAGGGTGCCATACTTGGTACTGCTACCTGCAGATACAGCTGCTGCTTTGCCAGGGAATTTCAAAGCATAATCTGGAGAAGTGCCAAAGTTACTCTTTTTCAACGATTCATTTAAGCTTTGGATATCTGGCTCGTACACTATCCGAACCCCACACTTCTTCACTATGTCTTGACCACCAAACTCAAATGAAAATTTTAGCCGCCTACAATGTTGCCACCTTGGCCAATCCTCATAATGTATATGACGAGGTGTGTACTCAAACCAAAGGTGATGCGACACAGCTTGGCTCAATGTCCGGCTGGTACCCAGACCATCTCGTTTTCTTTTTCGGAATCTGACCATCCCTTTGATTTCAAAAACAGCACAGCCTGCAAATCCCATGTACATCCCACTAAAGCCTGGATGTACGTCTACATAAACTGAAGATCCCACACTTTGGTAAGTGAACCAGTCTGGAATTTCATTTCCAGGGACAACAAAACGCAACCCACTTTCTAATCTGTAAAGATATGGGACTCCCTGTACATTAAATTAAGACCACAGCATCAAATAAAAGAGAGAGAGAGAGACAAAGAGGCAGAGAGAGAGAGAGAGAGACAGAGAGAGACCTCAAGATATCGTTTCAAAAGCGTAAGCGCCAGAGTCCTACAGCCCTGCTTCCCCAGCTTGAAACAATTAGTCAAATTTGCTGATAAAAGCAATTTGCATCGTTCTATTGGAACCGACCATCTTTCCAATGAAACACAATTACAAGCATTCAGTTCTACTTGGGAAGGAAGCGCTGGCATTGTTTGCAGCCTCTCGCAATACTCCAAATTCAGATCTTCAAGCTTGGAAAGATAAAAGATACTACTGGGCAGACTAGCAAAATGGTTTCTGCTTAGATTTAATTTCGTTAATGAAGCCATGCAGCTGATGTCGTTGGGGATTGCTCCTTCGAAAAGATTGCAGTCAGTTAGATCCAATTTTACTAAGGAACGCAAACTAGCAAAAGAACGAGGCGCCCAAGATGTGGGATGTGGAGTTCTTGCCAGCGATAGCCGAAAAGGAATCATATTCCAAAATTTAGATGATGGATCCTGACTTCTTTCCAGCGATAACCCAAAAGGTAAACGCATATACCAAGGTTTAGGTGATGCAGCTTTACACCCACGGCAAGATAATTCTTTAAGATTTTTCAAAAGACCAATAGACGGAGGTGGTTCTCTTATAGCAGTTCCACTCACATCAAGCTCCTCCAAGCACTCTGCACAACCCAAGTCGTCTGGCAGTTTTTGAAGCCTTGAGCAACCAGAAACATCAAGAACCTTAAGAGATTTTAAACCACATACACTGCTTGGAAAATGTACAAGGTTTGTACAATTTCTCAAGTTTATTAGAGTAAGTCTTTCTAGAGTTCCAAGCGAGGAATGAACCCT
Organism: Rosa rugosa; assembly: GCF_958449725.1. NCBI lineage: Eukaryota > Viridiplantae > Streptophyta > Magnoliopsida > Rosales > Rosaceae > Rosa > Rosa rugosa. The sequence goes on from NC_084821.1 coordinate 8,385,757, forward strand.
ATATAACTGTATACAACCTTCAAGAATCAGACACTCCAGATATGGCATACCTCTGAAGTCTGGGGTGTCAATTAGACTCAAAGAGTGACAGAGATTAATGCTTCTCAACTTGTATAAAGCCTGTAAACGTAAAATAGAGAAAGAATAGCTTCATCCATTAGAAAAAGAAAGATAGGCATAAACACTTGCACACAAAAGCAACAAAACAGATTAAAGTAAGAAGATACCTTTATTCCCGTCCAGAAATGTTCAATGTGGCTGTGACTCATGTTAAGTTCTAATAGCTTCTCTGGATTGAAGTGTGACGGGAAATATTTCAGAGGATACCCACTCCATTCAATAACTCGTAAATCATCAGGAAAACATTCAAGCCCATTTGCGAGGTTCACATCATTGATAATTAGAAGTCTCAGCTTGCTCATCATCAAAAAGGACTTCGCATTCGCATGAATCACATGCATGACCATTCTTGACTTGGCTGGATTCACAAGTATGCTTTCTATTCCTCCTGTTCCCTGGTACAAGTGATGGTGAAGCACATAAGATGAGAAAAAGGTTGGCAAATAGCAAACACCAATTAAAATAATTATTTCTTGTTATATATCTTACTGTGTTTTTGCTCAAGACATGATTAACGTCCTCCCAGTGCCACAACCTGCTACGCCCACCTGGCTCATCTGGAGATTCTCGACAGACAAGTTCCCGACCCATTTCTTGTAACAAGTCATGCATCAAAATTTGACTATATGTAACAGTTAAGAGAGATCTCTCAACAAGAACATCTATTCCAATACTTGCACTATTACCGCAATTGTCCAGAGTCTTTATTACTTGATCTTTGTGATCCCCATTAAAAAAGCATGCAATGTCAAGGAAAATTTTCTTCTCATTATCACGTAGACCGTCATAACTTATTTTAAGTATCTCCAAAATTTCCGAGTTGAAAACTTCACTCAGTTTTCCCAATGTGCTATTCCACGCACTTAGCCTTCTTCCATGCAGAAAAGATCCCAAAACCTTAACAGCTAGCGGAAGACCTTTGGCATAATGCACAACACGTCTTGACAAACCAAGGTAATCATCTGGAGGATAATCCTTCTTAAAGGCTTTCAGACTAAAAAGTTTAAGTGCTTGAGAATTAGGTAGTCCCTCAACCTTAAATCTTCTCTGCACTCCATGTGCGATTAACAAATGCTCATCTCTAGTCGTAATGACAATTCTGCTCCCAGGACAAAACCATTCTTGCTTTCCAGCCAGATACTCTAACTGGTCCATATTGTTTACATCATCAAGAATGAGAAGGACCTTTTTGTGATATAAATATCTCCTGATCAGTGCGACTCCTTCATGAGGGTCCCATATGTCGTCCTTTATCATCCCTATCCCCGAGAGGAGTTTCTTTTGTAAGTGACATAGACCATTCATCCCATCACTAATACTTCTAACATTGGGGAGAAAGGTACTGAATTGATATTCATGAGACATATTGCCGTAAAGAGCTCTGGCAAGAGTTGTCTTTCCAATTCCACCCATCCCCCATATCCCAACAAAGCGAACATCATCCACCGATGAACATAATAGAAACCGTAATTTGTTGAACTTGGATTCAATTCCTACAAAATCCTCCATCGAGTTGAGCATAAATGAAGGGCGCAATTTTGCCCATATCACTTCAACAATCTCATCGATTAGCTTTGATTCATGCCTACAATGAAGAATAACATTTGACAAGATAATCCTGTTGTATGTAAGGATATTTTACTACAAAGAAGCAAACTTCTCAAAAATTAAAAAAAATAAAATAAAAGAACAATGAAGCAAGAAATAGATGAGAATTTACTAGTTAATCATGGAACCTCAAATCCTGTAAAAGCACATATTTATTTAATCCACCCAAAGTTGAGTAGTAAATTACTTGGACATATATGCATAAATATACAACCTTCTCTCAATAAGGACGTGCACACTATAACAAAAGAGCGGACATTGTCACTTTGACAACACAATTTTAATAATATATTCATCTTCTAGATTCCCTTTAGGTAATTGATCTAACAGAGTTTCAGTCATGTTGAAATCGCTTGGTAATCCAATATGGTGAAAACATTATAGAAAAATACATACTGTTAAATAGAACCAAAATGAGAAAAATTATAAATCAAATGGCTAAATGGTTTCCAATTTGACTAATGTTTTGAACGAATCATATCTCAAGAGAACATATAAGATAGGTGGCTTCCATGATCAACCTATAACTTTTAAAAGCGCAGACGTCCTCATTAGAGAAGCCTTATGAACTGCAACAAAGAAAATCAACAATTGCGAAGTATTGCTATCTTTGCACTATTCATAGAAATCCCAATGGAGCTGACCAATTTAAATGCATCACATTGCATATTAATTTTGTATAATAAGAAAAGAAACTGTTAAGTGTCTTAAAGAACTAATCAATAGAAAAGGAAGGGAAAAAGTTCAAAATACAGAGGTAAGGCATTCCAATCTGTTGAATTCCAACCAGAGATATTTGCCAATTTGGTTAAACCACATCTCCAACTTCGCACCTTGTCTTTGTCATCTCTATACATGTCATGTTTAGCAAAGGCTTCTGCAAAACTCCCCGTTTGTTTTCTTGCATCAGAGGGATCAACATCATAAAAAATTGGCAGCACTGACTCTCTTGTCTCCATGCATTCAAGAATTTTTAAGAGTTCATCTAAACACCATGTGGATGACGCATAATTTCGCGAGAGAACAATGAGCCCAAACCTCGATTCTTCAATTGCAGTTAAAAGTTGTGGAGAAATAGATTTCCCTTTTTCAAGTTTAGGGTCATCCCTGAAGGTTGTTATTCCATGACTCTCTAATGCAGTGTACAAATGGTCTGTAAAACCCTTGCGGGTGTCATCACCTCTAAAACTGAGAAAAACATCATATTTCCACCGACTTGAAGGAAAAGGTCTTTGTGAGCTCATTGCCATATGAACCTACGTTCTAGCTTGTATTTTACAATTTATTCAAGATCTTGACAATGGACTAATCAAATGCTTGGCACTGGAATGAGATAATCCATCTTTTGATCTCCCTGCAGCGTAGAAGATGAAATAGATAAGAATTAGAAAACAAAATGAATACACAAACATGATTGGTCGTATAATTTCACAAATAGCAGTTGCTTTCTCCCTTTGAAAAATTTGAGAATACCCATTTTCCTCTTTTAACACTAATTTCATGTCATCAGAAAAGAAAGAGCAACCCGTAACAGATGTCGGGAAATCCATGATCAAGTTAGGTATCAATATCATCAGCAGTAGTATTACTTTACGAGATAGGTAAATCCCAAACATTAACATGCATCATCTACTCATTATTGAATAAATAAGCCAAATTATAAACTGGGAATTAGACAACTAGTTGGAGCTTAACCTGAGATTTGGAGTTGGGAAAGTTCGAGTTTGCTTAGGAAGCCTGCGTAGATGTTGGGGCTTGAACAGAAGAACAGATAAATTAAATTCAAAGGAAATAGAAAGCAAGCAAATTAAGAAAAACATTTCATTCATCATAGCCTTGTCCTTGACATTACAGATGGTGAGCACGTGTCATAGGACCACAAATATAGCACGTGGCAAACTCGAACTAGAAAGTGCTTAACAGTAGATTAAAAACTTCTTATCGGTGGACCCGGGGTTGCCGGCCACTCTCTTCAATTTGCTTTTGCTTTTGGTCAACTATCTTCGATTTCAATTAAGGAAATAATTGTCTGTTTGGGTTAGACTCGTAAGGGTGCCAATGACCCAATGCGCCTCTTCTTGTGGATTGTTAGTGTTGGGACCAAACCCAAATCTATGGCCTAACCACAACCATTAGCCGATAGACCGACTTGTAAACAGACACAATCTGAACATGTAGTACAAACTCAGTTATTCCTATTGTTGCTGGGCATGCTTCACCAAATGAAACTCTTTTGGAGGATATAGGAGGTTCTCAGTGACTTGATCAAAAGGTTGTAAACCCTGAGTAGTTCTTCTGCAGATAAAGCTATAAACATCATTTCATTAGATGCTTAAACTTGGAGCATTTTATCAATGCACACATACATCCTTTCGTTAACACATATACACAGACCCTATCTGATAAAGTGCACTACAATATACAGCTCTGATGATGTATCATGTATACGAACAAAAGCAACTGAGTAGCAGACTATTCACAGGTGCGTCTACTTCGTCATGTTTCTCCACTTGTCCTTCAGATCGACCTGAACATGGTAACCTCAACAGTCTTATACGATATAGATGGCTATCGCAGAACATTTTAGACAAATAGAAAAACTTTTACATGGGTGAGACTAACAGCCATTTCAGATAGTGCAAAAGATAGGTACCTCAGTTCTCTCTTCAAATACATCTCGGTATGTATCTAAGATAAACTTCCAATTGCCTCTGCCATACCTGCATTAGAAAGGGATACATTTATGAGAACTTAGAAATTGCTTATAACTAATCATGATTGCAATTTACTCGGCCAATAGAAGCATGACTGCTACCAAGTACTCAGGACATAAAATAACGATCATCTTTTCAGAGATGAGAATTATGAAGCAACCAAACATTCCGATTAACGAGCTTGATAGGGATTTAAAAGAAATACAAAACCATTACCAATAATCTGCTAAAATCTACCCAATGACCATATAATCTAGTAAAACTTTAAATAATAGAAGGTCCCTTTCACAACAAGAAGCTGGAGAAATAGTGCAGAAAATATTAGAACAAGTACATACTTCTGCACACCAGTCCTTAACGTATCTTCTTCATGTAAGCTCCATCTCTTAACTTTTCTCCTCTTAGAAAATCTTTTATCCTCATACTTCTTCAGTGGAGAAACAGCGTTCCTTTTTGGACTAGGTAGGTGAAGCCTCCCCTTACTCTTTGTTCGTTCAGGAGACATACCTAGCGAGTCATCCCACTGCAAAAACAACACTCATTTAATACAAATCTATAGACAAACAGATCCACCACAAATTTTACAACCAGAGCAACTCAAGATCTTTGACCAAAAAAGAGCAACTCACAAATCCAACACAGAATCTACTGGGAATCTTTTACCTTCTCCTTGACAAAAATATGTATGGATAGTTCAATATGCATATACAAATACAAATGAAGTACACAACACATAAACACCAGCAATTAACAAATGCATTCACACCATAATATTGGCCATTTTGCACACGTACAACATAGTAACTTGAAAGGAACCGTAGGACTGGAAAAGCAAAGTATGAACATAACTACCTCAAGAGTATGTGCAGTACTATTACGTTCCATCAAGCCAGCTCGGGAAACATTATTCTGATAACTGCAAGACGGATTGCCAGGATTGACATCACCCGTTCGAACATACTCTGTGCCCTTACCCTTGTTGACAGACAGATTTGTTGCATCATTTTCTTTTCCACTTGGTTGGGGAACATCATTCTGATGACTGGTCTGGTTTCCATGATTATCATTATTAGATTGATCAGGCTCAGAGTTCTTTTCAACAGATGGATTTGCTGCACCTCCATTTTCTCCACTTACATGATCCACAGGTCTCATTCCTAACTCAGATCTTACAATTTCCGACACTTGCAAAGCATAGGGAAGTGGGTCTGTCACTACAGCTTGTAGAGCCAAAACACTGGACTTAAGTTCTTCTTGCACTTTTCTAACTTCAGCACTAGACACTGAGTTATATATGCCAGCTGATGCTTCCGTACCCACATCTTCAGCATCTCTAATCTTAACCGGTCCATGCCTACGTCTAAGTGCCCTGCTCCTTGGAGTTTCTACAAGAAATAAACAGGATGACTAAACATACTGGACTATAACATTTGTGCAATAATGAAGCATATTAAGGGTGATGATTTTGGCACTCCACTTTGCCATATATATTACCACTTGTACTGCACTTTTACGTAGTTAAAAGTGGAGGGGAAAGTGGTAAAGTGAAGTGCCAGAATCATCAAACATTATTAAATAGGGGCATATTTAAAACTTCAGCTATACGGTATTGGCATAAACGGGAAAAAGCTGTATAATTGTTATCAGTGTATCACCAAACAACACAGAACATAAGAATATCAGGTAGTCACAAGTTGGGGAAAACTTGGCAAAATTCAAGTTGATCAGAAATCATGAAAAAAAAAAAACCAGCTAAAATAATATAGAGCACACTCTCAACATCAATGCTGTAACTGAAATATCCCTCTCTGCTACTGAACAAAACCATACCTTTTTCTTTAGTTGCAGGTTCTAAGCTGAGGACACCACGGTGTCCATTACGTTGTGATCTCCCTGCCCCCACAACCTGCAATTGAACACCAATTATAGCATGGTGAGTTGGTGACCCATTTCAGAACCAGAATTTAAATAAGCTACAGTCACAATTTGCGATTCAGACTCATCACCCACATTAGTATCATGCGCCTCCTGTTCAGAGGCGTCACTAACATGAGCCCCATTCGCCCTTTGTGCCTCCTGTTCAGACCTATCACTAACATCATTTGCCCCATTCACCCTTTGCGCCTCCTGTTCAGACCTATCACTAACATCATTTGCCCCATTCACTCTTTGTGCCTCCAATTCAGACCCAGAATTGACATTAGCCCCATTAGCCCTTTGTGCCTCTTGTTCAGACCCAGAATTAACAGTAACCACATTCGCCCTTTGCGCCTCCTGTTCAGACCCAGAATTGACATTTGCCCCTCTCTGCGCTTCCAATTCAGACCCATCATGCACATTAGCCCCACTCTCCTCCAATTTGGAGCCATCACCCAACTCAACCCCATTCGCCCTTCGCACCTCCAAATCAGCCCCATTTGCCGTTCGAACCTGCACTTCACACCCATCACCCACATTACCATCCTTCTCCACCGCAACCTCATCACCTTCCAACCCTAAACTTCCCTTCTGCATATTAAACCTAACAGCCCAAGCAATAAACGGAGGACCCAGCATCGCAAAAGCTTCCTTCACATACGCCGCAACCAATCTCAGCGCATCATTTCTACTATTCATGCTCGCCAGCTTCTTCGAAACCTTCACATCCCAAATCCCAGCCTCCACCTCATCCCTTCTCTCCTTCAACTCACCCGAGACCAGCTCGCAACCCTCAGACTCCTCCAAAACCCTAACCCTACCTCTCCAAATCCGATCAACCGCCTCCATGTACTTCCCGCTCGGCTTCCCTCCAAAGCAAATCAAAAACTTCACCGTGCACTCCGTCGCCACGGCGCAGTACGCCGCTCTCATGGAGTCCGTGACCGGAATCCCTTGGCCGCGGTCCAAAGCCTCGATCGACTCCAAGGACTCTAGTATAGCTTCGGTGACCGAAGCCTCGTCCAAGACTTCGGACTCGATCGTTCTGAGAAGGACGGTCTTCTTCAACCGCCAGTCCTGGTTCGAGAGCGGCACGGCGGCGAGGACTCGCTTGGCGACGCTCTCCTTGTCGCGGTCGCGGAGGAGGAGCTCGAGGACCCACCGCGAAACGTCGACGTCTAAGTCCATTAAGGCAACCGGAATCGGAAAATTGAGCGTCGGCGATTGGGAATTAGGGTTTGGAAGGTCGGGAATTGTAGTTAATTAGGGGAAATTGGGGTTTGTGAGGTGGAATTGAGAGAAAAAGAGAGACGTTAGGGTTTGGGAATTTGAAAGGGGGACGAACTCCGAACTCTGAAGTGTTGATCTTTGAATTTGGGAGTATTTGAGGGTGGTAGACTTTCCTATTTGCTATTCACCCCCTTAGCTTAAGTGTAACTTCAATTTAACTTCATGGTTTTTTGTTTTACCACATTAATTAATTTAATTTTTAATTTTTAAAAGTAGAATATTTCATTAATTTGAATGAGAAACTACATAAGAAATTAATTCATACTATGATTCTAGTGACCTCAAACTTACAACAATCAGGCCAGAAAAAAAAATTTATTATTAAGGCGGTCATTTGATTTGGTAATTATCGAACCGATTGAATATTTGAGATTTAGTAAACCGTATCTTGATAACTGAAATAAATAAATAAAAAGACTGAAATTCAAAAAATACAGAAAAAGTTTTTTTTTTTTTTTTGGAGGGGGGTTGGTGTTTGTTGTGGTACACACGTGTAATTATGTAGTGTGTATGACCAATTAATCGGTTAAAATACCTGTTGCTCTCTGATTATGTTTATGTCAATTAGGAATGAGGGACTTGAGTAGCAAGCATTCATTATTTTGACTACAAATGTAAGAATACGTCAGATCCTATTCGCACTTGGTTTAGGAATGTCCTACTAAATGTAGGAGTAAAGAGTGACACGTTTTAATTCAAGGACAATATGGGGTGTGGAATTCTACTAGGTTTGGGAATCTTATTCCTTTGTGGAATAGGGTTAACAAGTTCCGTATATATATATATATCCTCGTTTCCTGTTTATGGCCACAACCTAGGTATTTTTTTCTTCCCAGGACTGAAGATGGCATCGTCGTCGTCTCCTGTGCAAGTGCTCTATGAGTCCGGCAAATCAGATTCCGATAAGAAACGGTGCAGGAGTCGAGAAAATTCGGATGATGAGATTATTGTTTCACCAGAGCAAGAGGAAAATCAAGAGAGACCGGTGAAAAGACGAAGTGATTCCCCACTTGAGCTGTCGGTAGAAGAAAGCTTGCTCGGTCCAACAGAGAGGGAGGCGGAGCCGAATAGTATCAAGGAGAAGCTCCAACAGGAGAGAAAAACATTACGAATCTACGGGTATCGTGATGTATTGCTGGAAGCTGTGGAAAGCAGGCAGGTTGTCATTGTCGTTGGCGATACTGGTTGTGGAAAAACCACACAGATACCCCAATATCTTTACGAGGCTGGATATGGTAAAAAAGGAAGGATTGGGTGCACACAACCACATGGATTTACTGCCAGGAGTGCTGCTGCTAGAGTTTCTCAAGAAATGGGTGTCAAGCTAGGGCATGATGTGGTGGGTTATTCCATACCTTTTGAAGATTGCACATCTGAAAAGACTGTTTTGAGATACATGACTGATGGAACGTTGTTGCATCAACTCTATGGAGAACCAGAGTTGATAAGCTATAGTGTGTTGATGGTGGACGAGGCCCATGAGAGAACTCTCTCAACTGATATACTAGTTGGATTATTGAAGGATATTTTGCCATCTAGAACCAACCTTAAACTGCTCATCTCAACAGCAACTCTTGATTGTGCTGAAAAGTTTTCTGAACTTTTTGATTCAGCTCTAGTTCTCGACATTCGAATTCTGAGCCATTATCCTCCTCATCACCAGGACGACCACGTGCTCTACTTGGAAGCAACAGAAGCTAATAATTACTTGGAAGCTAATTACTTGGATATAGCTATTCGTACAGCACTTGAAATTCATGAGAATGAACCAAGTGGAGATATATTGGTGTTTCTCACTGATCGAGAAGAGATAGAAGTAGCAGCACAACAATTGCATCAGCCTCATCAGCTCTCTATTTGCCCCTTCTATGAAAACATGCCTGCCGAGCTTGAAGCACAATTTTTTGAGACCACACCTAAAGGGGTCAGGAAGGTTGTCCTTGCCACAAGCATAGCTGAAACATTTTGGCCGACTAAAGTTGGGGTCAATTATGTGGTTGACTCGGGGTTTTGCAAGAATAAGTCTTATGATTCAAGCAGTGAGATGGAGTCATTAAAGTTAACTCGCATTTCAGAAGCATCAGCCATGCTAAGGGGAAGTCAAGCACTCTTGGGCAAGTGCTTCCGATTATATAAACACAATGATCACGGAAATCCAAAACCAGAAGTACAACGTAGCAACCTCGCTAATGTTGTTCTTACTCTTCGGCATCTAGGGGTTAATGACTCGACACGTTTTCATTTCTTGGATCCTCCACCTACTGAAGCGCTAAGAAAAGCCTCACAATTATTATTTGTACTTGGTGCATTAAATAATGTAGGTGAGCTAACTGAGGTTGGTGAACGGATGGCGGAGTTCCCTGTGGATGCAATGCTGTCTAAGGCGATAGTTGCTTCAGATCAGTACAAGTGCTCAAATGAGGTAATTTCTATTGTTGCCATGCTTTCCGCCGGTGATCATGATTCAGTCTTTCATCGTCCGGAGGACGAACAAGCCGATGCTGACAATGCTCGAATGCATTTTCACTCTGGGAATGTGGGAGATCACATTGCATTACTCAAGGTTTATAATGAATGGAAAGACGCAAATTACTCAGCCCAGTGGTGCCATGAAAACTACATACAAGTTAGGACCATGAAAAGAGCAAGAGATATACGGGACCAACTTGAGCGGCTCTTGGAGAAGGTCGGGATTGAGCTCTCCTCAAATCCCTTTGATATAGAGCCTATAAAGAAAGCAATTACATCTGGTTTCTTCGCTCATTCTGCAAAGCTGCAGCAGAATTCGTATATACCAGTCAAACTGCCGCCAAAGAATAATCTCCATATACACTACAGATCAGGGCTGGCACAAATGCTTCCGCGGCCGGGATGCGTTTTATACCATGAGCTGGACCTCGAAACCAATCAATACATGAGACAGGTAACGGAGATAAATTCAGAGTGGTTGCAGGAAGTAGCTCCACACTATTAATTACGAGCTATAGGATATCTCAGATTCAATTGAAAGAAGGATGGATTGCATCTTACCTCACTCATAGGATTATTGCAGGTGTTGCTGTATTCCATATAGGTTAATGTACTTCCTCAATTGACTTGAATATTTATTGAACATCAAATGACAAAAACTGAAACAAAGCATTTGTGTAACAGAAGAAGCTTCAAAGTGAATTTGCTTGCACGCATTGACATATGTTGAAGATTGAAAAGGCAGGGTTTAGGGTTTAGACAAAAAAATAGAAGTAAAACTTTCATTTCCGAAGTAAAATAAAAGGTAGATCAAGAGGAAGCTTGAAGTGAATTTGCTTGCACACATTGACAAACTAGTAAAATTAGTAATCCAACACTATATATGCATGTTGTTCATTTCCTAAGAAACTGTTCAAAAGGAGTGTTATGGATGCTATGGTCATACATATATAATAGAGCGCAGCTTTAGGCAGTAGAGGATGATAGCAGTCGATCGTTAGTTGTTACTATAACTTTCACTTCTGCATGTCTGCATGGAGGCTGTAACAACCAAAGCATAAGAATATTGCAAGTTATATATTTAAAAAAAGCAATGCTTTTCTCGAATCGAAGCACTAAATTAATGGCAAAGAACAATATTGGAATTATGAAAGGTTAGTCAGATATCAAAACTGTCATCAAAGATTACAAGAATAGTATGGAAACAGCAAAATAGATAAACATGAAGAGAACTAGCTAGGAGACTAAAATTCTGAACTACTGAAAAATACAAATCTTACTATATATGACAGGACATCACATACCTAACCCCTATTGCCTCTGGACTGTTATGATAGTCATGAACAAGCAATTCATGAAATATATGAAATACTAATGAGTTTTGGGTTTTTAGTTTTGCAATGAACACTTTTCACAGCAACCTCTGTGAAAGCTATCGATGTGTGCTAGATGTATATATTCACAATGTCAGTACTCCACATCCTGATAATGTCAATTTACTAAATGAAGTGCAACAATGACAATCTACATTAATGCTCCTTAAAGGAATAACCTCTTTGATCGAAAAGCTACTTTAAAGAAGTAATTAACTAGGATATACTTTGATACTTTGATTAGATAATTAACTGATTGGTGTAAACAGTGGCACCAACTGCTAGGGAATATCAACAACTAGCATCCAATCCCTTTCTCTTAATTGTGCACAAATGGAGTGCCCCCAATTCAACGACACCATCAAGAAAGTATCAGAACATTGAAACATCGCACGCAAATTGATTAGCTGAACTATGTAGTACTAACTGAGGTTTTTGGTGGCACTGGTTTCTTTGAATTCCAAAGACATATCTATAGAAAGATCAAATTAATGTTGGAAGTTTGGATTTATCCTAACCTATTATTTCGTACGCTACTCAGATTCAAAATCCTGGATCCCTAATGTCCTAACACAACAAACAACTCCCAACTCTTTTCATTCCTTTCCAGTTCCGATATTCAAATTAAACTAATTTTTTTTGAACGCGTGGGGTGTCAGTCCATTATAGTAAAGTAGGGAACATTACAAATATGACTCACCCGGACTCCGGGCAACGACAGAATAGAGTCATGAATGAATGATCTAAAGCAAGCCCTAGACTACTCAAACATAATGTAACCATAGGATTAAGCTCCAATGCTTCAAGTAACCTTGACACTACTAGGGAAGACTCCGAACGCAGCCAAGACCCCTCCCTAATTTTATTCATGTTCCCAAAGAATAACCCTACGCAGAGGGGGCTTCTCCGGGCTCAATGAACAAGGAAAAAATGAAAATAAAAGCTCGAGGCCCAAAAGAGCAATATTGAACCAATGTCCGAGCCCAAGCATCAACAAGCCCATGATCCAGAACCAACCCTTGATCCACTTCAAACCTATTGCCATCAGTGGCCGTACCTCCTGACGTCGCCGGAACCCTAGAGACGCTCACAAGGCCTTGCATCCCGTCGTCGCCTCCGTCATGCCTACCACCGCCGAGGTCACCACCCAGAAAAAAACCGCCGCCGCTGGGAGCAAACATGCCGCTTCCAGTGACCTTGACCCTAATCGCACCTGAGCCATCATGCGTGCAGCCGCATATCTGCAACCCTCCATGAGAGGAATATGCATCAGAACCGATGGCCCCCCCCGCCGATAATGTCCCCATCATCACCTGGCCGCCGCACGTGCCATCGCCACAAATAAAATAAAGCTCCAGATCTAACGCCGGCGGACACAGGAGGGAAGCAAGTCGATTCCCCCACAGCCCAACCACCAGAGCGCTCCAGAAACCATGCTAGATCTCGACCCACAGCACTCCAAGCCGGAGGAAGGCCACCATAACCCATCGCCGGAGACTCAGAGGAGCACCGAGCGCCAGAAACCAGAAGAAGGAAGCCGAGACCTCCCAATGCCAAGAGGATCCAACGCACAACAGCATTGAGACCACCTTCATCAGAGACCAGAGAGGGAGGGTAGCCACCCGTTCGAGTCAAAAGAATCAAATTGTTGCCACCGCCAAGAAACCCTAGGAGAGAGCTTCGAGAGAGAGAGAGCATTTTTCTAAAACTTCAATTCAAATTAAACTAATTAATGTGCTAACAATTTATTGTTGAGGTAAATATCTTTGCAAAACTTCTTTTCTTAAGCACTGCTCCTTTACTTCTTTGACATGCATGATTCCAATCCCAAAAATTAATACCATGCCAGAAATGGTAAAGAGATAGACAGATTGGCAAGAATTATGGCAGTTGAAAGAACAACGGTGAGTTAAAAGAGAAATTACCCATCATAACGCAGCTGAACATTTTTTTTTCAAAGCCAACAATAGTTACACATAGCTGCAATAGGTTGGAGATCATATCAACTCTCCTTGGGTGTGGTGAACCATTCATCTGACCTTCACATTAAGACACCCTGCTCGCTCCAATCTGGCTTTCTACATCATCATCCTTTCTTAGAGGAATTGAAGCAACTGAATTCTTCTGTGGCCATCCAAAAATCTGTGCCCTGTCACATACATGAAGAGAAATTGCCATTTACTATCGTAATATTCTTGGAGGGTATAAAAATGCCATTACATCTGGTATCTTCCCTCATTCTGAAAAGCTGCATCACAGATTATATAGAATAGTCAAACAGCCGAAGCCAAAGACTTTATATGTACCCCACAGGTTAGCACTGGCACAAGAGCCTCTGATTGAGATGGGTTTTGTAGCATGAGTTGGACCTCATAACCAATTGATACATGATACATGCAATGGAGATAAATAATCAGGAGTATCCACATTATATTACCAGCTAGATCATATAGCAGATTCAATTCAAAAGAAGAATGATGAATCAAATCTTACACCACTCATAGGATTATTGCAACTACTGTACTGTATTTGTATTCGACAAATGTGTTCTTCAAACATTAGTTTTTTTTTTTTTTTATATAGAAAATACAACCTGAAAAATAATTCAATGCTTTTTGTTGTTTCCATTAACAGAAGAAATTTGAAGTCAATGTGGTTGCATCTGCACACTTTGACATGGGTAGAATATCAAAAAGGGGCAGATGATGGCACTATTTAGTATTTACTAATATATACTTCTGCATGGCCCTTGCGGGTGTGACTGTGAGAACAAATACATAAGGATGCTAGTCAAAGATTAAAACAAAGCAAAGCCAAAGCACTGACTGTAAATTCAAAATATGGGAATGATGAAAGGCTAAAACCAAAATCATCAAAACTATATTTGATCACTAAAACAGCTTAGGAAACAGTGACTGGCACTTTATGTGGAAACAATAAATGAGATAGACTAACACAGGATAAGAAGAGTGAGATAAAATGCTAAACAATGACAAGGAAAGAAAACTAGATCAGTCCATATTGGTTTCATAAATGACAGAACATAGCCTCTGAACTCTTGGTGATCCACATTATTTTGCACGAGAACACCCTGCAAGAATAAGCAAGTTATATGTAAGAGAGAAAAAAAGAAAGAAAGGATGTGATACTTATATATCGTTTGTTGGTTTTGATTTTGAAAATGAACATTTAAGAACATTAGTATGTGCCTGACTCATTGACATGTCAGTACTCCACATCCTGATTATATCAGTCTAGTACACTCTTAGATGGAGTAACCTCCTCTCAACAGCTATGTTTTAGAAGTAGCATAACTAGGAATAAATTCCGATTAGATCATTTACAAATGTTTGGTGTCGAACAGTCACACTTACTACCAAGGAAAATCACCAACCAGCATCCAATCACCATTTTTGTCATCTTATTCAGCACCACGGAGGAGATCATTAACTGACTTTCACTCAATATGATCTTGACTTGAAACTCCCCCTGGTAAACATTGACGTGAACAAGATTTGACTATTTTCACATACAGAAAGATGTTAATTTTCAAGAAAGCATCCCTGGTGTGGAAAACAAGAGAGAATCAGAAAATCATAGGTGTGTAACTGTGTATGTTACCTTTATTAAGAACCTTCAGCATGAGTGCTCCTTGTCAGGGACTGGCTACAGATTAGCTTCCTTTACGTGAACATGCCGATCTATGATATCTGAAAAAAGGAAGGCAATATTCCTGTTAAATTTGAAACATGGTCCCATATATGAAACTGCTATGGAAAACAATCCCTTTTCATATATGATAGAGTAGCTTTATGCAGCTCTATTAGAAGTGCAATAGAGGGTGAGAGAATACATGATACTAGACTTTATATATAACAGCAAAATCTTCCCTACTGGAATGTCATGTATAAGATGGCTTACAACAAAATATTCAATCTTTAGGACAATAAGTGTATATGAAACAGAATCTACTCAAACCATACAGGATTTCACCTTTCTGACAAGTTGCTAAAAGTTACCTTGAACATAAGGGACACTAAGAAATAGATAGAAATACATTAGACTAGAGGTACAGGGTGAGTTAAGGATTTCATTTACCAAACAAAAGCAAAAGAAAATATTATTGCCAGATTCAGAATATGGGAGTTTTTTTTTTTTTTTTTTAACCTTTTTTATGGCTAAACCAAATCATAACCTTCGTTTTTTCAGTGTTTTTGTACACTTGCATAAGTTACCATTGCGATGAGGGGGTGGAAGGGTCTGTCGAAACAGAGCGGGTGCAGCCGTCAGGTCAGTAGGGTTTGGATAAGAGGCACAATAAGGGTTTGGGAAGAGGCTAGGGTTTTAAAAGGGGACATCTGCCGAAAATTGTCGACTCTGGACGGATGAAAGTGCGGAAGCCCTTACTGAAGAAGTCATGTGTGTGTGTGTGTGGTTGTTAAAGAATAGTCTAACGAAAACCCGAAAAGGAGATAGATACTAATATGGAAAGATTAAAGCTGAATTAAAAGGACCAAAACATGAAAAGAGGATTACATTATAATGCTGAATGCTTAATAACATAAATATGCATTAGGTAGAAAATAAATGATTACATATGACTATACTTGAAATAAGATACCATGCCCTATAGCCTTTGAACTCCTCTTAAGCTAGCAATGAACATCCTGCAAGAATGAAAAAGTATGTATGAATTAGTACATGTGCCTAGGTATTGGAAATGAAACAAACACAAATCTCCCATAAACTCCATCAGTGGCATCAGAGAAGACCCTGTTGACTCGGCCCCAAATACTAAACTCTTAAGTCTTAACTGAACTGAATGACTAGTGTCAACGTACAGACTATTCGGAGCTTTCGATCAGTTGGAAGTAACAAACTCAAGATTTTGATATTTCCCGTGGTTCCATTAATTCCTTTCTGGTGAACGATGTTATTGCTACAACTAGCTGTGGGATATCCACTGATTTACCACATTGAAAACAGTATCACTCTATTAAATCCCATAGTTATAAATCACTGAAATTTGAATCAAATAATGTCTAAATTTCTATTGGTCAGTGTCTCTAAAGGGTACATGTTGCTCATATTAATCCATTTTCATTCGAAAACAATTAAATCTGAGAGTACATTGTGTTATGTGAAGTAAGGACTAACTTGAATCAAAGAATGAGTATATCGGTTCCGCACAAAAATGGTATGTTACAAGAAATATAGAAGACAAGAATCACAAGATGATGAAAAAGGTTTTGAACCTCTGGCTGGAAAAAAGGGTAAAAGGTAAATATTTTAGGAGAAATTTTAAAAAATAACCAATTTTGAGCCTTAAAGTTGAATTATGACCTTTTTTTTTTTTAAATTGTTGAAAAATGACCATATGGAATGATAATAAGTCTTAATTAGCCTCATTAGCTCTTTATATCTCCAAGCTCCTCAAAAATCAATAATCAAAAACTTGTAGTTCATTGGTTCATAAAAGAGATGAGAGAATTTTTCCTCTTCCTACGGGATTGTCTTCTTCATACAATGGAAATACTTTCTCCTAAATCCAAAAAAAAAAACCATTGTTCTCCTAGCTCTCTTTGGAGATTTCTCTCTCATCCTCTTCCCATCCTTCATGTGACGAGTCAAATAATCAAATGTATTTATAGAAAAGTTTGGGGATGATTTTTGTAACATAGGTTGAAGATACATAGCAATTGAACTAAGTGGTGGGTGACACAATTTTGAAATCTCTAGTTTGAAATTCTCCTGCGGTGGTGAAACTGATTTCAATTACACAGATTTTGAATCATTGAGATTTGGAATTGCAATCCAAATCCAAATTATTTATCCAATGGGGCCTAAAACTATTCTGTTGTTTGACGTCCCCTAGTATAGAGAATACAATCGTAAATCCAAGGAGATGGACACATTCTAAAAGAAATCATCTTGACAATTCTTAACACGATGGAAATTTTATTAACTCTTCTAGTCCAACATCATACCTAAAATGGACTTAAGCCTCTTGAAATGGAACCCACGTACATGATCGATCTATATACATATGTGACCAAATAAAGCTAAAAAAGAGGCACCAATGAATTTTCACTGATATTGGAAACTGCTACTAGCCTACTACAACATATTCATATTTGTGCTAGCCAATTATATAAGATTATTCAACAATTGAAAGAAATGGCCACAAACGTATACATGAGAAGGGTGGAAAAAGGAAGAAGATAATACTGTAAAAATGATAGGAGAATTCAATTCCCACGACAACTAGGAGAAAATAAATGGATTTTGGAACCTAGATTAAACATAAGGATAATCAAGATATAAAATATGGTTATTTTTTAAAATATTAAAAAAAAAAAAGGTTAAAAATCAGATTGAACGACCAAAAAGGTCATTTTTCACAATTTCTCATATTTTAGGGGATGTCAAAATTTTGTGGTCACGTGGATAACAACTAACAAGGGTCAAACATTATTTTGTTTTCGGCGAAGGAAAAAAGAAAAAGAAAAAAAAGAATAACGGCTATTTTCTCCCGAACCCGAAACCCCCCAAAAACCCAAAAATTCAAATCCCATAACTTGAAGACTAAGATACACAGACCAAAACCCATTTCAGAGCTCTTCAAACCAAAACCGTATCCTCTCCAATTCTGAGCGAAACCCTATCCTCTCCATTTCAAGAAAAGAAGATCTTTCTTCTCCAGAAACCCTTTTCATCAACACCACCAAACCCTTTCTTGAAGAATTCGAGGAACCCATTCCATTGAAGAATTCGAGGAACCCATTATTCCATTGAAGAATTCCAGCAACCCATTATTCCATTGAAGAATTCGAGCAACCCATTCCATTGAAGAATTCGAGCAACCCATTCCAGAGACCCTGTTCGATTCTGTAATTGAGGTTGGTGAAGAAAAACCCCTTATTTGTTCTTGGGTTTATTTCCTTCTTAGATACCAATTTCAATTCCTCTGGTCTTGTAGATTGTATAGGCTCTTGGGTCTTGTGAAAGATTATATCTTTATCTGCTAGATTAGATGGGAAAGTACCAGTTGTTTAGTGGTAATGAAATTCAAAGCTTCTCTCTGTTTCGTTCATGTTGTTAAAGAAAAATCGTTTCTTTATGATTGGGTTCTATCTGGTGATGCCAATTTGAATTCCTCGAATCGTATATAGTCTGTATAGGCTCTTGGGTCTTGTTAAATATTATAGCCTCTACTAGATTGGGAAGCACCAGTAATGAAAATTAATTTAAAGCTTCTCTCTGTTTTCTGCATGTTGGTGAAGGAAAATTGTTTCTTTATTATTGGGTTTATTTCTTTGACGCTGACGCCAATTTGAATTCCTCTATAAGATATAGACTGTATAGGTTCTTGGGTCTTGTTAAAGATTATAGCTTCTTTGCTAGATTGTAAAGCAACAGTTGTTTAGGGTAATGAAATTCAAAGCTTCTCTTTGTTTTGTGCATGTGTGTGATTTTGGTCTCTGGTCTATCAAACCCATGGGGATGAAAAGTGTGTCTTATCTTTTGATCATGCAATCTGTGGTAGATTTATAAGTTGTGCATTGTGCTATTACTCTCAGGATATGTTAATACTAGGCTAACTTGGGCTACTTCTCTTTTCCCTAGCCTCCCATTGATTTGATTCGATCAAAGACCCTATCCCTTCATTAAGGTAGTCAGGATGTACAGACCATCAAATTTAGTATTGCTATTGAAATGAAAATGATCTTTTGCAGTAATAATGATCGATGCCATCCTGCCATGGAACATTTCGTGTTTGATCGAACACATTTCTTGCTTTGTATTTCTTCTGTTAACATAGGTTTGTGAGTCCTAACTGTGGTCTTACTGTCTTTCAGTTTCTAGCTGAAATGAAGAGGAAGCACTGTGAATGTTGCCATGACATATGCGATAGTTGCACTGGCTCTAGCTCCAAGAGAAGAAAACTTGGAGACTGTAATGACCAGCCACCAAAGGCTGAACCCGGAGATAGCAACAATTGTTTAGAGAGGATTCTTGTAGAGCAGCCACTGAGGAGGTTAGCTCAATACCAGATGGTATCAAGACAGTGGAAGGCTCTCATTGGCCAACCAACATTTCAACAATTCCTTGCTGAAAAATCTGAGGCAAACAGCTTGTTTGTGAGTTATTTGAAGACTGATATGGTAGGAATTGTAAGGCTGATCCACAACCGATATTCAGTCACCAATTACCGCCTCCCTCCATCTAGGTCTGCACTTCCCCTTAAGAATGTGTTAGGGTCATGCTACGGCTTGGTCTGCTTGGGAAATACCAGCCAAGGAGGATATAGAGCTGAGGAGGATATACTCCTTCTCAACCCCTGCACAAAAAAAATGAGGTTAATCAAGGACACTATACATTGTGGACTGGAGAGGGGGCACTATGGCCTCGGTTTTGATAGAAAAGCACAAGATTTCAAAATTGCGAAAGTGTGCACTCCTCTGGTTAGGCACTCCAAGAAGAAGCTCACTCCAAAGAGGGAAGCGGAGATGGTGCATATTATAATCTACTCATGGAAATATTCTTGCTGGCGTGAAACTTATTTTGAAGATTGGGGGTTCAATTTGGTTCATTACCCTGGCATGTTTCTTGACGGCAAAATCTACTGGCCAGGGAAGGTTTGGGAGATGCAAGGGATATTTGTCAGACCACAGGGTCACCAAAACTCCTTGGTAAGCTTTGATGTGTCATCTGAAACGCTTGGCTGCATAAACCTGCCAGAAGACCTCCAGTCTGAATATTGCAGCTTTGGAGTTGTTGCTGGAACATTGACTGCATGCGTCTGCGGAGAAAAAACTGAAGTTTGGCAATACATAGAGAATAATTTCAGAAAGAGGGCAAGTTTATCGAGTTACAGAAATCATATGTCTTCTCACCTCCAGCCTCTATATCAGCTAGGGAATCTCATGGTTCTACTTCACAATGGCAGGAAAGTTACTCTATATGATATGTCTGACCACTCCAAGCTACATGCTTTGGGTCTTGACAAGTGGGTTCATCAAGGTGCTTTCAAAAGAAGAGGGCCAAGAATGGAAGCAGTGCCATTGGTTGAAAGCTTGTTTTCGCCAACCTTTGAGACAGAAAAGGCAAATTGTGAATAAAGGTCAGCTCAAACTTCTTTTTGAGGTGCTAAACTTCTTCCATATCCAATATAATTAATTGTATGATCTTAACATTTCCCCATAGTTGCTTTAGTGGATTTCTGTCCTATTGTTTAGCATTTTACAGATCCCATATGGAACTAAGAGAAACTCTGAGTAAACACACACCTGAACTATGATGTATTCCTTTTGCAGTTATCCAGTAGAGGATCACATGGCACTGATGCTGAAGAGTGATTTGGAGATGAGGAGAAACTTTTGATCTTTTTGGTTGAACAGATGGATATTCAACATTAATTGTTCCCGGCAGGTGGTATTCGTTTATAGTAAATAGTGAAAAGGGGATATAACCCCATACAGAATACATACTGAAAATATTGTTTGTAATTGCTTGAGAAGAATCTAATGAACATGGATTTGACTTTGGAAGTCATTGCAGTGGATGTGTCTGGCATGGAATAGGCTGATCTTAAGTTTTAGAAGAAGTTATAAATATGGTTTGTTTTCTAGTGTTGTTGAGTTATTGACAGCTCTGGTTAATATTTAGAATTTGATGTTGACCACTTTTTTTTGAGCATCACCAGTTTTGATGATGAATCTATTGTACAGCGATTTATATGTGCTGTTACAACACTAACCCCGTTAGCCATCAAGTTTGATCATATTGTTTATAGTGGTAGTACAGGTGTAGTACAAGTGCATCATGTTGGAAGGAGTCTAGATAAGACATATTCCCCCAATTCAGATGAAAATAGTAGCATCTAATATGCAGTGTAGATCTACTAATCCATTAATTTCAATGAGTGGCAGTCAACAACATATTGGTACAACCAATATATGCTTCTATTAGATCTAAAGAGAGGACATATTCAGTACACAATGATACCCCAAACCAGAAGAACTTACTAGTTTTACTATAGCTTTCATTATCATAGAAAACACATCAGAAAGAACGCCGATCCTTCAAGATAGTGAATCCCTTCCTCTCTCAGTTGAGTTTGATCCCACAGACACATCTAAGTTGTTTGTAGAAAAGACAGATAGCAAAATAGTTGTGTTTCTTTGAATCGAACAGATCAAAGTTACGTTATCTGATATAGTGATAACAAACTACGTACTGGTCCTTAGATAAGATTACAACACCAAAAACAGAAAGGTCCAAATCATAGAATAAGCTTTGAGGAGTTGAACCTTTGCACTTTTTGTCCATCGATCATGAGATATAAATCAAACTCAATGAAGTAGATTTTTGAAATCCCTGGATCTGAATTATTACCAGCATTGCTACTGTATAGTTCTTATAATGCCATGGAAGAGGTCACTTCCTGTTGGAGCTAGCTAGAGGCATAAGTACATATAAGTTTCACTTGAATCATTGATTATCAATGAAAGCCCTGCACAGATGCCTGCATGCAGTTCCTTGAGAATGTAAGTGAATGCATCCTTTGGCGAGCCAAAAACAATGGCAGCCATTTCTGAAACAGCCTGATGAAAACGAATGAAAAGAAAAGAAAGAATAAATAACATGATTGATCGATCAGTATTAGACCATATGCGACACAAGCTAGCAAGCTATTTTGAACAATATGACAGACCACCTGTGTTGCCGGTATCGTGAGTGCATGGTGCAACTGACTCTTCAAGTACCTGGAACAATATGACTGTCCGGAACTGATTCTTCATGACTGCAGTTTTAAGTATATACTTTTTGTAGAAGAACCAAGTCAATATGACTGCTTTGAGACCCAAAAAAGAATTTTTTAAAAAAACGCTATTATCACTGCTTTTACCAGTTACAAGGACTATATGTTATAAAAGCATTCAGCAAGAAGGGATTGAAATGACAAAAAACTCGATCATTATTAAATAAGCAATATAGCCACTACAAGTTTACAACACATACAAATCAAATTAAAACAGTTCGAGTACACTACTTGAAAGTTTAGACAAACCCGGCAACATGGTACAATCCAAAAAATGTCTACATATATAAAGCCTCTTATTGGGAGAATAATGAACTAAGTATTACACCATCAAAGTTAAATCAGAGACGACTCCATTATAGCTCTAAAAGACATACAGTTGTTCTACTCGATTATCTCAGCAGCTGGGTCAGGCAGCCATGTCTTCAATGAAACTTGCATATCCTGTTGAATGCAACACGTCGATCTGGACATACTCGTTTGTTGGTTCAGCCATAAGATGTTCTTAAGATTGTCTACGGAGACAAATTCATCAACAAATGGTCAGCAGTATATTGAGCTTGTTGACATATTCAGTACACAATGATACCCCAAACCAGAAGAACTTACTAGTTTTACTATAGCTTTCATTATCATAGAAAATATATCAGAAAGATCGCCGATCCTTCAAGATAGTGAGTCTCTTCCTCTCTCAGTTGAGTTTGATCCCACAGACGCATCTTAGTTGTTTGTAGAAAAGACAGATAGCAAAATAGTTGTGTTTCTTTGAATCGAACAGACCAAAGTGAAAACACCGAATGGATCACAATATGTAATAGACGTAAAAAACACAAGAATTGCTGACGCAGTGTAAACCTCTCCACTGAGGAAACTTCACTGCGAGGCTGTTTACGTAGCCTACACGAAGGATAAATCCACTATATGTAAAGAGAATACAATTACAAGTAGTGATGTTGATCACAATCACAATCACTTTATTAGCACACAACGCTAACTTGTTTACAATTGCAGAAACTATACTACACACGTAGCCAATGCTTTGTGTAATCTCTATACTATAGATCTCCCCCTCAGTTGCTTGTATCAAGAACTCACTGATCTCAAATATGACACATGAAATGTATGTAGTGAGAAAACAAACTACGTACTTAAGAAACAAAGAGAGTTTTGGCATAAAACTGTTGGTGAAGACTAAGCAACACACAAAGAAAACGATTATTTTTGAAAGCCAAAAACCCTGCTTCAGAAAACAGTTTCAAAACCTTTTATAGAGGAGCAAGACTCCCCCTCAATCAAATCTCTTATTGCATCACCGAATAAGATATGTATGTAAAGGTTTTAAAACAGAAAATAAATTTTTCTATTTTTGTGCATATCCAATCTCCATGTGATATGTAAGACGAAAACATTTTAATGAAGATAAGCATATCAGATCAATTTATCCGATATGCAAATCAAATTAAATCATGTAAAATGATATGCATGAGTGCTACCTTTAACTCAAGATCAGTGAGGCGATCCTCCTTGATTTTCTCTTCATTATCTGATTCTGCAATCTTCTTGTTTCCTTGATTTACCGAGAATGCAGGAGAAATATTCTCCTAATGTTCTGCAACCTCTGATCTCCTAGAGGCAATGGGAAAGTGTGTGTTGAATGGTATTGACCCAAAATACTTACAATCTCCCCCTTTGGGCATTCCCATTCAACACACAGAGTCATTCCGATGAATCCTGCATGTTAGTTCACATAAAACCATAAACTAAAGCAAATGGTATCTAAATGCTTTACTTGGATCAAAAGAATCAGTTTCCATTCTTTTCCTAGATCCAAGTAGAAACTAACTAAACCAAGAATACATGATACAATAAGCATCCAACAACTAGTCTGTGCTTATGCACTTACAACCCAAAAACTAAACGAAATATTGTCCAACAAAAAATTAAAAACAATAAAACCATAAATCAAAGTTTGAAATTTTGTTACTTCTCCCCCTTTGAATGGGAAGGCACAGCAAACTCCTCCATCAGCTTGGTGACGGTATCTTGATACTCCTCGCTGTCCATAGAACCAGAGCTGTCCTCCTGGGCTGCCTCCTCAACGATGGCGGTGGACGGACCAGGAGCGCCAAACCCTGGGGGTTGGCGCTACATGTTCCTGACTTCTTTGAGGAAGTTGGTCAGAGTGTGGTTGGTGCGGACGAGGAGCGAGTGCATGTCATCCATATCATTAGTGAGGGATGCAATCCGCCAGTCAGCCACAAGAATGGAGTCATGAAGACTGTCCAGAGAGACAGAAGAAGAAGGAGAAGGTGCACCAAAAGGAGATGAGCGAAGAGGAGGGCTTCGGTTTCGTTCACGTTGCATTCCAGGATGGAGGATGCCGGCCCTATTAGCTGCCTGGCGGCCCTCCTCGGAAGGAGGAAGACGCCGGTTTCCACCAATGCGAGAGGTAATCTTAGAGCGAACCATGATGAGAGAGTTTGGAGAAGCCTGCACACTTAGACAAACCAGAGTGAAATCCGAGAGAGACAGGAGAGGCTTTATATATCGAACCAGTAGGGTTAGAGAAAATCAAGGGACACACCGGTTGGGATTGCGTCTCCAAGGGGGAGAGGAGTTATTACAAGATATTATTTCGAGATACACACGCATGCAAATAACGTCTCCCCCTCAACTTAGGCTTAATCATTATGGAAATTAAGTGCAACCAGATGGCAATCAAAGAAGGAAACGAAGAGACAAATAGATTCCCATA
Source organism: Rosa rugosa (assembly GCF_958449725.1). Classification (NCBI taxonomy): domain Eukaryota; kingdom Viridiplantae; phylum Streptophyta; class Magnoliopsida; order Rosales; family Rosaceae; genus Rosa; species Rosa rugosa. Next base: position 8,410,828 of record NC_084821.1, read on the forward strand.
ATCAGCAATAATATCACACAATCGTTTCCTTTGCTAAGTATCAAGGCAATGAATGCAGTTGTCATATCGAAGAGAGAAAATATAGCATAGTTGAAACACAGAGAGCACAATGCAATTAGTGAAAGGAACATATTTCAAAGCATCAACCATGATGTATTCTATCAACAAATAGAATTGGTACTCAATGCTAGACCTTAAGAAGTACACCTGTGACATGAGTGAGTATAAGCAGTACATAGGGCTTAGCAACAGGTTTAGAGAAAGAGAGGAGTAGTGAAGGAAGAGAACTGAACTTATGAACTGGACTCAGGAGCTCTCATAGGAGAGATAGGAAACCTTGTTCCTAGGGATTTAGTTCAGTTGAGTCATAGACTTCTTTATTTGTAACAGCAGGAACTCATGTAACAAGACACATCTCAGTAACTCCAAGACCAGACGATCTTAGGGTACTAAACATAACAAGGATGCTCCATGGAGAGTGTCCCGAGTTGATGTTTGTAGTTTCACAATTGACGTACAAAGATCACCAACCAACTCATTTCTTGCAAACCTTGGAAAGTTCACCACAACCAAGACCTGATTACTTTGAGAGGAGGAATATAATTAACCATTCTCGTTTCTTACAAATCCTAGAAAGTTCACCACAACTAGGACCTGATTACTTTGAGAAGAGGGAATGAACCATCTGAGCATTGTAGGCAGTTCTCCTACTTCACCGATTCTCTCTTGACAGAAAACAATGAATATGCCACCATGTAAGCTATAAGTGAAAGTGCATAAGAAGTGTAACTGATTAAGAACCTAAACACGAGTACACAATTTGTTTTGTCCAGAATAAGGCATGGCAACAATGGATACATAACTGAATGTCTGAATATATGTGCATTTCACTAGTGACAGTGGTCAAAGTATACTAAGATCACGATTTTCTCAATCAACAGTGGACAGACATTCGTGTGCCTTACTGCTTAGAACATATCCCTAGTGCATTTCTCAACATCTCAAACCTAGCAGTGTCAAGAGGTTTAGTGAACAGATCAGCAAGTTGACTCTCAGTGGGCACAAAGCTTAACTCAAGTATATTTTGCTCAACCAAATCCCTAATGAAGTGGTATCGAAGATCAATGTGCTTTGTTCTAGAGTGTTGAACAGGATTCTTTGTGATGTTAATAGCACTTGTGTTGTCACAGAAGATAGACAACTTACCTTGAGAAATGCCATAATCATGAAGCATTTGCTTCATCCACAGCATTTGTGTGCAACAACTCCCAGCTGCAACATATTCAGCCTCTGCAGTAGATAGGGAAATGCAATTTTGTTTCTTGCTCTACCAAGCCACAAGATTGTTTCCAATAAAAAAGCAGCCTCCAGAAGTGCTTTTTTCTATCCTTTAGGTTTCCTCCCCAATCAGCATCAGAATACCCTGCAATTTCCACGTTAACTGTACCTGAAATATATCGGATGATTCTTTTGACAGCTTCCAAGTGTGATTCTTTGGGATTTGCTTGAAATCGAGCACACACTCCCACACTGTAGGAAATATCAGGTCGACTGGCAGTGAGATACAGCAAGCTTCCAATCATGCTTCTGTAGAGAGTGGAATCGATGGATTTCCCATGCGGATCTTCACTCAGTTTAGTAGTGGTGCTCATGGGATTGTTGACCACTTTCTTGGATTCAAGGCCAAATTTCTTGATGAGATTCTCAGCATATTTGGTTTGAGAGAGAAAGGTACATGCATCAAGTTGCTTTACTTGCAGTCCAAGGAAAAAGGTTAGCACACATGCTCATTTCAAATTCACTTTCCATGACAGATTGAAATTCATTGACAAGATATTTAGATGTAGAACCAAAAACAATGTCATCAACATACACCTGAGCAATGATAAGATCATTTTTCACTTGTTTTACAAATAAAGTTTTATCAATTGATCCTCTCGAGTACCCTTTTTCCACAAGATGAGTGGAAAGTCTTTCATACCAGGCTCGTGGAGCCTGCTTGAGTCCATATAAGGCTTTCTTGAGTATGTATACATGGTCCAGGTTATGTGGATCTTTGAAACCTTGAGGTTGTTCCACATAAACTTCTTCTTGTAAGATACCATTGAGAAAAGCTGTTTTGACATCCATTTGGAACAGTTTGAACCTAAGATGACAAGTCACATACAAAAGTAATCTCACAGACTCTAGTCGTGCAACAGGAGCAAAAGTTTCATCAAAATCAAGTCCCTCGACCTGTGAATATCCCTGTGCAACTAGCCTAGCTTTGTTTCTAATGACATTTCCTTTTTCATCACTTTTATTTTTGAAAATCCATTTAGTGCCTATGACATTGCAATTACTAGGTCTTGGTACTAAGTACCACACATCATTCCTAGCAAACTGATTCAATTCTTCTTGCATAGCACTAATCCATTGATCATCCAATAAGGCTTCCTTAGTATTTTTTGGTTCAACTAATGACACAAACCCAAACTGGGATATTACATTTATGTTCATCATATTACATTGTCATGGCTTACCTGATCTTGACTTACCTGTGTGGTAGCTTGACTTCTGGTCCTTAGGCCATCTGAAGCTCTCCCAATGATGTCTTGATCAGAGTGATCATTTCGAACTTGTTTGAAACCTTGTCTCACTGTCGGAGCTGGTTCAAAGATGCTATCGTTGATCTCCTCTTCCTCAGCTTCGGCTTCTTGACTGGATGCAGGTGAGGTTGAGATTGGTGGGGTTGATGTGTCTGCAAATGATTCTTCCTGTTTCACACCTTGATCATCAATAGAAACATTAATCGATTCCATAACAACTCGAGTTCTCTTGTTGTAGACTCTATAAGCTCTACTGGTCAGAGAATAGCCTAAGAACACACCATCATCACTCCTTGCATAGAATTTAGCAAGATGCTCTCTATCTCTTAAGATGTAGGAAGGACTTCCAAAAATATGAAAGTGCCCTACATTTGGCTTCTTACCTTTCCACAGTTCATACGCAGTTTGGTCAGTACCTGGTCTTAAGAAGACTCTGTTGATTGTATAACATGCATTACTTATAGCCTCAGCCCAAAAGTTTGTGCTTAGACTTGCAGCATGCAGCATAACTCTGGCCATATCCAATAATACTCTATTCTTTCTTTCAACAATTCCGTTTTGTTGTGAAGTAATTGGGGCTGAAAACTCATGGGAAACACCAAGCTCATTGAAATAGTTACTGAAAGCAGCATTCTTGAACTCAGTTCCATTATCAGATCTAACTCTGACCATACTGAGATTTGAAGATTGTTTTTCTATCAACATTTTCTGACTTACATTTTTGAATGATTCAAAGGTTTCAGTTTTGTCTTTCAAAAAATTCACCCAGATAAACCTAGAGAAGTCATCTACTACTACCAACATATAGCTTTTACCTCTAATGCTTTCAGATTGAGCTGGTCCCATGAGGTCCATGTGTAGCAGTTTCAGAACTTTTGTGGTTGTAGCAGAGTTCACCACTTTGTGAGGTGCTTTTGTTTGCTTTCCAATCCTGCATCCTCCACACATTTTATCAGTCTTACCTTTTAGAGCTGGCAAGCCTCTGACACATTGCTTGGATGATATCTTTAGTACATCTTGATAGTTCACATGTCCGAGCCTTCTATGCCATAGTTCAAATGTCTCTTATGTTGATCTTACTGAAACACAAGACTGCATGGCAGAAGATTCATTAGCTTTAATATGATAGCAATTGTCACAAGATCTCTTTGAAGGAATTGTGTCCTAAAACAATCATTTTGATGTAATTATTATTGTAATTATTATTAATAAAAAGGGCAAGTTTATTGTTCATTGCTTATATTTAATATTTGATTGAACAAGGTCCAAGGAATATGAGTTAAAGAGAAAGTAATCTAAAGAGTTAGATGTGTGAGACCTTTACTCTTTCACACTAGCTCTTATCCTAAAATGTTCCTAGTCATAGGATTATCACTTGGACATTGATAATCCGGAAAGACTAGCACATACTATGTATGCTCAATATGGAGGATGATATGTCTCTTGTCATTTGTGTAGAGACACTAATACAAGTATGTGGGTGCTCTTAACTTAAAGAGTACACTGAACGCGATCATTAGAGTTCTTGTATGGAGTCTTACTTACATGTCAAACTTGAACTCTAAATTGCAATAATACAAATTAGTCCTTTGACCTGAGACACTATAGTTGTCTTATGAGTGAATGGATTATCTCTTGATGATGCAATAATATTGTGTCCCTTAATGGATATAAGTATGTGGGTGCTCTTAACTTAAAGAGTACACTGAACGCGATCATTAGAGTTCTTGTATGGAGTCTTACTTACATGTCAAACTTGAACTCTAAATTGCAATAATACAAATTAGTCATTTGACCTGAGACACCATAGTTGTCTTATGAGTGAATATTGGATTATCTCTTGATGATGCAATAATATTGTGTCCCTTAATGGATATAATAGATGCATTCATTGGTATAATCAATTCGGTCATGGAGACATGTGAGTGTACAACAAGGAATCTCTATCCTTAAGTAAATAAGGAGTATGTTCAAAGATGTGATTCAATGAGTCTTTGGCCAAAGCATTGAATGAGATTTAAAAAGGAGTTTTTAATCACATTCTAAGAATCACATAGGAATGAAAATCACATTAGGGGATTGACATATCAATTCCATACCCCGATGATGTGATTTAGAACATCGTGTTAGAGAAGGACCGTATTGTATTGTAATTCCAATTGAATAAGGTTCTTTGTCATTCTACATTAACTAGGGTAGTCATGATATGTTGCAAGACGTCACTCATGACTTGTGAAGTCCCCAAGGATTAATAAACATTTATTATCCTAATAACAAGGGAGAATCAAAAATGGAGTTTTTGATTCGTAAACAAAATAGAATGGTTTCTATAAACTTTACTGCCTTGTTAATTAGAACCTAAGAGATCGCACACCATATAAGTGGATCCTTGAGATTGTATATGAAGAAGATTAAACAAGAGTTGGTTATGAGCAAATAATTAATTAGATTTATTATTTGAACATAATTAGGATTTTCCGGTAAAACCGAACCTATTGGGCCTAAACGATTGTCGGGTTTTTGGTGTGGACTTGGGCTTCACTAAATGAGATTTAAATGAAAGCCCAAGACACATTTTTAGTGCCCAATAACATGTATGGACCAGCCAAAATATTGGCTTTATGAAAGTCAATATTTTTCTTTTAGTAATTGGAGTTATTTCCTATTATATAAAAGTGAAAGCATGGACAAAGAAACAAGGTGGTGTCTCCACACTATTATTTTCAGATTAGAGAGAGAGAAAAAGAGTTCTCTCTTGGTCCATTTTTCAGAAATTAAAGGAAAGAAGAACACTTGCATAATTTCTTCTCTTCTTTCATCTTTCTTCATCTCTTGATTCACTTGGTGAAGATCCTTAGAGGCCATATATTTTTGTGGCTTTACTTGTTACATCAAGGAGGAGATTACAAGCACAAGAAGGAGTTCTTAATTCAAGGTGCTTCAAGGTGGAGGAAACACACACAAGGAGAGATCAAGGAGAGGAACTTTGGTGGTTCACTTGGATCGGATTAAAATCACGCTCCAAGGGTGAGTAGAACATAAACTCCCTCTTTGTTCTTCCTTACTATGCATGCTATGTTTATATACATATCACAATAAGCCAAGATCATGGGTTAAAGGAATGGATTTTATGTTTAGTTAGTAGTTTAATTGTTAAACTAATTCCGCACTAATTAAAAAGTTTTGAAATCCATCCATTCCTTCAATTGGTATCAGAGCCATTGGCTTAATTTTGATATGTTATAAACATGGCTAAGTATGTTTGTTGATGTGATTTTCTTAAGCTTAGAGTAATATGTAATTTAGATCATAAAATTTGCTTTATCATAAAAGTTATGAAGCATGTGATGTAAGGTAGATTTTATGATAGCAAGAAAAGGTTTCTAGAAATTACATGTAAGAAGTGGTTTAAGTTTTATGAAACTTTAATGCATATGAGATATGTATTAAGGGGTTCTATATGTTTCTTAATTAAAATGTTAATCTTAGAAACATGTTAGATGATATATGCTTTAGGGGATGCATGTTTTTTTTTTTTTGGCTTCAAAGATGAAGTAAACAAGTGTTCAATGGAAGAACATAAAGCTGGAATTTTATTTCCAGCTTTTTGGAACATGTCTAAACTAGTTGTGAACTAGCTAATTTTTCCATGGTGTTTGCTCTAACTTTTGATCCATAAATTCATGAATTGTTATTTAACTAATAGTTAATGATGACATAAAATCATTTCCATGTTTCTCTCACCAAATAGTTGGTAGAGTTAGTCATCTTTATTATTAGTTTTTCTAAATAACTCTCCAAAAGTTGGTGATGCATGATGTAAAACATTATCTCTAAATCACTCACCAAAAGTTGGTGATGCATGATGTAAAACATTATCTCTAAATCACTCACCAAAAGTTGGTGATGCATGATGTAAAACATTATCTCTAAAATCACTCACCAAAAGTTGGTGATGCATAATGTTTGATGCATGATGTAAAACATTATCTCTAAAATCACTCACCAAAAGTTTGTGATACATGATGTAAAACATTATCCCCTAAATTACTCACCAAAAGTTAATGATGCATGATGTAAGACATCATCTCATAAATCACTCAACTAATTTACTTCCTTAAATTAAAGTAATTTAGTGGTTAACTTATTTTGATTGAGTTAAATATGCTTGTTTAATTAACCTTATTAATCTTGGTTAATTAAAGGATGATTATGGACTATGGCCTAATATAATTGAGCATGAGATTGGCCGACTGTTCATTTTGAATGAATGTGGTTATGTAATTTAAGTAGTTAATTCATTTGGGTTATGTAATTAATTTGATTAATTCATTTGGTTGTGTAACTAAGTAGCTTATTTAATTTATTCAAGTTTGATTAAATTTAAATGGGAGCTTGTATGCCCCTCATCCACTCTTGTAATCAAAGATGGAGGCACATGAGGATGATCCAAAGAAGAAGTTTGAAGTCATCAAGCCTTGAAATAAGTTCAAGTGCAAAGTGTAATAGCTTAGCTTAGTTATTTAATTTTCGTAATCGTTACGCGTAATTAAAATCAACCATCCAAACATGACCTTGATCCAACATATTGGCTCATGTTGGATCAAACAACAAGTCCATAATCATCCTATGTGACCTATTATAATTGCATGTTCGTTGCACTTGATCAAGTAATTTTATACTTCCCATGATTCCATTTGAAAAATGTTTTTGATGAAATCAAATTGTTTTTCCAAAAAACAATTAAGTGGGAGTATTTTATTATAGATCAAGTATAATGAAAATGTGATTGCATTAGGATCAAAGCAAATGCAATGTGATTGTTATTAATGAGATTATTAAAGATGAGACTTTAAAATTCCCTCAAAGTGATATTAAGTTGAAAAGCGAAGAAGACATTATGAATGCTTCTTTGTGGCCTTCCAACATTGTAATCTCCTATTAGATGTTCTTACATGTGAATATCATTCCGAGCGGGGGTATTTCTTGCTAGGAGCTCGAGCATTAAAAAGAGGTTATTCAACATTTGATGTTGTAAGGTAGGGACAAATCTTGGTCAATATTCTATTATGATGAGATTTAATTTTTGATCCCTATACTTACATAAGATGATGGGTATAGCTTAACTAGAGTAATTTATCAATATCCTATTATGGTGAGACTTACTTACTTTAGAGGCCAAAGTTATGGATATTCACATTTGATGTGATTGGATAAGAGTATCCTCTCATGGAAATTAAGTTGACCTATAGTTCTATTATGATGCGGTTGGCTTAATGAAAATGAGTCTTCCATACTCACTAAGAGTTTTAATTTATACTCTCGAATTCCTTGAGGGATTTGGAATTTGTTAAAATAGTGAGAGGGTGCCATTTGATTCTTAAGACCCGAGTCACTTGGTTTTAAAATCAATCTCACTTCTTTTATTTTATGTTATGTAGACTGCAATATGTCAGGACATCCTATCACCAAAATTCTCAATGAAAATCGTCTTGAGGGCCCAAACTTCAATGACTGTCTCCGCAATTTGAAAATTGTATTGACATTCGATAAGATCGCTTATGTCTTACAAAATGCACCTCCTCACACTCCATTGGCTCAAGATGCAACCGATGAGCAACGTGTTGCTTATCAAAAGCATAAGGATGATGACATGCAAGCTAAATGTGTTATGCTTGCATCCATGAACTCACAACTTCAGAAGCAACATGAGAATATGGATAGCGCCAGTTCTATATTACTCCATCTCACTGAATTGTTTGGTGAGAGAAATAGAAATGTGCGATTCACAGCTGTCAATGAGCTTGTTAAGACAAAGCATGTGAGGGGTGCTCCTGTGCATCAACATGGTCTAAAAATGATAGGCCTTATTGAGCAAATTCAAGACCTTGGATTTGCACTTGATGCGGAGCTAGCTCAAGATCTTCTTCTATCCTCCCTAGATGATTCATTTTCTCAGTTCATAATGAACTATAATATGCAACAAATGGATCATAGTCTTTCTGATCTTCTCAATATGTTGGTAACAGCTGAGAAGCAAATCAAGAAAGAGAGTGGGAGTGTGGCCATTGTCGCTTCTTCTTCCAAGTCCAAAGGCAAGGGCAAAGGGAAGAAGAAACAAGTGGCAAAGCCTAAACGAGCAGTCCAAAAGAAGAAGAAGAATGAACAAAAGGAACCAACACTACAACAGAAAGGCTTTTTAGCGACTAAGTTTTTTGCGAGGAATTTATTTTCCTCAGTAAATGTCACTTTTTACGAGGAATATTTCGATTCCTCACTAAATGTCATTAGGTTTTCTGTGAGAAACATATTTTCCTCACTATACACCACTTTCTACGATGAATATTTTAGTTCATCACTAAAGGTGACCATAATTTGGTCTTCTAAATCATCATGTTATTAGCGAGGAAATATGAAACTTGGGTGAGGAATGTTTTCATCGCGAAAACAATATTCAATGAGGAAATAATGATGTCGTCGTTATTACTTTGGCGGAAAATTATGTAAAACCCGCCAGATTCAATGGTGACACAACTATGGTTTCCTCGCTAAAAGTACGTGTTTTACGAGGAACTATTTCCTCGTCAAAAGAAGCAATTAGGGAGGAAATAACGATTTCGTCGTTATTTATTTGGCGAAAAATTATCTAAAACCCGCCAAATTCAAGGGCGACAAAAGTATGGTTTCCTTGCTAAAAGTCCGTCTTTTACGAGGAACTATTTCCTCGTCAAAAGAAGCAATTAGGGAGGAAATAAGAATTTCGTCGTTATTTGTTTGGCGGAAAATTATGTAAAACCCGCCAAATTCAAGCGCGACAAAAGTATGCTTTCCTCGCTAAAAGTCCGTCTTTTACGAGGAACTATTTCCTCGTCAAAAGAAGCAATTAGGGAGGAAATAACGATTTCGTCGTTATTTGTTTGGCGGAAAATTATGTAAAACCCTCCAAATTCAATGGCAACAAAAGTATAGTTTCCTCGCTAAAAGTCTGTCTTTTACGAGGAACTATTTCCTCGTCAAAAGAAGCAATTAGGGAGGAAATAACAATTTCATCGTTATGATTTTGGCGGAAAATTGTGTACAACCCGCCAAATTCAATGGCCACAAAAAGTATGGTTTCCTCGCTAAAGTCCATCTTTTATGAGGAACTATTTCCTCGACAAAAGAAATCATTAGGAAGGAAATAATGATTTCGTCGTTATTTGTTTGGCGGAAAATCATGTAAAACCTGTCAAATTCAATGGCGACAAAAGTATGATTTCCTCGCTAAAAGTCCATCTTTTACGAGAACTATTTCCTCGTAAAAAAGAAGCAATTATCAAGGAAATAACGATTTCGTCGTTGTAGATTTTGGTGGGAAAAAAATTATAATTAAGGGGGTAATTGGCGGTACTAAAAAAAAGCCAACCATATTCTTTTTTGGCTTGGCACAGGAAAAAAAAAAAATAATAAAACATAAAACAAAAACCAATACCAATATTATAAATAGATGACGACCAAACCCTAACATAAGGTTTCTCTCATAGCAGCTCTCTAGAACTCTCCTCTGACCTCTGTGGGTAAACATCTTACATCCTATTGTTTCCTTTTTCTTCCATGAAGATGAGATTGTAAGATCTGAAGAACTAAACGGAGCATGCCAAAATTAGGCCTCATCAAAAAGCCCGCGGATCAAGTGGGCCGATGGAGGCCCGCTGGCCCGGAGGGCCAAAAGCCCGGCCCGGCCAGTAAAAAAATCCCGCCATAGGCCCGGCCCTGTGGGTAGAGGGCCGGGCTTGGTTTAGGGGTTTGAAATCCGGCCCGTAAAAGCCCGCAAACAAAAAATATTATATAAATAACACATAAACTGTTGTGCAGAACACCTAACTTCGATGAATTACTGGGAACTTCTCGGATGGAATTAGGAGTTGTACCCTATATTCACGGAAAGCCTCATGTGTCTAGTTTCTAAGGAATTTTACGGTTTGCGATTCCGACTTTTCTAGAAGGAGTTATGGCAATGTAAGTGAAGGCAGTTCAGCTTGAATGAGAATCTGCAACACACAAACTGTTGTGCAGAACACCTAACTTCGCTGAATTACTGAGAACGACGGTTGACCAATTCGATCGGATTCTAAAATAAGGTGAAATTGGCTAAATTTTTTACCACACTCATAATTTATTGTAATAACCATATCCAATGGTTGGTTTTTCCATTTTCTTTGAATTGATAGAGGTTGCTCTTTAGAGTGTATATGATATAAATATAGTTTTATAAGAGTAACTAAGTTTGACCTAGTTGATCGAATTCGAAACGAGAACGAAATTGGCTGAAATTTTTACAACCACCATAAAACATTACAATCTCTCCATCGAGCGGTTGGTTTCTCCAAATTCATTTTCCACTTCATATTTGCTTTAGAATGAACCTCAACAATTAAAATGCAATGTATAAGTTATACAAATTTAGGAAGAAAATTGGTCTAGACCAACGTATTTGTAATTAAAATTGAAATTTTTATCTTATGTCCACGCACATCCATCGATGAAATATTTACAAACGTGATGTAAAAAAATAAGCACGTTTCGCGGTCGTCACTCCATCGGTCAACCAAGAAAACATACAAATGACTACGGTTGACCAATCCGATCGGGTTCGAAACTATGGTGAAATTGACTAAATTTTTAACCACACGCATAATTTGTTGTAATAATCACATCCAACGGTCGGTTTTCCCATTTTCTTTGAATTGATAGAGGTTGCTCTTTGAAATGTATGATATATAAATATAGATTTATAAAAAAATTAGTGTCTTTAAATATTTATTATAAATAAAGCCCACAAGGCCTGTCCCAAAAAAGCCCGCAAGGCCCGCTTTATATGGACAGGCTTGGATCATTCGATTTACACTAGAAGGGCCTTGTGTGTGTGTGTGTGTGTGTGTGTGTGTGTGTATACACACACATATATATGTATATGTATGTGTCTATATATATATATGTATGGCGTAAGCATAACTAGTCGATATCAGTCCAATCCAGGTTTAGAACACTGGAATGCTGTTAAGAATATCCTTAAGTACTTGAGAAGGACTAAAGATTTATTCCTCGTTTATGGAGGTGGTGATTTGCAATCAGAGTTGCAAGTGGAAGCATACACAGACTCAGATTTTCAATCTGATGTGAATGACAGAAAATCCACATCAGGGTTTGTCTTCACCTTGAATGGAGGTGCAGTAAATTGGAGAAGCTGCAAACAAAGCGTTACTGCAGATTCCACTACTGAGGCAGAATACATTGCAGCTGCAAAGGAAGCAGTTTGGATGAAAAAGTTCATCACTGAACTTGATGTTGTTCCTACCATTGAGTCACCGATTCCACTTTACTGTGACAACAATGGGGCAATTGCTCAAGCCAAGGAACCAAGGTCTCATCAAAAATCCAAACACATCGAAAGACGTTTCCATATCATAAGGGAGATTGTTAATCGTGGAGACGTTAACATTCTCAAAGTTGCATCTATTGATAACATATCAGATCCATTCACTAAACCTTTATCACAAGCAAAGCTAGAACAACATCTTGAGAAGATGGGTGTACGTTTCATGGCTGATTGGGTTTAGTACAAGTGGGAGATTGAAGGAATTGTGTCCTAAAACAATCATTTTGATGTAATTATTATTGTAATTATTATTAATCAAAAGGGCAAGTTTATTGTTCATTGCTTATATTTAATATTTGATTGAACAAGGTCCAAGGAATATGAGTTAAAGAGAAAGTAATCTAAAGAGTTAGATGTGTGAGACCTTTACTCTTTCACACTCTTATCCTAAAAGGTTCCTAGTCATAGGATTATCACTTGGACATTGATAATCCAGAAAGACTAGCACATACTATGTATGCTCAATATGGAGGATGATATGTCTCTTGTCATTTGTGTAGAGACACTAATACAAGTATGTGGGTGCTCTTAACTTAAAGAGTACACTGAACGCGATCATTAGAGTTCTTGTATGGAGTCTTACTTACATGTCAAACTTGAACTCTAAATTGCAATAATACAAATTAGTCCTTTGACCTGAGACACCATAGTTGTCTTATGAGTGAATGGATTATCTCTTGATGATGCAATAATATTGTGTCCCTTAATGGATATAATAGATGCATTCATTGGTATAATCAATTCGGTCATGGAGACATGTGAGTGTACAACAAGGAATCTCTATCCTTAAGTAAATAAGGAGTATGTTCAAAGATGTGATTCAATGAGTCTTTGGCCAAAGCATTGAATGAGATTTAAAAAGGAGTTTTTAATCACATTCTAAGAATCACATAGGAATGAAAATCACATTAGGGGATTGACATATCAATTCCATACCCCGATGATGTGCTTTAGAACATCGTGTTAGAGAAGGACCGTATTGTATTGTAATTCCAATTGAATAGGTTCTTTGTCATTCTACATTAACTAGGGTAGTCATGATATGTTGCAAGACGTCACTCATGACTTGTGAAGTCCCCGAGGATTAATAAACATTTATTATCCTAATAACAAGGGAGAATCAAAAATGGAGTTTTTGATTCGTAAACAAAATAGAATGGTTTCTATAAACTTCACTGCCTTGTTAATTAGAACCTAAGAGATCGCACACCATATAAGTGGATCCTTGAGATTGTATATGAAGAAGATTAAACAAGAGTTGGTTATGAGCAAATAATTAATTAGATTTATTATTTGAACATAATTAGGATTTTCGGGTAAAACCGAACCTATTGGGCCTAAACGATTGTCGGGTTTTTGGTGTGGACTTGGGCTTCACTAAATGAGATTTAAATGAAAGCCCAAGACACATTTTTAGTGCCCAATAACATGTATGGACCAGCCAAAATATTGGCTATATGAAAGTCAATATTTTTCTTTTAGTAATTGGAGTTATTTCCTATTATATAAAAGTGAAAGCATGGACAAAGAAACTAGGTGGTGTCTCCACACTATTATTTTCAGATTAGAGAGAGAGAAAGAGAGTTCTCTCTTGGTCCATTTTTCAGAAATTAAAGGAAAGAAGAACACTTGCATAATTTATTCTTTTCTTTCATCTTTCTTCATCTCTTGATTCACTTGGTGAAGATCCTTAGAGGCCATATATTTTTGTGGCTTTACTTGTTACATCAAGGAGGAGATTACAAGCACAAGAAGGAGTACAAGAAGGAGTTCTTAATTCAAGGTGCTTCAAGGTGGAGGAAACACACACAAGGAGAGATCAAGGAGAGGAACTTTGGTGGTTCACTTGGATCAGATTAAAATCACGCTCCAAGGGTGAGTAGAACATAAACTCCCTCTTTGTTCTTCCTTACTATGCATGCTATGTTTATATACATATCACAATAAGCCAAGATCATGGGTTAAAGGAATGGATTTTATGTTTAGTTAGTAGTTTAATTGTTAAACTAATTCCGCACTAATTAAAAAGTTTTGAAATCCATCCATTCCTTCACTCTTACCTCCCATAATGCCTTCACCTTTATGATTAAGAACAAGACATCGTTGCTTATTGAACCATACATCTTCATAATCATCAGCCAGATGATTGACACTAATCAGATTTGCTGTCAGTCCTTCAACATACAAAACATTTTTGAGATTTGGGATCCCAGGAGTATTCACAGTGCCTCGAGCCAGTATGCTTGCTTTTCTTCCATCACCAAAGGTGACAGATCCTGTGGTGCACTCATTTTCAAAGGAAGAAAACCATGCCTTGTCTCCAGTCATATGTCGAGAACAGCCACTGTCAACATACCAAAAGTCCCTACGTTTATCTGCTAGGGCAGTGAGAGTTACTAGACATGTGGCTTTGATATATGTTGAATTCTCACTTGAATTCACATGTGATATACAACAAGCAGCATTAGTAGTATCAATGTGGATAGGAGAACCATTATTTCTACTTTTCTTAGTCCAAACAGATTTTCTACCAACATTTGGTATATTGTTTTTTGAAACTAACTTAGTCAGTTTATTAATGATTTCCTTTTGTTCTCTAAGCTCACTTTGCAGAGATTCTACAGTGCATGTTTCTTGAACATACTGTAATTTATTAATTCTCTCATTGCACCTAGGTCTAATATGTCCGATCTTACCACAGTGATGACAGATAGGAATAAAAGACTTAGATTGAGTATACCTGTTTTGACCAATAGCAATCCCTTGGTCAAACTTTACCTGTTGAGTAAATTTCGGTTGTTCCTTTTCTTGATTCTTGTCCTTTATGACAACATCAGCACAAGATTCATCATTTTCAACAGCTGATCGTGATTCTTTGACGAACTTGGTGGTTTTAGACTTCTCACCTGAGTAGCCGAGTCCAAAAGTGTTGTGAGGAGCTTTTCCTGATCCAAACAGTCTTGATACAGCTCCTGAGCTGATATCAAACTTAATGAACTTATCTTGAGTAGCTTTTAACTCTTCCTGCAAGGAATCAATTTCGGTTAGTAAATTAAAATTCAAAGCATGTTGCCCTTTTACCTCTAGCTCCAGCACTTTGACTTTGTTGTTGAGTTCAGTGCGTTCAATCTCCCATATTAGTGTGTAGACCCCCGTACTTTTTTTTGTTTATTTTAATTTGTCGTATAATGTTTGAAACTACGTATTCGTATGGTACACAAGTATTCGCGCTTAGGTTAAGATTTTGAGGCAATTTTAAAGGATTAAAAATTTTAGAGAAAATCCAATTTGGGTCTAGAAAAGTATTTTTAAAGTTTCGAGGCTTAGGACAAGCCCGGAAAATTTTCCCGAAAGGATTCGGTGAAGTGTCGGAAAAATAAGGATGTTTGAAGATGTAATTTTCGGATTGGGCTTGAGGAAATTAAAAGGAAAAAGAAAATAGGAGCAGCCCAAGCCCATTGGCCCAAAAGGAGGGGAAGATCCGACTTTTCACAATTAAATTTGGGAGAGGTATAAAAGCAAAACTTTCCTCTCAAACCCTAGCCTCTCCCTCATTTCTCTTCAGCTCTTTCTCTCTCTAACCGAGAGCCTCTCTCTCTACACTCTCACCGGAAATCGCCGCCACCGCCGGACGCCGCCGCCGCGCCTCCGCCATCGCCGGAACCCCTCTCCTCACCAAAATTTCCAGATTTTCTTCTCTTCCTTCCCTCTTTCCATTTCTCCAACCAAAATCAAGAAATTTAGCCATTCACTCACCCAAAAACCCTAGAACCCGAAGCTAAAATTGGGGTTTTTGTGATTTCTTCTTTCCAAGCTCAAATCAAGGTATTTTCCATCCTAATCTAGCCTCTAATCCTTCGATCTATACCTATTTCTTCCTAAATCCGAGATTTTGATTTGGGTTTGTGATTTTGTTTGCATGAACCCGATTTCTCCTTGAACCATGAAGCTAGGCTACGGGTTTGACAAGGATTTTTGGTAAGGATCTATCCATGCAACCTTGTTGTCGAGTTTTTTGGTTGAGATATTGATGTTGGACGAATTTGTAGGTGAAGAAGGCCAAGGAGGAGGATTTGGCCGTGAGTTTTGAAGAAGAAAGGGTAAGGAATGGGTTTTGGACAAACCCTAGAATTTTTGGAATTTATTTGGTTGATTTTGATTTTATGGAGCTATTGTTGTTGTTGGAAAATTGTGAAAATTAGGTGTTTGAGGATGGTTTAATTAGTAGGATTGTATTAGCATAATTTTCAAAGTGTTGGAATTTTTGTGTTGATTGTTTTGGTGATTGTTGTTGTGCATTTTGACCAAAAGAAAAAGAAAAGGAAGAAGAAGAGAAATTGCTTTATTTTTGGAAGAAAAAGAAAATAAAGAAAATGGTAAAAGTTGGATTAATTGAGTTTTTACCATGGTAAAGTGGTAAAAAGTGAAGAAGGTGAAAGTAAAGGTAAATTCTAGGGGTGGGCTCGGGCCCGAAATTTGGTGAGACCGAGACCGAACCCGAAACAATCGGGCCGGGCCGGTTCGGGCTTTTTCAAGAATGGAAACCGACAGAAACCGACCCCAAACGGGCCGGTTCGGTCTTCGGGTTTTTCGGGCCCAAAATCCAGTTTCCCAACTTTATGCAAAATACACACAAAATTGGGTGAGAGGCGAGGTTCGAACCCTCGACCTCTTGGACGGACGCCTTGCTCCCAACCTCTGGAGCACATGATGCTCTCTGTCTATCATATTCAACGTTTGTATTTATTGTGTGCTAACTAAGTGGTAGAAATAAAACAAAACAAAAGGCTCTGCCCTCTTTTTCTTTCTAATCTCTCCTTTCTTTTCTAGTCTTCTTCGACAATTCTTATTCTTCTTCTTCTGCAATTCTATACATATATTCATCTTCACAACCAGCGCCGCCTCTTCCTCTTCACCAGTCCCCCTCTCCTCCTGCACCGCCGCCTCCGCCGTCTCTGTTCTCAACGGCACCGTTTCGGCCTCCACCGCCTTCTTATAAGCATCAAACATTCTCCGAAGCATCCCATCCATCAGGTGGTTAACATCCCTGTTTTGCTACCTCACAACCCAAAAGTCCCTAACCCAATTTGTCTCCAGCAGATGTCTGAAGTACCTATCCAATTCCAGAAGCTTCTCTGTGTACTCGTCCAGCCATAAATAGCTCCAAGATCGGAGCTTGGAGACCTTCACGATTAGCTTTGCTCCCTTCTGCAATTCGACGACGACGGACTCGATCTTGTCGTCTTGATCGTGGAACTGCGTGTTGGGTTGACCCGGAGGACTTGGGTGAATAGGTGCCCAGATCACTGGATCTAATTATTCTGCTGCCGATTGGGTACCACCACTGGCCCACCGCTGGAGCACAAAGTTGGAGTAACAGGTCTGGAGTTTCAGGCTTTCAGCCAAAATTGCTAACAGGTCTGGGGTTGAATCAAGAAAGGGATGCTATGCTGGATTTGCAGATGAAGCCATGAACGGGTTGGCTGAGATAGTCAAGATGGAGGAAAATCGAGCCGCATCGGGCTTTCGGTCTCCGAATATGTGAAGCCCGAGACCGAACCGACAAAATATATTCGGGTCGGGTCCTAAACCGAACCGAGAATTTCTATATCAAACCCGAACCGAATCGGGCTTTTTTCGGTTTTTCGGGTCGGGCTTTCGGTTTTTCGGGTCCGGACGCCCACCCCTAGTAAATTCAGTAAAAATGAGGTAAAAGGTAAAAGTGAAAGTGTGGAGGTAAAAGTCATGGTAAAAGTGAAAAGGTGAAAAAGGAGAAGTAAATGGATAAAAGTAAAAGTAAAACTTTATTTATAATTATTTACTTATTTATTTTTAATAAATAAGAAATAATGGTAAATAAAGGAATATTTGGTCAAAAGTCAGAAGTCAAAGTCAAAGGTCAAAAGTCAACTCCTAGAGTTGACCATGGTTGACCGACCTCGTAAAACGTGAGGATCGACTCGACTTTGGTCGCTCGGATTGACGATAGTTTAGCGGAGCGATAAGGACGCCTTCCTTTTTAAGAAAGAAGTTAGTTTCCCAAATTGGTAAGAGTCGGAATAAATAATTAATGGCCTCATTGAAATAAAAAGGATTTAGTATGCGCGATTACTTAAAGTTGATCATGATGTTTACCTGGATAATTACTTACAAACTAAGTAATGGTTTAGGAAACACGATCGTTAAGGAAGCTTAAGCGTGAATGGGACCTAGACGCGTTGATTCCTAGGGATCCCGCGGTGTCGATAACCGTGAACCTCCGGAGGGGGCTGTGCTCCTATGTTTGTCGGGGAAAGGTAAGTACAGACAGTGAACCAGTCATAGGAGACTCAGAGCCAGGAAATGGACACTTTCGCTACTTGTAGTCACAAGGACTACAGAGTAGTTGGTTGGTTCTCTTACTCAGGACGAACCAGATCGGTCACTGATTTATTTTACTTTAGCCGGCAGGTAATATCTCGGAGCTCCAAATTGTGTGAAGCATGCTGCATATGATTTCTTGAAACGAAACAACTATGATTGTTTTTGTGTTTGCATTTGTTTTACTCGATTTTACAAATGCGCGCGATCTATATTCTAGTAGCTATGTTTCATCTATTAGTTTTCAAACCTAACTAAGGTTGGGTCGGCCCCTATTGGGCTAGCGAGGACGAAATGCTCACCCCTACATTTCAGGTTTCAACGAGGTCATTCCGGACGATTTGGATTAGAAGTGGGTCGTTGGCCGAGTCCGTGTGTTGCTGTTCCTGTGGCTTGAAGTTCTTCCCATTTGGTACTCTATCGATTTACTAGCTTTTCTTTCCCTGTTGAACTCTGTGAGGTCCGCCTACCTGCCTGGGAGCGCGCCTCACCCCTTTGTTTTATTGTTATTGTTGAACTCCTTTCATTTCGGTTATGATGTAAGCCCTAAGGCGCCACAGTGCACTTGCCACTTTATTTTTAAGCATGTCCAGACTTGTTATTTTAAATGTTGGGTTGTTGATTTAAAGTCCTTTCTTAAAAGTTTTTTTCTTGGTCTCCCATTTTCCCAAAAATTGCATTTTCAACAAGCCTTGT
Source organism: Rosa rugosa (assembly GCF_958449725.1). Classification (NCBI taxonomy): domain Eukaryota; kingdom Viridiplantae; phylum Streptophyta; class Magnoliopsida; order Rosales; family Rosaceae; genus Rosa; species Rosa rugosa. The sequence goes on from NC_084821.1 coordinate 8,429,890, forward strand.
AGTATTAAGTTGGTAGGTCTACGGTACGTCTACGACGTATCGAGCTCCTATTGGCTTAATATTACGGCGCTGTGGTATACCCATTCGGGTCGCCACATAGTGGTTCCTTGTCATTTGTCACACTGGTGAGTTTACTCCTTTCTTGTTCCCATGTGGTCTGAGATTCTTTCAGCAACCTCTGCATCTCTTCTTTTTCAGCATTCAATGTCTGATTTTTTCTTTCTAATTCCATGTTTCTAATCAAAGTAACCTTTGATGTTTTGTAGAGTTGCTTGCAGCGGACAGTAGTTTCATCATCAGAGAAGGCTTCATCACTCTCTGAATCTGTCAATAGAGATGACACAAATGCTACATTCTCCACTTCCTGAGTTTCATCATCACTCCATGTTGATAACAGAGACTTGTTGTTGCTATTTCCATGCTTCCTGTTACCACAATCAGTAGAGATATGACCATAGCCACCACATTCATAGCACTTAGTTCTTCCAGACTGATTTCCCTTGAAGCTTGCTTTACCATTCTTGCCATTGAAATCACTACTACTATTACTGCCAGTATGAAAGTTTTTTCTGGGAGCATTTGGATTTCTAGAGGGATTCTTGCTTTTGAGAAATTTTTTGAACTCCTTAGTTAAGAGAGCAAGATCAAGGGTTTCTTCTTCCTCTTCTATTTCTTTCGCAACCTTGAAAGCTACACCCTTAGTTTTCTTCTCAGGTTTCAACCTCATTTAATAGGTTTTGAGATTCCCGATAAGTTCATCAAGTGGATAATCATCAATATCAAATGAATCCTCAATACTTGTAACTTTGGAATGAAATTTTTCCGGTAAGGCTCTGAGTATCTTCTTGACTATCTTATCTTCATCAAAAGGCGCACCCAGACTACGACACTGACCAGTGATCTTGAGAATTCTACCATGAAAGTCATCTACGGTTTCATCATCTCCCATGGTCATTGTTTCGAACTCAAAAATTAAGGCTTGCAGTTTTTGTGCTCGTACCTTTTTATTCCCTTCGTAAGTAGTTTGTAACAGATCCCATGCTTGCTTGGTAGTGTCACAATGACTAATTCTCAGTTTTTCACTTTCAGAGAGAGCTGTGAAGATATTATTCTTGGCTTTGAAATCTGCTTGCAGATCACGAACTTCCTCATCAGTCCAGTCCTTTCTAGGTTTAGGAATAATAGTTGAGGACCCTTCACCTTTGGCTGGAACAACAGGTATCTTCCAGCCATTCTCAACAATGTTCCATACGTGCTCATCTTGTGCATAGAGATATGACTTCATGTAAATTTTCCATTGAGTGTACTTTTCACATCCACCATCAAACCACGGAGGACTGTTAACCGATCCACCAGCAGCTCTATCACGCGAGTGTTCCATCGTCACAGCGACCTACTAGAAGATTCTAGAACCCACTCTGATGCCAATTGAAAACACCGAATGGATCACAATATGTAATAGACGTAAAAAAACACAAGAATTGCTGACGCAGTGTAAACCTCTCCACTGAGGAAACTTCACTGAGAGGCTGTTTACGTAGCCTACACGAAGGATAAATCCACTATATGTAAAGAGAATACAATTACAAGTAGTGATGTTGATCACAATCACTTTATTAGCACACAACGCTAACTTGTTTACAATTGCAGAAACTATACTACACACGTAGCCAATGCTTTGTGTAATCTCTATACTATAGATCTCCCCCTCAGTTGCTTGTATCAAGAACTCACTGATCTCAAATATGACACATGAAATGTATGTAGTGAGAAAACAAACTACTTAAGAAACAAAGAGAGTTTTGACATAAAGCTGTTGGTGAAGACTAAGCAACACACAAAGAAAACGATTATTTTTGAAAGCCAAAAACCCTGCTTCAGAAAACAGTTTCAAAACCTTTTATAGAGGAGCAAGACTCCCCCTCAATCAAATCTCTTATTGCATCACCGAATAAGATATGTATGTAAAGGTTTTAAAACAGAAAATAAATTTTCCTATTTTTGTGCGTATCCAATCTCCATGTGATATGTAAGACGAAAACATTTTAATGAAGATAAGCATATCAGATCAATTTATCCGATATGCAAATCAAATTAAATCATGTAAAATGATATGCATGAGTCCTACCTTTAACTCAAGATCAGTGAGGCGATCCTCCTTGATTTTCTCTTCATTATCTGATTCTGCAATCTTCTTGGTTCCTTGATTTACCGAGAATGCAGGAGAAATATTCTCCTAATGTTCTGCAACCTCTGATCTCCTAGAGGCAATGGGAAAGTGTGTGTTGAATGGTATTGACCCAAAATACTTACACAAAGTTATGTTATTTGATAGAGTGATTGATAACAAACTACTGGTTCTTAGATAAGATTAAAATACCAAAAACAGAAAGGTAAGACAGGGGATAGAGACCCCTACCAAATATTATTTAGAATGAGCTAAAAGAACATGAAGCCCCAGAGGGGACATATATAGCACATGAACTCCGGGAAACATTAAAAGCATTACAAATATCCTCGTAGAGAATGTCCTGAATAATAGCAGGACACTCTCATCTAACCAAAACTCATTAGCATCTGAAAAACTAGCAATCTGTGCTAACCTGGTTGCCGAGCGGTTTACTTCACGATAAATGTGTCGCACCTGTACAGAACTGAAAGCTTGTAGATGAGACTTACAATCCTAAAAGACGACCCACTTCACACATGTCTTCATCTGTACGAGCAATTGCCGCTCCAAGAGCTGCGCAATCACACTCTATTTCAATGTCATCCCAACCTTGAGCAATGGCTATGAGTAGACCAGCACGCAAGGCCTCAGCTTCCATGTGTAATGCTGACGCTGCATGGTTGAAAGGTCTAGCTAAGGCAGCCAAACACATCCCCTGATCATCCCTAGCCACCACCCCAATGCCTCTCTTTACTTTCAGCCACCTGAAAAGCGCCGTCGTCATTGATCTTCAGCCTTTCACTAGGAGGGAACCTCCACAGCACTGTCGGCCTTCTTTCCTTCTGTCGTACAATGGCATTGGCAGCTTGGTACTCTCCAAGCCATCTCACTGCACAGTTAACTGTGGACCAAGCATTTTAAGAGATTGACAGTCAAGTTGTGACTTCATTTTAAGAGATTGATACCATGCTTGAAATGTCTTCTTCCGCGATGTACTTGATTAAATGAAACATATTTCACGAAGCAGCTCCATGACCAGATTGAGCCCTTCCTGAATGCAAGAATCCTAGGAATCCTAGCAGCTCTTCTTGAATGCAAGTTGTGGAGCGTCGCCTGTTTATACGATCATAATCAATCAGGAATCCTAGCAGCTCCTTGAATGCAAGTACAAGCAGCTCTTCCATCCTCTGTCGTCTTTTTTGCCGCATTGAGCCCTTTGATCCCGGGGTTCCCGGCACAACAATCCGGTGGCACAACCCCTCCAAACACTCCGAATGGAATGCAAGGAGTGAGTAAGGTGGTCACCTCACCACAAGTTATGGTTGCATTCGTGACATAAGGAGTAGACGAGTAGTCACCACCATGGATACCAGTAACATCATGAAAGCAAACCAATAGACTTCAAATCTGGCCATACCTGTTGTAGTGAGTAATCCATCTACTTATTTGATTTGGGTTTGCGCAGAAAGACACTTGGTTATGGCCTTTATATAGACCTGAGGCTCGGGTAACCCGTTAATCATGTGACAAAGAACCAAAAAAAAAAAAAAAACAGTAGTTCTGATGGTGTGTTACAATCTGGTCATGGGGCTGCTAAGGAAATCTCCTTTCATCCAAAGGATCTTGAGCCTTCTTGTGGAAGATCGAGCTATAGGGTTGCGTACTTGATTGGGATATACAAATTGTAGAATTGCGAAAGGACAAGAGAAAAACCCCTTTTTTTTCTTCTTTTTTTTTTTTTTTCTGTTTTTTTTCTCCACAAGCTTATCGATCTCTGGCAAAAGATGAAGTGATCGATGTTAATCAATGTTTGTCACGCCCCGGATTTTGAATAACAAATTCAAATCCGAAACATGAATTAATACAACTCACATAAATACAACCTGAATTTTTTTCTCAAAACAACCACACCTCACATCGCTCGATATTACATAAACCAAATCTCAAATTTGTTTATTACAGCACACTCTCACCAAATTATAAATGTAGCTCAATGAGCATAACACACCTCACAAAAGAAAGTCAGATTCACACAAATGCAGCTACTCTACGCAGCTCGATCACCTTCCTGATTTTCCTGACCTGTAGGATTACCCGCTACACCGTTTGAATAGTGTACCGGGATTGCAACAATACAAACCCGGTAAGCTTTTTGCAAAGCTCGTATGAGTAAATGAAAGGATTGCACGATTTAAAGTAACCAAATCAACTCAAGCATAAATTCAACTCAAGTATTTTCTTTGCATAATAATTGAAGTGTACAACGTCACTTCAAGCATCAATCAACTCACATCTCACAATGACCACCACAACACAACTACACTTTCTCTCTCTAATACACAAATGTATACTCATGGGCATACGATTCTTATTTTAATCCCCCATGCAGTATATTATACTCCAAGGCATACGATAACTCACGTTATCCCCCTAGCAGTATAGTGTACTCAAGGGCATACGATAACTCAAGGTTATCCCCCTAGCAGTATAGTGTACTCAAGGGCATACGATAACTCAAGGTTATCCCCCAAGCAGTACAAAGGCAGACAGACTAGAGCTCTAACTGAATCGTAGAGTGTCACCTTGGCCAAGGTTCACCCTTAAGAAAATATTTGCCTCAAATCACTCGACTCCTCATTTAACTCATCTCAACGACTCAACTATTGCACTTTACTCAATTACTCTTTATCACACTCAACTCAACCTATAAGATAAATTATATCTTCTAGAGAGTAATGCTCGAATAATAACTCATTTAACCATATCAATACTTCATCCAATATCACACCATCCAATATTTATTCCACATAAATATTTATATATGAAACCATTCCCTCAGGAATGATTACTAACACCACCATAGTTCACATGAAATAAAACAAAAATTCATTTTATAAATAAATTCATTTTACTTACCTATGGACCGTAGTCGAACAAGTCCATATAATTTAAAACAAATATTTATTTTCATAAAACAATTTCCACAATTTCATAATTAAATAAAATCACCGAATTTCGGTTCGTGAATGAACCATGTGCGATTTACTCACCTCGATATTCCCGCTGCGTCTTCAATTCAACACAATACACACCGAAATCGCTCACCCAAGGGAGACCGTCAATCACCTAATCACACATGACCTTAACTTAGCCAATAACTCAAAAACATATTCAAACGACAATCCAACGGTCGGATCGAAATTAAATGATGATCCAACGGTCGGATCCTCACGGATCGCCCTTAGGATCACCCTCCAAAAATCATCACGAAGATCCAACGGTCGGATCTTCCTGAATCGTCCTTACTAACATCTTCACAAATTTATACGAAAATCCGACGGACGGATTCTCACGAATCGCCTCCCTAATCACTGTTTTGCATTTATACGAAGATCCAACGGTCGGATCTTCGCCCATGACCACACAAAGCCACTGGAACAGTCATAAGATCATCATATCAAAACTACAAGTCCATCTGACGGTTCTAATTTCACAGATTACAAATCTAACGATCGAAATCGATCGAAACTTAAAAATTCATAACTAAATCATACGATATCCGAAAATTGCGTATAATATATCGAAATGATCGTATTGAAATATAGAATCTAAAAATGCACAGAAACTATATTTTTGACCCCCGGATGTGGCCGGAAAGGGACGCCGGAGTTAGTGGCAGAACCGCCGCCGACCACCGCCAATGGTGTCGGGGCCTGGCTGCTCCTCTTCCTCTCATCATGCTTAACAACTTTCATAACTATCATGTAAGCTGAAAATGACCGTAAGTGGTTGAAATTACCTAAAACAGTCGAGGTGGCCGGAAAATTTCCAGAATCCGGCGAAATTTGCAGAATCCGGCGAAATTTGCAGAATCCGGCAAGGCTTGATTTCGACGTTAAAACTTCAATTTCAGGCTTCGATCCCTTCTAGAGAGTTGTTAAGAAACTCAAGGCGAACTCATTGGTTCAAGAATCACAGAAAAATATGGTCTGTAGCTCGAGATATACCGATCGAAAGCTTCGGTGGTCGGAAAAATTCCAGAATCCGGCGAGCTTGAGTTTCGACGTAAAAACTTCAACGAAACGCTTCGATTACTTCTGGAGAGTTGTTCAGAACTTCAAGACGAACTCACTAAGCCAATAATCACAGGAAGAGGTGGTCTGTAACTCGAGATACACGGATCGAAGGGTTGTTTTTCGATCTAAACCAGTCGAGCTCCGATGAACGTGAAATCGTTCTATCCAGGTCTGGTCCTTCTTGGTGCCTGTTCAGAAAGTTGAGGCGAGCTTGTGGATGAAGTTTGGTAAGGATTGATGGCCGGAAACACGAGGAGGATGAGTTAGTTCGATTTCGGGTGCAACCGGGTTCGAGCTGGTTGCCAGACCTTGAGGTCGTTTCGGAGGAAAAGACGACGTCCAGTAGGTAGAGCAGCCTCAAGCGAAGCCAAAGGGAGTGGTCCGATGTCTGGAGGTGGTTGATGGAGGAAGAACAAGGCTGGAGAACTATTGCTCTGTTTTTCGGAGTGAAACAGTGTGAGTGAGAGAGATGATAGTCTGCTTGCTAGCTCTCGTCAATCATGCATAATCATGAAAGAGACAAGGCTCCGATCTTTACTGCCTAAAACCAGAAAGTTGTCTGCCACCATTTTTCTTTTATTAAAAGTATAGGTCGGTTATTACAATGTTATTGCTGAAGGATCTTGCTTCTCAACTTGTCTGACCTTATTTTGCTCGAATTTTAAGTTTTAAGCCTTTTATTACAAATCCAAGATTACTGTTTTTGTAACATGATCAAGTTTTGTAATAGAATATCCTTGAAGTTAATAAGATGATTTGATTGCAGAATAGAAAATATATAAAAGAAATGTAGAAAATCCATCTCTATTACGTAATTACTCTTAAACCTCCATTTCATTGGGACCCAATGATGATTATGCATATTCAAACTTGATTTTGTTGGCATTTGCTAATTACGTGCATGCATGTCGATCTAGTCACTTCCATGCAAAATTCCAAAGTTCATGAGATTAGATATCCTCTCTGTCATATCATGTTGAAATATTATGACCAGAAGAGCTTCGTCTAGCTAGAAGACCCAATTGTTAGAGTGATTAATCTTGCATTTGGATATGCTGCAAGATTCGAATCAATAAATGATTTCATCAGATGTATAATTCATAGAAACTCCGAGTTTGGGAGTGCTTGTGCTTATAGGGGGAAGAATAAGAAAATACGCATAATCATATCTATCTACTCTGAGATTGTAGCTTGTAGCTTGTACCCAGTTTAATTTGCAGTGCGAAGATCATGACAAAGGACTAATCAAATGCTTGGCACTGGAATGAAATAATCCATCTTTTGGTCTCCCTGCAGCATAGAAGATAAAATAGATAGGAATTAGAAAACAAAATGAATACACACACATGATTGGTTGTATAATTTCACAAATAGCAGTTGCTTTCTTCCTTTGAATGGTTGGTAGAGTACAAACATAAACATTTGAGAATGAATGTGATCTGCAGTTGAGATGGCAGCACATCATGACTAGCTTAAACAGTTAAACGTAACCCATTTTCCTCTTTTAACACTAATTTCATATCATCAGAAAAGAAAGAGCAACCCATGGCCGATCTATACCAGGACTCTCAGGAAATCCATGATCAAGTTAGGTATCATCAGCACTAGCAGTTTACGAGAGAGGTATATGAAAAATTGAAGATAAATCCCAAACATTAGCATCACATCATCTATTCATTATTGAATAAATAAGCCAAATTATAAACTGGGTATTAGACAACTAGTTGGAGCTTAACCTGAGAATTGGAGTTGGGAAAGTTCGAGTTTGCCTGCCTGAGATTTTAGGAAACCTGTGGAGCTTGAAAGGAGGAAGAGACCAAACTATAAGCAATTATTCGTAAAATTCTTTTTAAGTATGGGCGGTTGTGGACCCGGGGTTGCCGGCCACTATCTTCGATTTCAATTTATTTCCTTATTGTGTGCTTGGGTACGAGTGCCAATGACCCAATGCGCCTCTTCTTGTGGATTAGTGTTGGTACCAAACCCACATCTTGGGCCTAACCACAGCCATTAGCCAATAGACCCACTTGTAAACAGACACAATCTGAACATGACGTACAAACTCAGTTATTCCGATTGTTGCTGGGCATGCTTCAAATGAAACCCTTCGAGGCTATGGGAGGTCGCATCAGTGACCTAATCAAAGGGTTGTAAACCCTGAGTAGTTCTTCTCCATATAAAGCTATAAACATCATTTCATTAGACGCTTAAACTTGGAGCATTTTATCAATGCACACATACATCCTTTCGTTAACACATATACACAGACCCTATCTGATAAAGTGCACTACAATATACAGCTCTGATGATGTATCATGTATACGAACAAAAGCAACTGAGTAGCAGACTATTCACAGGTGCGTCTACTTCGTCATGTTTCTCCACTTGTCCTTCAGATCGACCTGAGCATGGTAACCACAACAGTCTTATACGATATAGATGGCCATAGCAGAACATTTTAGACAAATAAAAAAAAAAAATTACAATATTGCAAAGGATAGGTACCTCAGTTCTCTCTTGAAATACATCTCGGTATGTATCTAAGATAAACTTCCAATTTGCCTCTGCCATACCTGCATTAGAAAGGGATACATTGATGAGAACTTAGAAATTGCTTAAAACTAATCATGATTGCTACTTACTCAACCAATAGAAGCATGATTGCTACTTACTCAACCAATAGAAGCATGATTGCTAGCAAGTACTAAGGACATAAAATTCTGATCATCTTTTCAGAGATGAGAATTATAAAGCAACCAAACATTCCGACTAACGAGCTTGATAGGGTTTCAAAAGAAATACAAAACCATTACTAATAATCTGCTAAGATCTACCCAATAACCATAAAAAACCTAATAAAACTTTAAAAGTTCAAAGGTCCCTTTCACAACAAGAAGCTGGAGAAATAGAGGGAAAAAGTGCAGAAAATATAAAAACAAGTACATACTTCTGCACACCAGTCCTTGACGTATCTTCTTCATGTAAGCTCCATCTCTTAACTTTTCTCCTCTTAGAAAATCTTTTATCCTCATACTTCTTTAGTGGAGAAACAGCATTCCTTTTTGGACTAGGTAGGTGAAGCCTTCCCTTACTGTTTGTTTGTTCAGGTGACATACCTAGCGAGTCATCCCACTGCAAAAACAACACTCATTTAATACAAATCTATAAACAAACAGATCCACCACAAATATTACAACCAGAGCAATTCATAGATCTTCAACCAAAAAAGAGCAACTCACAAATCCAACATAGAATCTACTGGGATTCTTTTACCTTCTCCTTGCCAAAAATATGTATGGATAATTCAATATGCATATACAAATATTGAAGTACAAAATCATAAGCGCCAGCAATTCACAAATGCATTCACAACATAATATTGGCCATTTTGCACCCATGCAACATAGTAACTTGAAAGGAACCGTAGCACTGGAAGAGCAAAGCATGAACATAACTACCTCATACGTATGTGCAGTACTATTGTGTTCCATCAAGCCAGCTTGGGAAACATTATTCTGATAACTGCAAGACGGATTTCCAGGATTGACATGTCACGCCCCGAATTTTGAATAACCAATTCAAATCCGAAACATGAATAAACAATTAATACAAATAACGTTCTGAATTTTTTTCTCACAAACAAACACACCACTCGCCACTCAACACAAAAACTCGAAAACCTAGAGTTAATTATTACAATTCACTCTTACAAAGTAAAATCGTAAAGCTCTAAATGAGCATAACAAACCTCACAATATAATGCTGTAATTCACATAACACTACTCTAAGCAGCCCGATCACCGTCCTGGTTCTCCTGACCTGTAGGATTTCCCGCTACACAATTTGAATAGTGTACCGGGAGTTGCAACAACACAAAACCCGGTAAGCTTTTTACAGCCAGTATGAGTAAACAAGAAAGAACTGTTGATTTTAAATTACAATTCTTATAACTCAACAACACAACCAACAATCTCAACATCTACGACGCAAACGTCAACCAATTCAATATCACCACTTTGGTCCTATCACACAACACTATCACCACTTTGGTCCCATCCCATAACACGTTAGAGCTCTAACTGCCTCGTTACCTCTGACACCTTGGCCTAGGGTCAAGCAACGGCAAAATACTTCGGTTAACACTATAACCGTCGCGCTTTGGACATCCCCGTCCTCAGCACCATATACTTCGGTTAATAATAAACCGTCGCACTTTGGACATCCCCGTCCTCGGTACACAACTTCGGTTAATAATAAACCGTCGCACTTTGGACATCCCCGTCCTCAGTACACAACTTCGGTTAATAATAAACCGTCGCACTTTGGACATCCCCGTCCTCAGTACACAAACACTCCGGTTATCCATAACCGTCAAACTTCGGACACCTCGTCCTCAGAATCCTACATTCTCCAACTCTATACATACTCCAATGTAAATCATGAATATTAACAAGAACTCATCAATCATGATCATCACATATAAATATGATAAGTCAAATTTCAATTCATAGTATTTTAATCATCCCAAATTCCACACTCTTCAATGTCACACCATTCCACATATAATCACGTAAATATATATATACGTAATCACCCACTCAGGAATGACCACTAATACCAACTATAGTTCACACAAGAAAATCGTGAAATTCATTTTGTATAATAAAAATCATTTTACTTACCCATGGACCGTAATTGATCAAGTCCATATGATTTTAAAACAAATATTTATTTCATAAATATTTTCACGCAATTACGACAAAATAAGGTAATTAAATTTATTCGGTTCGTAATATGAACCACGTGAGGTTTACTCACCTCTAAATTCCCGCTGCGTCTTCTTAACAGCTCAAAATACAATTTCACGAATCGTCCGCCAAATCAAACCGTCGATCACCTAATCAAACATGACCTTAACTTAGCCAATAACTCAAAAACATAATCAAACGACAATCCAACGGTCGGATTGAAATTAAATGATGATCCAACGGTCGGATCCTCACGGATCGCCTTCCTAATCACTGTTTTGCATTTATACGAAGATCCAACGGTCGGATCTTCGCCCATGACCGCACAAAGCCTCTGGGGCAGTCATACGATCATCATATCAAAATTATAGGTTCATCTGACGGTCCTAATTCCACAGATCATAAATCTAACGATCGAAATCGATCGAAATCTCAAAATTCATAACTAATTCATACGATAACCGAAAAATGCGTATAATACGCCGAAATGATCGTATCGAAACATAGAATCATAAAATTGACAGAAACTAAATTTTTGACCTCCGGAGGTGGCCGGAAAGGGCCGCCGGAGTTAGGGACAGAGCCACCGCCGACCACCACAATTGGTATCGGGGCTGTGCTTGTCCCCTTCGTTTTCTCATTCTGGACACTTTTCATAACTAGCACAAGACCAAAAAATGACAGGAAGGGATCGAAATGTACCAAAAATCAGTCGGTGGCCGGAATTTTTCCAGAAACCGGCGAGCTCCAAAATCGACGTGAAAACGTCAATTTAAGGCTTCGATTCCTTCTTAAGAGTTGTTAAGAAACTCAAGAAGAACTCACTGGTTCAAGAATCACAGAAAAATATGGTCTGTAGCTCGAGATATACCGATCGAAAGCTTCGGTGGTCGGAAAAATTCCAGAATCCGGCGAGCTTGAGTTTCGACGTAAAAACTTCAACGAAACGCTTCGATTCCTTCTGGAGAGTTTTTCAGAACTTCAAGGTGAGCTCACTGGTTCAAGAATCACTCAAAAATACGTCCTGTAGCTCGAGATATTTGGATCGATAGCTCCGGTTTCGTTCTTGGCGGGGTTGACTTGTAGTTGCTGCTACGGGATGCGCCGCCGTGTGAGGCTGCTTCTGGGAGCTTCAGGAAGTTGAGGCGAGCTTGTGGATGGATTTTGGTGAGGATTGGTGACCGGTAGCTTGAGATATCAAGCGTGGTTCCAAAACGAGCTCAAACCGGGCGGAGCTTCCCGCCGCCGCTGGTGGCCGTGTCACGGTGCAAGGCTGCCTCTGGCAGCTGCGCAAGGCTGAGACGAAGCAAAAGGAAGTGGTTCGACGCCGTTTGGTGGCCGGTGGAGGTAGAGAGAGACCGAAGAGCCTTTGCTCTGTTTTCGGTTGGATTTCGGACGAGAAAGAGAGTGAGAGTTTGAGTGAGAGAGAGAGAGGGTGTGAGTGAGGGAGAGTGTCGGCCAATGAAGATCAACTCAATCAGTTAACCCAAGCATAATCATTAAAGTTAAAGCAGCGAAATCATGAAAGTAAGCAATACTGCTTTGCTTTGATTAAAAGAAATCGACCGGGTATTACAATCTACCCCCCTTAAAGGAATTTCGTCCCGAAATTTAAGCGTAAGTCAATTCCTCTCGATTAAGGTTGACCTAACCATAGAATCTCCCATCTTTTCCAAATCTGTAGTAATCTACAAAGCCTCAGCTCTTTGTATAAAAATACATTCCTATGGCCACTAAATCCTTTCATCACAAACGTAAACTCACACAACAACTGCTCAACAACACTCCACATCACATACACAAAATCGTCACATGGATCATCTCATAGATCCTCACATAGATCATCACATAGATCTTCACTTAGATCATCACTCTGTACTGGCATACAAGCACAGTAAACACTCCCACAAAGTGTTTCGCTACTCAATTAGCATCACGGTAAATCTCCATAGTAAAACTTAAGCATGCACCACTCTTCACAACCATAGAGATGCATCACTCAAAACAAATCATCCCCAAAAGCACGCCAATAAATTATGTCACCCAGTGATGATGACTTGGGCTTGCTCAAACCTTGGGCTAAGCACTAGGGCTGGCCATTTGGGCTAAAGAAACCAAACCATCCACATTTCGAACCGGCCCGAACCAATTTGGGTAACATTTGGGCCTACCATTCGGGCCGAACAATTGGGCTTACTATTTGGGCCTACCAATCGGCCCACCAACTTCCAGCTCGGTTACGGTATGAAATTGTACATACCGTATATACGTATGCATACCGTACAGACCGTATATACGTATGCATACCGTACAACTGTATATACGTATGCATACCGTACAAACCGTATATACGTATGCATACCGTACATACGTATGCATACCGTACATACCGTATATGCGTCCGTATATCAAGCATATACGGGATCCAAAAATATTTGTAGGAGGTAAGGTTCGAACTCCAGACCCCCTAAACCAATGCTTCTCTCCCAACCACTGAAGCAAGAGCTGCTTTCATTAATAGAAGCACACGCGTTATATTTATTATGTCCTAAGCGAACATAAATAAAATATATCGGGAGGCAAGTCTCGAACTCCCGACCCCTTAAACCAATGCCTCGCTCCCAACCACTGGAGCACAAGTTGTGCTTAATAAAATGTGTACAAATTTTATACTTATTATGTCATAAACGAACATAATAAAAATAAACGAGAGGCGAGGTTCGAACCTCAGACCTCTTGTACACGAACTTTACACTCAACCCCTCGAGCACGGCTGCTCACGTTATTATCCATACCAATCCTTTTATTTAAACCAACTGTTTCAACTGTTCAACAATTCGGCCCAAAACATCCAAGACTGTTGCAGAAACCCAGCCCAACGTATCCAAAACTGTTACAGAAATCCGGCCCAACTCATCCAAAACTGTTTCAGAAACTCGGCCCATCATGTCCAAAACTGCTTCTGAAACTCGGCCCATCAGGCCTCCACCCACAGCTACAGTGATGCCTTGATCCGAGACAGGCCCAAGTACGGCCCACTTGTGTCACGGCTTATCCCTTCCGTGATTTACGGCAGTCAAATCTGCTTTCGGCTACAGCTGTCTGCCACAGCGCCTCGAGATTCCCTCGGTCCCCTTACACGCTCTCCACGCGCCAACAGCTTTTCCGGTTTTCGGGGCGACTTTAATCCAACGCGTGGATTCAAATTCTGAGATCGTTCATCCAACGGTGGAGATCTGCTCACCTCGTTCTATAAATAGGTGCATCCTGGAGAAAAACTGTTCACACCAAAGAAAAGAAATTTTCCCCAGCCATTCTCTCTCAAACTCTGCAGCCTTCCTCTCGAAACTCAAATCCTTTCTTCATCAATTTCAATCCTTCTCTTCTGATCTTCTCTCCCATTTGAAGATTCGATTTCATCTTTCCTCTGAGAATCTCAGATCTCCAATCACCAGTTCAACAACTCCAATCCTTCTAACAAAATCTCCCTCAAACACTAAACCATGTATTCTTCGATATTCACATCCTCTCACCTCATGACCCAAGAGCCACGAACTCTGCAACTAATGGAGCTCCAAACCCCGCAACAAATGGAACCACAACAACAGCAACCAACAGAGGAGGGAGGAAACACCCAAGCAGCTGGAAGTAGTGCCAACATGGATTTCTGGCGAAGCCGTACCAGATGGATTCCTACTCCAGAACAAATAAGAATCCTAAAGGATCTTTACTACGTCAAGGGATTTAAGTGCCCATCTACAGAGCACATTCACGAGATCTGCCTCCAGCTGAACCAGTATGGACATGTTGAGGGTAAGAACATTTACTTTTGGTTCCAGAACGTCAGGGCTCGAGAGAAGCAGATGAATAGGTGTAATCAGGCTGCTCCAGTGCCCATGGGAACTAGTTCTCTTGGTACTGGTGGATCCATCGATCTCAATTTTGGGTCCACTGGTTCTACTGGTGCTGGTGGATCCATCGACATCAATTTTGGGCCGGCTGGTGGATCCATTGACATCAATTTTGGGTCCACTAGTTCTACTGATGATGGTAGATCCATTGATCTCAACTTTGGTTCCACCTATTCTACTGGTAATGAAGGATTTCTTGATTTAAATTTTGTTTCATATTCTTCCTCACACTTCAACACTAATACCAGTACAACTCTTTTGGCACAACAGGAGGACAAACATCCCTGCAACAACGAGGAGGAGATCACCAGGAGGTTCAAACTCTTCCTCTGTTCCCCGTGCACGGCGAGGACGTCTTTGGTAACCTGAAGGCTACTTCCGAGGAAGGTAGCGCTTTTGGTTACTATTCTGGTGGCTCAGGCGGTTACCACAGTGGCTCAAACGTTTCTCTTGAGCTCAGCCTCAATCCATCCGGAGCTGCTGACTAGGCTTAGTATAGCATAGTCCTCGTTTTCCTTTTTTTTTTTTTCTTTTTTTTGTAATGTAAAATCAATAAGATGGTGTGCATGTTTTCTTTTCTTTTTGTTTAACCAACAACAACACCAAGGAACAACCTTGGTCACCCAATACTATTTTCAAAACCATAAACAACTCTACTGCACACATCTTTCATAATGATGCAATAAAAACAATCACTCAAAAAGAATCCAACAATCAATTAAGTCGCATCGAGGTCTAGCTAGTATCCTCTGAGTCAAACCAAACACAAACAATTTCATCGATAGGATTAGGGATTTATAAAGCTAAACACATCCTGAGTTAGCTAGGAAAAACCCACGTCTTTAGAGTTACTCTTACAACTCTTATAGAATCTCGATAATTCCATCTATCAATTGCTTCAACAAAAACTCACCACAATTCAATCCCTAACATTTAGTGATTCAGAAATCGAATCAAACTCCATATCACATAGTAATTCACTTGAACCACTATGGATACCTAACAAAGTCACTAAAATCAATATCCGAAATTGCGTTTAACTATATCACCTAAAATCAATCACCAAAGGCACACAAAATTCAATTTCATTCACTTGAACAAAACTATATTCACAAGTCACGGTCAGGTCATCAACCCATGGTGTTCAAATGAATAAATTTCAAATCCAGTTTTCCTTGTGAATCGTAACGTATCGTTCCAAAATGATGCAAGCAACATCAACCACGTATATAAGACACATCTCGCGAACTCAATTCAAATTCCGAATCACCAAAACTACTACTAATTCCAATTCTACCAACAATCCTGATTCTGAAGGAATTATAGTACTCAACGACAACCCCAAAACAATGGTCTCTCATCTCTAACCATCGAGCACAAAATAAAACTCTGTCTCATAATCTCTCGCACTCTCATCATCTTGAGTAGGTGAGATCAATTCTCTTTCCAACTGCTCATAGATTCTCAATTTATACTAATAACTCAATCTCACACAAGATTAGCATAGTTACCTCAAAGCCGCTTTAAACACATAACACATGTCAATTACCACAACTCCTCTAAGACGTCTCTTTACAAAACAAGATATTTAATCCTTGATACGTACACCCCATCCAAAAACATCTGTACAACCAACTTAAGAAGGCAGAATTTTTTATCAATTAATACTCGTATCTACCTTAGGTACGTGCATAGGTCAACATCATGCCTTCAACCAAACACTTCAACATCCAAAAGGACCTCGCTTCCATAAAACAAATCTCACCGACTCATCAGAGTTAAATCTAGAGGTCTCTATTCCTCGAAGATTACAACCTGCGGAAACTAAACTTATTCTAATACGAACTTAGAAGACAACTCTACCGTCCTACAGACATACACGCCGTCTAGACCCCATACTAAGACATACCCAATGATTATACCAGTACCGAAGAGTATATGATGGGGATCCGCTGCAGACGGGCCATCACTCGGAGAGTACTGATTATCACCAAATATGTACCTTACGCTCTGATACCAAACTGTCACGCCCCGAATTTTGAATAACCAATTCAAATCCGAAACATGAATAAACAATTAATACAAATAACGTTCTGAATTTTTTTCTCACAAACAAACACACCACTCGCCACTCAACACAAAAACTCGAAAACCTAGAGTTAATTATTACAATTCACTCTTACAAAGTAAAATCGTAAAGCTCTAAATGAGCATAACAAACCTCACAATATAATGCTGTAATTCACATAACACTACTCTAAGCAGCCCGATCACCGTCCTGGTTCTCCTGACCTGTAGGATTTCCCGCTACACAATTTGAATAGTGTACCGGGAGTTGCAACAACACAAAACCCGGTAAGCTTTTTACAGCCAGTATGAGTAAACAAGAAAGAACTGTTGATTTTAAATTACAATTCTTATAACTCAACAACACAACCAACAATCTCAACATCTACGACGCAAACGTCAACCAATTCAATATCACCACTTTGGTCCTATCACACAACACTATCACCACTTTGGTCCCATCCCATAACACGTTAGAGCTCTAACTGCCTCGTTACCTCTGACACCTTGGCCTAGGGTCAAGCAACGGCAAAATACTTCGGTTAACACTATAACCGTCGCGCTTTGGACATCCCCGTCCTCAGCACCATATACTTCGGTTAATAATAAACCGTCGCACTTTGGACATCCCCGTCCTCGGTACACAACTTCGGTTAATAATAAACCGTCGCACTTTGGACATCCCCGTCCTCAGTACACAACTTCGGTTAATAATAAACCGTCGCACTTTGGACATCCCCGTCCTCAGTACACAAACACTCCGGTTATCCATAACCGTCAAACTTCGGACACCTCGTCCTCAGAATCCTACATTCTCCAACTCTATACATACTCCAATGTAAATCATGAATATTAACAAGAACTCATCAATCATGATCATCACATATAAATATGATAAGTCAAATTTCAATTCATAGTATTTTAATCATCCCAAATTCCACACTCTTCAATGTCACACCATTCCACATATAATCACGTAAATATATATATACGTAATCACCCACTCAGGAATGACCACTAATACCAACTATAGTTCACACAAGAAAATCGTGAAATTCATTTTGTATAATAAAAATCATTTTACTTACCCATGGACCGTAATTGATCAAGTCCATATGATTTTAAAACAAATATTTATTTCTTAAATATTTTCACGCAATTACGACAAAATAAGGTAATTAAATTTATTCGGTTCGTAATATGAACCACGTGAGGTTTACTCACCTCTAAATTCCCGCTGCGTCTTCTTAACAGCTCAAAATACAATTTCACGAATCGTCCGCCAAATCAAACCGTCGATCACCTAATCAAACATGACCTTAACTTAGCCAATAACTCAAAAACATAATCAAACGACAATCCAACGGTCGGATTGAAATTAAATGATGATCCAACGGTCGGATCCTCACGGATCGCCTTCCTAATCACTGTTTTGCATTTATACGAAGATCCAACGGTCGGATCTTCGCCCATGACCGCACAAAGCCTCTGGGGCAGTCATACGATCATCATATCAAAATTATAGGTTCATCTGACGGTCCTAATTCCACAGATCATAAATCTAACGATCGAAATCGATCGAAATCTCAAAATTCATAACTAATTCATACGATAACCGAAAAATGCGTATAATACGCCGAAATGATCGTATCGAAACATAGAATCATAAAATTGACAGAAACTAAATTTTTGACCTCCGGAGGTGGCCGGAAAGGGCCGCCGGAGTTAGGGACAGAGCCACCGCCGACCACCACAATTGGTATCGGGGCTGTGCTTGTCCCCTTCGTTTTCTCATTCTGGACACTTTTCATAACTAGCACAAGACCAAAAAATGACAGGAAGGGATCGAAATGTACCAAAAATCAGTCGGTGGCCGGAATTTTTCCAGAAACCGGCGAGCTCCAAAATCGACGTGAAAACGTCAATTTAAGGCTTCGATTCCTTCTTAAGAGTTGTTAAGAAACTCAAGAAGAACTCACTGGTTCAAGAATCACAGAAAAATATGGTCTGTAGCTCGAGATATACCGATCGAAAGCTTCGGTGGTCGGAAAAATTCCAGAATCCGGCGAGCTTGAGTTTCGACGTAAAAACTTCAACGAAACGCTTCGATTCCTTCTGGAGAGTTTTTCAGAACTTCAAGGTGAGCTCACTGGTTCAAGAATCACTCAAAAATACGTCCTGTAGCTCGAGATATTTGGATCGATAGCTCCGGTTTCGTTCTTGGCGGGGTTGACTTGTAGTTGCTGCTACGGGATGCGCCGCCGTGTGAGGCTGCTTCTGGGAGCTTCAGGAAGTTGAGGCGAGCTTGTGGATGGATTTTGGTGAGGATTGGTGACCGGTAGCTTGAGATATCAAGCGTGGTTCCAAAACGAGCTCAAACCGGGCGGAGCTTCCCGCCGCCGCTGGTGGCCGTGTCACGGTGCAAGGCTGCCTCTGGCAGCTGCGCAAGGCTGAGACGAAGCAAAAGGAAGTGGTTCGACGCCGTTTGGTGGCCGGTGGAGGTAGAGAGAGACCGAAGAGCCTTTGCTCTGTTTTCGGTTGGATTTCGGACGAGAAAGAGAGTGAGAGTTTGAGTGAGAGAGAGAGAGGGTGTGAGTGAGGGAGAGTGTCGGCCAATGAAGATCAACTCAATCAGTTAACCCAAGCATAATCATTAAAGTTAAAGCAGCGAAATCATGAAAGTAAGCAATACTGCTTTGCTTTGATTAAAAGAAATCGACCGGGTATTACATGACATCACCGGTTCGAACATACCCTGTGCCCTTACCCTTATCGACAGACAGATTTGGTCCATCATTTTCTATGCCACTAGGTTGGGGAACATCATTCTGATGACTGATCTGGTTTCCATGATTATCATTATTAGATTGATCAGGCTCAGAATTCTTTTCAACAGATGGAATTGCTGCACCTCCATTTTCTCCACTTACATGATCCACAGGTCTCATTCCCAACTCAGATCTTACAATTTCCGATACATGCAAAGCATAGGGAAGTGGGTCTGTCACTACAGCTTGTAGAGCAAGAACACTGGACTTAAGTTCTTCTTGCACTTTTCTAACTTCAGCACTAGACACAGAATTATATATGCCAGCTGATGATTCCGTACCTACATCTTCAGCATCTCTAATCTTAACCGGTCCATGCCTGTGTCTAAGTGCCCTGCTCCTTGGAGTTTCTACAAGAATTAAACAGGATGACTAAAGATACTGTGACTATAACATTTGTGCAATGATGAAGCATTATTAAGCGTGATGATTATGGCACTCCACTTTGCCATATATATTACCACTTTCACTCCGCTTTTAACTACATAAAAGTGCAGTGAAAGTGGTAAAGTGGAGTGCCAAAGTCATCACCTATTATTAAACAGAGGTATATTTAAAACTTCAGCTATATGGCATTGGCATAAACAAGAAAAAGCTGTATAATTGTTATCAGTGTATCACCAAACAACTCAGAACATAAGAATATCAGGTAGTCACAACTCACAGGTTGGGGAAAGCTTGGCAAAATTCAAGTTGATCAAAAAGCATAAAGAGAAGGCTAAAACATATAGAGCACACTCTCAACATCAATGCTGTAACTGAAATATCTCTCTCTGCTACTAAACAACAGCATACCTTTTTCTTTAGTTGCAGGTTCTAAGCTGAGGCACCACGATGTCCATTACGTTGTGATCTCCCCGCCCCTACAACCTGCAATTGAACACCATTCATGGTATGGTGAGTTGGTGACCCATTTCAGACCTAAAATTTAAATAAGCTACAGTCACAATTTGCGATTCAGACTCATCACCCACATTAGTATCATGCGCCTCCTGTTCAGAGGCATCACTAACATTAGCCCCATTCGCCCTTTGTGCCTCCTGTTCAGACCTATCACTAACATCATTTGCCCCATTCACCCTTTGTGCCTCCAATTCAGACCCAGAATTGACATTAGCCTCATTAGCCCTTTGTGCCTTTTGTTCAGACCCAGAATTAACAGTAACCTCATTCACCCTTTGCGCCTCCTGTTCAGACCCAGAATTGACATTTGCCCCTCTCTGCGCTTCCAATTCAGACCCATCACGCACATTAGCCCCACTCACCTCCAATTTGGAGCCATCACCCAACTCAACCCCATTCGCCCTTCGCACCTCCAAATCAGCCCCATTTGCCGTTTGCACCTCCAATTCAGCCCCATTCGCCATTCGAACCTGCCCATCACCCACATTACCATCCTTCTCCACCGCAACCTCATCACCTTCGAACCCTAAACTTCCCTTTTGCATATTAAACCTAACAGACCAAGCAATAAACGGAGGACCCAGCATCGCCAATGCTTCCTTCACATACGCCGCAACCAATCTCAACGCATCATTTCTACTATTCATGCTCGCCAGCTTCTTCGAAACCTTCACATCCCAAATCCCAGCCTCCACCTCATCTCTTCTCTCCCTCAAATCCGATCAACCGCCTCCATGTACTTCCCGCTCTACATAATTGGTCATAATTATGTAGTGTGTATGACCAATTAATCGGTTAAAATACCTGTTGCTCTCTGTTTATGTTTATGTCAATTAGGAATGAGGGACTTGAGTAGCAAGCATTCATTATTTTGACTACAAATGTAAGAATACGTCAGATCCTATTCGCACTTGGTTTAGGAATGTCCTACTAAATGTAGGAGTAAAGAGTGACACGTTTTAATTCAAGGACAATATGGGGTGTGGAATTCTACTAGGTTTGGGAATCTTATTCCTTTGTGGAATAGGGTTAACAAGTTCCGTATATATATATATATCCTCGTTTCCTGTTTATGGCCACAACCTAGGTATTTTTTTCTTCCCAGGACTGAAGATGGCATCGTCGTCGTCTCCTGTGCAAGTGCTCTATGAGTCCGGCAAATCAGATTCCGATAAGAAACGGTGCAGGAGTCGAGAAAATTCGGATGATGAGATTATTGTTTCACCAGAGCAAGAGGAAAATCAAGAGAGACCGGTGAAAAGACGAAGTGATTCCCCACTTGAGCTGTCGGTAGAAGAAAGCTTGCTCGGTCCAACAGAGAGGGAGGCGGAGCCGAATAGTATCAAGGAGAAGCTCCAACAGGAGAGAAAAACATTACGAATCTACGGGTATCGTGATGTATTGCTGGAAGCTGTGGAAAGCAGGCAGGTTGTCATTGTCGTTGGCGATACTGGTTGTGGAAAAACCACACAGATACCCCAATATCTTTACGAGGCTGGATATGGTAAAAAAGGAAGGATTGGGTGCACACAACCACATGGATTTACTGCCAGGAGTGCTGCTGCTAGAGTTTCTCAAGAAATGGGTGTCAAGCTAGGGCATGATGTGGTGGGTTATTCCATACCTTTTGAAGATTGCACATCTGAAAAGACTGTTTTGAGATACATGACTGATGGAACGTTGTTGCATCAACTCTATGGAGAACCAGAGTTGATAAGCTATAGTGTGTTGATGGTGGACGAGGCCCATGAGAGAACTCTCTCAACTGATATACTAGTTGGATTATTGAAGGATATTTTGCCATCTAGAACCAACCTTAAACTGCTCATCTCAACAGCAACTCTTGATTGTGCTGAAAAGTTTTCTGAACTTTTTGATTCAGCTCTAGTTCTCGACATTCGAATTCTGAGCCATTATCCTCCTCATCACCAGGACGACCACGTGCTCTACTTGGAAGCAACAGAAGCTAATAATTACTTGGAAGCTAATTACTTGGATATAGCTATTCGTACAGCACTTGAAATTCATGAGAATGAACCAAGTGGAGATATATTGGTGTTTCTCACTGATCGAGAAGAGATAGAAGTAGCAGCACAACAATTGCATCAGCCTCATCAGCTCTCTATTTGCCCCTTCTATGAAAACATGCCTGCCGAGCTTGAAGCACAATTTTTTGAGACCACACCTAAAGGGGTCAGGAAGGTTGTCCTTGCCACAAGCATAGCTGAAACGTTTTGGCCGACTAAAGTTGGGGTCAATTATGTGGTTGACTCGGGGTTTTGCAAGAATAAGTCTTATGATTCAAGCAGTGAGATGGAGTCATTAAAGTTAACTCGCATTTCAGAAGCATCAGCCATGCTAAGGGGAAGTCAAGCACTCTTGGGCAAGTGCTTCCGATTATATAAACACAATGATCACGGAAATCCAAAACCAGAAGTACAACGTAGCAACCTCGCTAATGTTGTTCTTACTCTTCGGCATCTAGGGGTTAATGACTCGACACGTTTTCATTTCTTGGATCCTCCACCTACTGAAGCGCTAAGAAAAGCCTCACAATTATTATTTGTACTTGGTGCATTAAATAATGTAGGTGAGCTAACTGAGGTTGGTGAACGGATGGCGGAGTTCCCTGTGGATGCAATGCTGTCTAAGGCGATAGTTGCTTCAGATCAGTACAAGTGCTCAAATGAGGTAATTTGTATTGTTGCCATGCTTTCCGCCGGTGATCATGATTCAGTCTTTCATCGTCCGGAGGACGAACAAGCCGATGCTGACAATGCTCGAATGCATTTTCACTCTGGGAATGTGGGAGATCACATTGCATTACTCAAGGTTTATAATGAATGGAAAGACGCAAATTACTCAGCCCAGTGGTGCCATGAAAACTACATACAAGTTAGGACCATGAAAAGAGCAAGAGATATACGGGACCAACTTGAGCGGCTCTTGGAGAAGGTCGGGATTGAGCTCTCCTCAAATCCCTTTGATATAGAGCCTATAAAGAAAGCAATTACATCTGGTTTCTTCGCTCATTCTGCAAAGCTGCAGCAGAATTCGTATATACCAGTCAAACTGCCGCCAAAGAATAATCTCCATATACACTACAGATCAGGGCTGGCACAAATGCTTCCGCGGCCGGGATGCGTTTTATACCATGAGCTGGACCTCGAAACCAATCAATACATGAGACAGGTAACGGAGATAAATTCAGAGTGGTTGCAGGAAGTAGCTCCACACTATTAATTACGAGCTATAGGATATCTCAGATTCAATTGAAAGAAGGATGGATTGCATCTTACCTCACTCATAGGATTATTGCAGGTGTTGCTGTATTCCATATAGGTTAATGTACTTCCTCAATTGACTTGAATATTTATTGAACATCAAATGACAAAAACTGAAACAAAGCATTTGTGTAACAGAAGAAGCTTCAAAGTGAATTTGCTTGCACGCATTGACATATGTTGAAGATTGAAAAGGCAGGGTTTAGGGTTTAGACAAAAAAATAGAAGTAAAACTTTCATTTCCGAAGTAAAATAAAAGGTAGATCAAGAGGAAGCTTGAAGTGAATTTGCTTGCACACATTGACAAACTAGTAAAATTAGTAATCCAACACTATATATGCATGTTGTTCATTTCCTAAGAAACTGTTCAAAAGGAGTGTTATGGATGCTATGGTCATACATATATAATAGAGCGCAGCTTTAGGCAGTAGAGGATGATAGCAGTCGATCGTTAGTTGTTACTATAACTTTCACTTCTGCATGTCTGCATGGAGGCTGTAACAACCAAAGCATAAGAATATTGCAAGTTATATATTTAAAAAAAGCAATGCTTTTCTCGAATCGAAGCACTAAATTAATGGCAAAGAACAATATATATTGGAATTATGAAAGGTTAGTCAGATATCAAAACTGTCATCAAAGATTACAAGAATAGTATGGAAACAGCAAAATAGATAAACATGAAGAGAACTAGCTAGGAGACTAAAATTCTGAACTACTGAAAAATACAAATCTTACTATATATGACAGGACATCACATACCTAACCCCTATTGCCTCTGGACTGTTATGATAGTCATGAACAAGCAATTCATGAAATATATGAAATACTAATGAGTTTTGGGTTTTTAGTTTTGCAATGAACACTTTTCACAGCAACCTCTGTGAAAGCTATCGATGTGTGCTAGATGTATTCACAATGTCAGTACTCCACATCCTGATAATGTCAATTTACTAAATGAAGTGCAACAATGACAATCTACATTAATGCTCCTTAAAGGAATAACCTCTTTGAAAAGCTACTTTAAAGAAGTAATTAACTAGGATATACTTTGATACTTTGATTAGATAATTAACTGATTGGTGTAAACAGTGGCACCAACTGCTAGGGAATATCAACAACTAGCATCCAATCCCTTTCTCTTAATTGTGCACAAATGGAGTGCCCCCAATTCAACGACACCATCAAGAACGTATCAGAACATTGAAACATCGCACGCAAATTGATTAGCTGAACTATGTAGTACTAACTGAGGTTTTTGGTGGCACTGGTTTCTTTGAATTCCAAAGACATATCTATAGGATCAAATTAATGTTGGAAGTTTGGATTTATCCTAACCTATTATTTCGTACGCTACTCAGATTCAAAATCCTGGATCCCTAATGTCCTAAGACAACAAACAACTCCCAACTCTTTTCATTCCTTTCCAGTTCCGATATTCAAATTAAACTAATTTTTTTTGAACGCGTGGGGTGTCAGTCCATTATAGTAAAGTAGGGAACATTACAAATATGACTCACCCGGACTCCGGGCAACGACAGAATAGAGTCATGAATGAATGATCTAAAGCAAGCCCTAGACTACTCAAACATAATGTAACCATAGGATTAAGCTCCAATGCTTCAAGTAACCTTGACACTACTAGGGAAGACTCCGAACGCAGCCAATACCCCTCCCTAATTTTATTCATGTTCCCAAAGAATAACCCTACGCAGAGGGGGCTTCTCCGGGCTCAATGAACAGGGAAAAAATGAAAATAAAAGCTCGAGGCCCAAAAGAGCAATATTGAACCAATGTCTGAGCCCAAGCACCAACAAGCCCATGATCCAGAACCAACCCTTGATCCACTTCAAACCTATTGCCATCAGTGGCCGTACCTCCCGACGTCGCCGGAACCCTAGAGACGCTCACAAGGCCTTGCATCCCGTCGTCGCCTCCGTCATGCCTACCACCGCCGAGGTCACCACCCAGAAAAAAACCGCCGCCGCTGGGAGCAAACATGCCGCTTCCAGTGACCTTGACCCTAATCGCACCTGAGCCATCATGCGTGCAGCCGCATATCTGCAACCCTCCATGAGAGGAATATGCATCAGAACCGACGGCCCCCCCCCCCCGCCGATAATGTCCCCATCATCACCTGGCCGCCGCACGCGCCATCGCCACAAATCAAATAAAGCTCCAGATCTAACGGCGGCGGACACAGGAGGGAAGCAAGTCGATTCCCCCACAGCCCAACCACCAGAGCGCTCCAGAAACCATGCTAGATCTCAACCCACAGCACTCCAAGCCGGAGGAAGGACACCATAACCCTTCGCCGGAGACTCAGAGGAGCACCGAGCGCTAGAAACCAGAAGAAGGAAGCCGAGACCTCCCAATGCCAAGAGGATCCAACGCACAACAGCATTGAGACCACCTTCATCAGAGACCAGAGAGGGAGGGTAGCCACCCGTTCGAGTCAAAAGAATCAAATTGTTGCCGCCACCAAGAAACCCTAGGAGAGAGCTTCTAGAGAGAGAGCATTTTTCTAAAACTTCAATTCAAATTAAACTAATTAATGTGCTAACAATTTATTGTTGAGGTAAATATCTTTGCAAAACTTCTTTTCTTAAGCACTGCTCCTTTACTTCTTTGACATGCATGATTCCAATACCAAAAATTAATACCATGCCAGAAATGGTAAAGAGATAGACAGATTGGCAAGAATTATGGCAGTTGAAAGAACAACGGTGAGTTAAAAGAGAAATTACCCATCATAACGCAGCTGAACATTTTTTTTTCAAAGCCAACAATAGTTACACATAGCTGCAATAGGTTGGAGATCATATCAACTCTCCTTGGGTGTGGTGAACCATTCATCTGACCTTCACATTAAGACACCCTGCTCGCTCCAATCTGGCTTTCTACATCATCATCCTTTCTTAGAGGAATTGAAGCTACTGAATTCTTCTGTGGCCATCCAAAAATCTGTGCCCTGTCACATACATGAAGAGAAATTGCCATTTACTATCGTAATATTCTTGGAGGGTATAAAAATGCCATTACATCTGGTATCTTCCCTCATTCTGAAAAGCCGCATCACAGGTTATATAGAATAGTCAAACAGCCGAAGCCAAAGACTTTATATGTACCCCACAGGTTAGCACTGGCACAAGAGCCTCTGATTGAGATGGGTTTTGTAGCATGAGTTGGACCTCATAACCAATTGATACATGATACATGCAATGGAGATAAATAATCAGGAGTATCCACATTATATTACCAGCTAGATCATATAGCAGATTCAATTCAAAAGAAGAATGATGAATCAAATCTTACACCACTCATAGGATTATTGCAACTACTGTACTGTATTTGTATTCGACAAATGTGTTCTTCAAACATTAGTTTTTTTTTTTTTTATATAGAAAATACAACCTGAAAAATAATCCAATGCTTTTTGTTGTTTCCATTAACAGAAGAAATTTGAAGTCAATGTGGCTGCATCTGCACACTTTGACATGGGTAGAATATCAAAAAGGGGCAGATGACGGCACTATTTAGTATTTACTAATATATACTTCTGCATGGCCCTTGCGGGTGTGTACCTACATGTACATTTGCAAAGCATAATTAGCTATAATAAGCCACGCTCATTGAACCGCCAGAGGTACCAACTACCGTCAAAGGAGTGACCCACGGATAGGCAGCCAGGCGGGCTACGGCCTGAGCACAAGATTACCCCGGGATCACCACTGACGCGCCGCCACGCGCTGTGCCAAGACGGCATCAGAAGCTACTGAAACTGGGAACTGAAGCACTTCAGTCCCACATCGAAAACGAGGAGAAGATCGGACCTCTCCTCACCTATAAAATGTCCTCTTCTCTCTTCATTAAATTACGCATTAACTACTCATTTATTATTGTGCTGCCTATATGTATCAACTGACTTAGGCATCGGAGAAGTGAAGACCGCCCAACGCGGTCTCCCTCTGACGCCCTGTCTTTCATTTGGTAGCCAGCGAAGATCATCAAGTATACAGAGTAGCGGTCCGCCCACCGGACCTGCGTTAAACGGAGGTTTGGCTACCGCCAGACTTTGAGCATTAACATTGGCGCCGTCTGTGGGAACCCTTGAACAAAAGGTCATCCCATCACAACTACCATGACTAGCGGTAGCGGGGGAAATGCTGAGGAGCAGGCCGACCAATCCGCCATCCCCCAACCCTCCAATCCAGCGGTAGGTGTTAACCGCGCACTATTCACCACCCCGGCCAACCCCGGCGGTGAGGCAAATCCAAGCAGCAGCCGCCCACCAGGCCAGGACCTCGCCGCCATGTACGAGCTGGCACTGGCAGACCTTCACAAGGCAAACAGAGAGCGTGAAGAGGAGCGCAGAGAGAAGACTGAGGCCCAAAAACAGGTGGCTACGCTGATGTCACGTTGTGATGACCAGAAAAGGACGTTGGAAAGAACCGCCAATCCAGCGCAAAGCGAGCATTCACACAGCACCATGCGTAGTCAGCCCAACACTGGCACATTGGCACCAGGACCAGTCATACAGATGCAGGTTCCGCTGGACCCACCTGAACTATTGGGGATGGGACCACCGCCCATCCCCCAGCTCATGTTGGAGCAGGAGGCAGAGTCGGTACCGCGCACCAACCGCTCGGAAGCTAGGGCAAGAACTGAGGGCAATCCGCCTGCGCCAAGGCGTAGGCAGGCCCAGCGGAGTACATATGCCGGATCCGCCGGCGACGCAACAGCCCAAATTCTGGAGAGGATGCAACAGTTGAAACAGAGGTTGGTACGGGCGGAGTCGGGCGCCCCGGCGCCAACTCAAAGCCCACTTTTCACGTCCAGACCAGGGCCCTTCACCGCTGCAATTCTGCAAGCTATCAGACCTGCGTACGCAAAAACTCCAAAGATGTCACATTACAGCGGTACGTCCGACCCCTTCGTCCACATGGACACCTTCAAGAAGGTCACCAACAACAAGGGATTTGACGACCCCACCCTGTGCCACTTGTTCAGCGAAACACTGGACGGAGAGGCAATGAATTGGTTCTTCGAATGTCCGCCAGGATCCATTGACTCATTCCACGCACTATCACATACCTTCCTCTCCCGGTTCATCTTATTGTCCGCCGGGCATCATAACACAAGTCAGCTGTTCAGCGTCAAGCAGGGAGAAAACGAATCACTAAAGGCATTCGTCACAAGGTGGCGAGCGGCAGCATCTCAGTGTCGCGATCTAGACAAATCGATGGCATCGGCGGCCTTCAAGCAAGGACTCCTCAAGGGGCCGTTCCTCTATCACCTCAACTACAACCATCCAAACGCGGCATATGACCATATCATGAGTGAGGCGGTCATTCACGCCCAGGCGGAATTCATTACATATGGAGAAGCCCCACCGCCACCGGCAACGCCAGCAAAGACAACACAGCCCACCTCCAGTCATCATGAGACCGTTAATAAAGCACCCACCGCACCGCCAACTGACAAGAAAAGGGAATGGCCATAGGGCCACTACCAGAGCAAGCGGCAGAAGGACCAATACCACAAGGGCAACCGCCCAACCCAGGAGGATAACCGCAACAGACAAACGGAGTCTTCTCAACGGTATGTAGTGTTCACGGTCCTCACGACCTCGTACGAGGAAATATACAATCAGTGCAAGGATCAAATCCCGCCACCGCCCCCAGCAAAATACCCAAAGACGGGCAAACCTAGAAACACCGGCAGATGGTGCAAGTACCATGAAGACAGCGGCCACAATACCAACAGCTGCAACGCACTGAAAACGGCCATTGAGACCTTGTACCGTGAAGGCAAGATGGAACAGTTCAAGGTGCGCCAACCGCCACCCGTGATCGCCAACGTAGAGACCTTGGGCCGCATTAACACAATCGACGGCGGTGCTCCAATCACGGGCATGTCTCACAGAGCAAGGAAGCGTTATGCACGCGCTAATCACCCAAAGGAAGTCTGCCATATCCGGTACGAGAGATCCGCCAAAATCCCAAAGGCGGGTTGGGAACCTATTACATTCTCAGAGGAGGAGGAGCGCGGGGTGCATCTACCCCATGATGACCCCTTCTTGGTCGACGCCATTCTTGGCAGATTCTCAGTGGGGAGAATATTGGTAGATAGCGGGTCCGCTGTCAACGTCATCTTTAGCGGTTGCTACAGCCACCTCAAGCAGAATAACAAGTTGCTCCAGGACCATGAGCCACTGCTCAGCTTCTCCGGTGACGTCACACAACCGCTCGGTTCTGACTACATGCGGTTGACTATTGGCGCTAGTCCATGTATGGCGGAGGTACATACAGAATTCATAATCGTTGATTGTCTCAGCTCGTATAATGCCATCCTCGGACGACCGGCGCTCAACAAGCTTAAGTGCATTATCGCCGGATACATGCTTCTCATGAAGTTCCCCACACCTAATGGCACGGGCAGTGTGAGGGGAAGCCAGCAGTTGGCACGCGAGTGTTATTCAACGACTATAGCGCGGTCAACACACCGCCATGATATCCTGACAGTGGGAAACCAGGCACCGCCACCAAATATCTTCGAGGACCCTAGGGATGAGGAGGAGAAGTATGTAAGGAAGGAGCCGGTCAACCCGGACACATCCTTGAAAGTTGTCTGCATCTCAGACGAGCACCCTGAGCAGACAGTCCGCATAGGCGCCCAACTAGACCCAGAAGTGGAGGCAGAACTCATTCAATTCCTACGTCATAACGCCGCCGTCTTTGCATGGTCCTACGCGGACATGTCAGGTATCTCCCCTGAAATTATCACTCATAAACTGACCATCAAACCCTCCTTTTATCCCATCAAGCAGAAGCGGAGGGCCTTCGATGAGGAAAAATACCGGGCAATCGGAGAGGAGGTCGCCAAACTACAGGACATTGGATTCATCCGCCAAGTCATCTATCCCCAGTGGATCTCAAATTTGGTAATGGTCAAAAAGCCCAGCGGCAAGTGGCGGATGTGTGTTGACTTCAAAAATCTCAACAAGGCATGCCCAAAGGATAGTTTCCCGCTACCCCGTATCGATCAGTTGGTCGATTCAACCGCCGGACATGAGCTCCTCAGCATGATGGACGCTTTCTCCGGATACAATCAGATCAAAATGCACCCCAGCGACCAGGAATGCACCACCTTCACCACCGACAAAGGCCTCTACTGCTACAATGTCATGCCTTTCGGTCTGAAGAACGCCGGTGCAACTTACCAGCGGTTGATGAACGCCATGTTCGCTGAGCATCTGGGAAAAATCATCGAGGTCTACGTGGACGACATGCTAGTTAAGAGCATAAAGGCCGGCGGACATGTGACAAACCTCAGGATCATAGTAACCATTCTCTTGGCCTATGGTATGCGCCTCAACCCAGAAAAATGTTTCTTTGCAGTCACCGCTAGCAAATTCCTGGGATACATTGTCAGCGAGCGGGGCATCGAGGCTAACCCAGACAAGGTACAGGCCATCCTTAATCTGGCGGACCCCGAGTATAAGAAGGACGTCCAGTGCCTCCAGGGCAAGTTAACCGCCCTTTCTCGATTCATCTCTCGACTCACTGATAAGTGTGCCCCATTCTTCAAACTCCTCAAAACAACGCACAAGAAGGTCATCGACTGGAATCCAGAATGTCAGGCGGCGTTCCAGGGCCTGAAGGAATACCTGGCGGCAGTCCCTCTCCTTTCTGTCCCTGTGCAAGGAGAAACCCTATTCATATACCTAGCGGTATCCGCATCGGCGGTAAGTTGCGCAATTGTCCGAAGGGAAGGCCAAGATGAGCTCCCAGTTTTCTACGCCGGCAGAGGCATGAACGGAGCAGAAACAAGATATCCTCCCTTGGAGCAACTGGCCCTCGCAATTATCGTTGCCGCCAGACGCCTCCGCCAATACTTCCAGGCTCACACGATCCATGTGTTAACCAATCAGCCGCTGAGGCAAGTGATGCAAAACCCCGAACATTCGGGGCGCCTCAGCAAGTGGGCCATTGAGCTCAGCGAGTTCGACATAGAATATAAGCCAAGAACCGCCATGAAGGGCCAGGCAGTGGCGGATTTCATCGCTGAACTCACCAAGCGTCAGCCAGAACACGGTACTGAGCCAGAACCCGGACCAGAAATGGTAACCGTTGAGGCAACTCCCCTACAGTCAAAGTGGAACCTGCATGTGGACGGCTCCGCCAGCGCCAAGGCCAGCGGCGCCGGAGTCATTTTAGCAGGACCCGGGGGACTGAACGCGGAGTACGCGTTGAAATTCAACTTCAAAGCTTCAAACAACGTGGCGGAGTACGAGGCACTTATCGCCGGTCTGCTCCTCACCATTGACTCAGGGGCTGACAGCGTCAACATATTCAGCGACTCTCAATTAGTCGTTAACCAGGTCAACGACAGCTTCCAAGCCAAGGACCAGCAGTTAGCGGCATACTTGGGATACGTCAAAACGTTGCTAAAAAAGTTCAACTTTCACACCATCACACAAATCCCCAGGGAAAAGAACGCCAAGGCTGATTCACTGGCGAGACTGGCAACCGCCCAGCCGCATCAAAGTCCAGCGGACACAAAGGTGGAATGCCTTGACAAGCCAAGCATCACAAAGACCCTAGCGGAGATCTTCAACATTGAAATCAACCCCAGCTGGATGGACGAGATCACTGCATACAAGCGCAGCGGCACATTACCAGAGGATAAGGTCAAGGCAAGCCAACTTCAGCGGAGAGCAACCCGCTACAATATCCAGAATGGCAAGCTTTACCGCCAGGGGTTCACTCACCCCAACCTCCGCTGTTTAACCCCGGAGGAAGGAAAGGTCGTGTTGGCAGGAATCCACGGCGGGGAGTGCGGAAACCACTCGGGCGCCAGATCCCTGGCCAATCGCACAATGCGACAGGGCTACTTTTGGCCTACGCTTGGTGAGGACGCCCGGCAGGTGTCAAGATCTTGCCACAAATGCCAGCAGTTCGCTGATCTCCCACATGCACCGGCGGAACCACTTTCAATCATCATCGGCCCATGGGTTCACTCTACATGGGGCCTCGATTTGATGGGAAAATTCCCAACCGCCAAAGGACAGTTCAAGTACATCATTATTGCTATCGACTACAACAGCAAGTGGATAGAGGCAGAGCCACTGACGGCCATCACTACCGCCAAGGTCATTCACTTCCTCTGGAAAAACATTTACTGCCGCTATGGTGTCCTACAT
The DNA here is from genome assembly GCF_958449725.1 of Rosa rugosa. NCBI lineage: Eukaryota > Viridiplantae > Streptophyta > Magnoliopsida > Rosales > Rosaceae > Rosa > Rosa rugosa. The sequence goes on from NC_084821.1 coordinate 8,463,082, forward strand.
ACAATCATTACAGACAACGGCACACAGTTCAACAACGAGGAGCTCATTTCATTCACCGCTAATCTGGGCACCAAGATGAGCTTCGCATCTGTCGCCCACCCCCAAACCAACGGCCAGGTCGAAGCAGCAAACAAGATAATCAAGAAGCTGCTAAAAAAGAAACTCGACACTGCCAAGGGTTTGTGGGCGGAAAAGCTTCCAGAAGTGCTATGGGCCATCAGGACGACTCCATCCTCCGCCACTGGTGAAACCCCTTTTTGTATGACGTTCGGAACTGAGGCCGTTCTGCCTGTTGAGGTAACTCAACCCACCGCTCGAGTCGAGTGCTACCGCCCAGAGACCAACGGCGATAGCATCAACCTGGACTTGGACCTCCTAGAGGAAAAACGACACAAGGCCCATTTGCAAAACCTGCAAAACAAGCAACGAGTATCGCGTTTCTACAACGCCAGAGTCAAGGCCCGGAACCTCCAACTGGGGGACTGGGTAATGAAGGAAGTCATTCCACCGCCAACAAAACTCCGCCCAACTTGGGAAGGTCCATACAAAATAGTAGAAGTCGTTAGCCCAGGCACCTTCTACTTAATGGATAAGGATGGCGTCACTACGACCCACCCTTGGAATACCGAACACCTTCGGTATTACTACAAATAGTCATGTCGCTACCCAGGAGCATCTTGACTTAGCTAAATTTTTGTTCAATATTTAGCTAAGGGAAGCTACCCAACGGGTACATCCCCACTTTTGTAAACACTGACCAGTCAGTTATCAATGAAACGAGGAATTATTCAAACCATTGTTACCAAGTCTAGCACTGAGGGCAGCTGGCAACGCCAGTAATCGTCAGCGGACCACATCCGCTACGTTGTGCACTTGGACCAATCTTAATTCCTTTAGTATTTCATTGATTGCAAAAGAAAATCCTAAGTCAAAACTCTAGCGGTATAGACATGTCATCACAAAACATCAAAAATTCCATAATTCATATATTCAGGGCAGGGACTCCCCACCCAAAAATATTCCTTACATTCAAAAAAAAAAAAAAATATATATATATATATATATATATATATATTCAGCCTCAGCGGCTACACAATCATAAGAGAGCAAGTCTGGCATCTCAGGGGTTGGCCCCGGCATCGCCTACTTCGGACTGCGGCGGCTGTACGCAGCTTACTTGGTCAGTCCCTCGAGCGGTGGGACTTGGCGTCTCTATGGTCCCATCCGCCGGAGTATGGTACCCACTGCCTGAGCTGCCACCTCCTGCTGAGGGACTGGGTACTGGCGGGATTTTCTTCGTCGGCGCTACATTCTTTGCTTGCGGCGCCTTGGGCAGGGACGCCTTCGCCCAGTCAATGGCACCCTTCGCTTGCAGCATCTCCACGTTCGCTAGGGCGCCGGCCTTCGCCGATTCATTCATCGCCTTTTTGTATTCCGCCGACTGTTTGAATTTTTCCACAGCGGCGGCGGCGGCTCGGCTTCCCTCGTCCCTCAGCCGGGTCACCTAACCCTCCAGTCTCTTCACCTCCCCTTGCCTGGCGGCAGACTCCCGCTGCAGGATATCAATTTTCTTATCCTTGGCGGCCACCCGCTCTTGCAGCAAGGCCATGTCCTGCTCCAGCTTGGAGACATGATCATTTCGTTCTATGTCCCGCTGGATGGCCACTTCTAGCTTGCCAACGAGCGTCCGCAGCATCACAGTCCGCCTTCATCAGGCGTCGCTCCACACCCGCCAGCCTGTCCTTGGCATCCACCAGCTCCCTCTCAAGTCTCTTAACCTCCTCCCGGAGCTGTACCTCAATTCGGGGTTGCTTGGAGGCCGCCAAGAACATTTCGTTCAGCCCAACCGCCAGGTGCCCAAAGGCTGAGCTAAAGGTCGACTGCTCGATCGCCGTTGGCCGCGTCATCCCTGCTAGACCGCCGAACCCCAACCGCTCGCACAGATGATAGAGAAACTCCTGCTCACTGTCGGTCATGAATTCGGTGAAGGCGGCGAAGGAGTCCAGATCGCTCACAGGCATCTCTCTCTCGGCCGTCACGGGGCCTTCAACGGGTCTTGTCGGGCCTTCTTCTGCATGTGGACCTCGAGGGTCTCGTCATCATCCTCCTCCCCGGCCGAGTCACGTTGGCGCCGCTTCCGCAGGATCCCCCGTGTATCTCCAGTGGGCGCAGCCCTGGACCCCTTGTGCGGTTGTCTCTCCACCGCAGTAGCGGCAGCCCCCGCCGGCTCCACAACTCTTTCCTTCTGTGGCCCACGTCGAGTGGCGACCACTCTTTCCTTCTGCGGCACGGTAGAGGACCCCTTTTTACCCCCGCCCGCATTTCCATCCGCCTGCACGGTGGGCAGACCGTCGGCCCCTAGGTGGGAGTGGTGCGGCATGGGCAGCACCACCGGAACCTCGGATGCGCTCACCGCCAGAGTCTCCGGGTTCACAACCGTCATTTGGGCCGCCTCCCCTGAGGCATACATCGCCTCCAAGAAATTGTCGATCTCAGCACGATCCATGGCTTTGTCAAAAGCGTCGCGGCTCGCTTTGTTGCCTGGCGGAGTATCTGAGAATATGCAAACACCCGTCAACTTTAACCAAGTTATCGAGAGATACAATGTGGCGGAGATCTCTTACCAATAGCGCGCGTTAGTTGTTGATCGACCAACAACTCCCAGCCGGTGAGGAGACGGAAGTCCAGCAAATTGCGATTCCTCCAACAGCCTTTGATACGCGCAACACGGCACTCTTCCTCACGCGTCAGGTTATAACGCAGTCCCGCTACAAAACAAGAAGCGAGGCGTCAGTAAAACAGTTGCAATACATATACAATAAACCGCCAACTATGTTCAGTGGAGATCGACGGACAACCTCGGATTGGCTGAAACTCCGACTTAATCCTAAACGTCGGCTCCCCCTCGTTGGACTCCGCTTGATACTCCCACCCCGTCATTGCCACGCAAAACGTCCCCCGCCAGTAGGACATCGAATCCCTCAAATTCTCTATCAGCTTGGGCGCTCCCTGCCGGCGGCTCAAATTTACTTGCCCTCTGCAACCTTGGCGATTCACGTACACCAGTTCGTAGAAGTGCAGTACCTCCGCCACAGTCGGCCCCTCGCACCCGGATAGCCGCCACAGTGAGTTCATCGCCAGCATCAACCGCCACATGTTGGGACAGATCTGCCCAAAGGCGACGCCGAACTCGCACACCAAGATCTGAAGGTTGGGTACAAGCGGCAACGTCACTCCTTGGCGGAATATTGCCTCGTGAACAGCGGCGAACCCCGCTGGAAGAATTGAGGCCTTCTCGTCCGCCGTCGATTGACGAAGTTTCACCACTCCCGGCAGCCGGTATATCCTCTTCATCCGGCTGACAGCGGCGGCAGTCATCCGCCCTCCCGCCTCGTCAACGGGGGTCCCATCCTGGAGAACCCATGCCGACTCTGTTTCCTCCCCCGTCACATTTCCCCCGTCAGTGGAACCACTGGCGGCGCTGTTACTTGCTAGCCGCTCCTCACGCCTATTCCGCGCAGCAGCATCCTCACCCGCCCTAGAACTCTCCGGACGCGACGTACGGCCCATGACTACTTCCCAGGGTATGGTTTGTAACGGCTCGATGTCTAGCGGCTCTGGCAGTGAGGTTCCTACACGGGCAGACGGACGCAACGAGTCAATAAAAACCCTATCCGCCGCACTGATTGACACGTCAGACCCGGAGTCCTCACTGCTCGAGATCTCTATGACGTTGGCCATCCCAAACCCTAAAACCCAAATCAGTTAGCCCACAGAAGGATCTAACCTATCCCTACATCAGGTATAGCAAAGAACACCAAGAACAGCTACCCAGAAAATACCAAAATATGAACACACCCCCTCAACCCAGATTCCACCATCTAGCAAAACCCTAAGTGTCAACTCTCTGTCAAACACCATAACCTACCCCCAAATCTCACCCTACACCCCCGACGAACACCAAGATAACGAGTTCACACACCAATCCCAGAAACAGCCACCAAACCCATAAATCGACAAAAACGAATGCGACAAGAAGGATAACCAGAACACTAACCTCAGTCGTGAACTCTCTGGCGTACTGATGCTCGCTATGCCCCGACGACGGAAGTTTTCGTCTCTCCGACCACGAGAACCCCACCAACGCGCGGTACTCTCTCTCTCTTCAATCTGGGATGGGCAGAGCTTGAAGACGACTAAGGTTCGAATGGTTTTCGCAGTGTCCATTCTCGATGCGTTCCCCCCCTTTTATGTCCACATCAGAGGCTTTTGGGCCGTCCGCTAGAAAACGACATCACACCCCAGCCGTACACGTGTCCCCTGCTCGCACTAACCCTCCGGATTAACCGAGGCGTCGCCTCGGTTACGAAATCCATCATTACTCGCATTAATGGCGAGAAGCCGGCCAGACTGAGGAGACGCGTCTCCGCACGCTAACCCTCTAGTTATTTGCCACGTGTCAACCACCGTCAGACGAGGCGTATCATGGAAGCAATCACAAATACACCCTTCTTCAAGTGACTGTCTCCGCTGAGCGAAACCCCTTTAGCGGAACTTCTCACTTGTCATCTCCAAGTGACTGTCTCCGCTGAGCGAAACCCCGCCAGCGGAACTTCTCACTTGTCCTCTCCAAGTGACTGTCTCCGCTGAGCGAAACCCCGCCAGCGGAACTTCTCACTTGTCCTCTCCAAGTGACTGTCTCCGCTGAGCGAAACCCCGCCAGCGGAACTTCTCACTTGTCATCTCCAAGTGACTGTCTTCGCTGAGCGAAACCCCGCCAGCGGAACTTCTCACTTGTCCTCTCCAAGTGACGGTCTCCGCTGAGCGGAACCCCGCCAGCGGAACTTTTCACTAGCTGTCATTCACGAAGTCTCCCAACAACGGAACTTCTCCCTTGTCATCATGCAAACGGGGCGCCTTCCGCTACACACCTCTAGCGGAACCCTCTTTTATCTGGCAAGTCGCGTACTTTATTCGGCGCGGTACCGCTCAATAAAGTAACGCCAAGCACGTCTATTGGACGCTGTTTACTGCTATAAACCAGCGGGGGGACACCCGCCAGCAGCGGATCCCGAGGCCACGCCTCATTCTGACAAACGACCGCCACGCGGCGTTACAGTCAGATTGTCCCTACGGGACACGGGGACTAGTCAAACAGTCTACGACGGCCCTGATCAGGTACGTTGACCCCCGTCACTCGGGTACTAAAGATTGGGCTCGCTACCCAACACCCTCTGCTCCGTGCAGCTCCCCCTCACCAAACAAATTTTGCGACCATCCGGAGGTCCATCTTAGCCGGGGAGTGGGGGACTCCCTGGGGGGCCTTGCAGGGGCCCGCCCGAAAGGGTATAAAGCGTTTGCTCAGTAATATCCATGGCTGACAACGCACTGACGCTAATTATGCTTTTGCAAAGTCTAGCGGAAGAAAACGCTTCAAACCGCCGATCAACTCCCCAACCAAGATTGCCCTCCTTGACTGGGGACTTGGGGGACTTGTACCTACATGTACATTTGCAAAGCATAATTAGCTATAATAAGCCACGCTCATTGTACCGCCAGAGGTACCAACTACCGTCAAAGGAGTGACCCACGGATAGGCAGCCAGGCGGGCTACGGCCTGAGCACAAGATTACCCCGGGATCACCGCTGACGCGCCGCCACGCGCTGTGCCAAGACGGCATCAGAAGCTACTGACACTGGGAACTGAAGCACTTCAGTCCCACATCGAAAACAAGGAGAAGATCGGACCTCTCCTCACCTATAAAAGGTCCTCTTCTCTCTTCATTAAATTACGCATTAACTACTCATTTATTATTGTGCTGCCTATATGTATCAACTGACTTAGGCATCGGAGAAGTGAAGACCGCCCAACGCGGTCTCCCTCTGACGCCCTGTCTTTCATTTGGTAGCCAGCGAAGATCATCAAGTATACAGAGTAGCGGTCCGCCCACCGGACCTGCGTTAAACGGAGATTTGGCTACCGCCAGACTTTGAGCATTAACAGGGTGTGACTGTGAGAACAAATACATAAGGATGCTAGTCAAAGATTAAAACAAAGCAAAGCCAAAGCACTGACTGTAAATTCAAAATATGGGAATGATGAAAGGCTAAAACCAAAATCATCAAAACTATATTTGATCACTAAAACAGCTTAGGAAACAGTGACTGGCACTTTATGTGGAAACAATAAATGAGATAGACTAACACAGGATAAGAAGAGTGAGATAAAATGCTAAACAATGACAAGGAAAGAAAACTAGATCAGTCCATATTGGTTTCATAAATGACAGAACATAGCCTCTGAACTCTTGGTGATCCACATTATTTTGCACGAGAACACCCTGCAAGAATAAGCAAGTTATATGTAAGAGAGAAAAAAAGAAAGAAAGGATGTGATACTTATATATCGTTTGTTGGTTTTGATTTTGAAAATGAACATTTAAGAACATTAGTAAGTGCCTGACTCATTGACATGTCAGTACTCCACATCCTGATCATATCAGTCTAGTACACTCTTAGATGGAGTAACCTCCTCTCAACAGCTATGTTTTAGAAGTAGCATAACTAGGAATAAATTCCGATTAGATCATTTACAAATGTTTGGTGTCGAACAGTCACACTTACTACCAAGGAAAATCACCAACCAGCATCCAATCACCATTTTTGTCATCTTATTCAGCACCACGGAGGAGATCATTAACTGACTTTCACTCAATATGATCTTGACTTGAAACTCCCCCTGGTAAACATTGACGTGAATAAGATTTGACTATTTTCACATACAGAAAGATGTTAATTTTCAAGAAAGCATCCCTGGTGTGGAAAACAAGAGAGAATCAGAAAATCATAGGTGTGTAACTGTGCATGTTACCTTTATTAAGAACCTTCAGCATGAGTGCTCCTTGTCAGGGACTGGCTACAGATTAGCTTCCTTTACGTGAACATGCCGATCTATGATATCTGAAAAAAGGAAGACAATATTCCTGTTAAATTTGAAACATGGTCCCATATATGAAACTGCTATGGAAAACAATCCCTTTTCATATATGATAGAGTAGCTTTATGCAGCTCTATTAGAAGTGCAATAGAGGGTGAGAGAATACATGATACTAGACTTTATATATAACAGCAAAATCTTCCCTACTGGAATGTCATGTATAAGATGGCTTACAACAAAATATTCAATCTTTAGGACAATAAGTGTATATGAAACAGAATCTACTCAAACCATACAGGATTTCACCTTTCTGACAAGTTGCTAAAAGTTACCTTGAACATAAGGGACACTAAGAAATAGATAGAAATACATTAGACTAGAGGTACAGGGTGAGTTAAGGATTTCATTTACCAAACAAAAGCAAAAGAAAATATTATTGCCAGATTCAGAATATGGGAGTTTTTTTTTTTTTTTTTAACCTTTTTTATGGCTAAACCAAATCATAACCTTCGTTTTTTCAGTGTTTTTGTACACTTGCATAAGTTACCATTGCGATGAGGGGGTGGAAGGGTCTGTCGAAACAGAGCGGGTGCAGCCGTCAGGTCAGTAGGGTTTGGATAAGAGGCACAATAAGGGTTTGGGAAGAGGCTAGGGTTTTAAAAGGGGACATCTGCCGAAAATTGTCGACTCTGGACGGATGAAAGTGCGGAAGCCCTTACTGAAGAAGTCATGTGTGTGTGTGTGTGGTTGTTAAAGAATAGTCTAACGAAAACCCGAAAAGGAGATAGATACTAATATGGAAAGATTAAAGCTGAATTAAAAGGACCAAAACATGAAAAGAGGATTACATTATAATGCTGAATGCTTAATAACATAAATATGCATTAGGTAGAAAATAAATGATTACATATGACTATACTTGAAATAAGATACCATGCCCTATAGCCTTTGAACTCCTCTTAAGCTAGCAATGAACATCCTGCAAGAATGAAAAAGTATGTATGAATTAGTACATGTGCCTAGGTATTGGAAATGAAACAAACACAAATCTCCCATAAACTCCATCAGTGGCATCAGAGAAGACCCTGTTGACTCGGCCCCAAATACTAAACTCTTAAGTCTTAACTGAACTGAATGACTAGTGTCAACGTACAGACTATTCGGAGCTTTCGATCAGTTGGAAGTAACAAACTCAAGATTTTGATATTTCCTGTGGTTCCATTAATTCCTTTCTGGTGAACGATGTTATTGCTACAACTAGCTGTGGGATATCCACTGATTTACCACATTGAAAACAGTATCACTCTATTAAATCCCATAGTTATAAATCACTGAAATTTGAATCAAATAATGTCTAAATTTCTATTGGTCAGTGTCTCTAAAGGGTACATGTTGCTCATATTAATCCATTTTCATTCGAAAACAATTAAATCTGAGAGTACATTGTGTTATGTGAAGTAAGGACTAACTTGAATCAAAGAATGAGTATATCGGTTCCGCACAGAAATGGTATGTTACAAGAAATATATAAGACAAGAATCACAAGATGATGAAAAAGGTTTTGAACCTCTGGCTGGAAAAAAGGGTAAAAGGTAAATATTTTAGGAGAAATTTTAAAAAATAACCAATTTTGAGCCTTAAAGTTGAATTATGACCTTTTTTTAAAAAAAAATTGTTGAAAAATGACCATATGGAATGATAATAAGTCTTAATTAGCCTCATTAGCTCTTTATATCTCCAAGCTCCTCAAAAATCAATAATCAAAAACTTGTAGTTCATTGGTTCATAAAAGAGATGAGAGAATTTTTCCTCTTCCTACGGGATTGTCTTCTTCATACAATGGAAATACTTTCTCCTAAATCCAAAAAAAAAAACCCATTGTTCTCCTAGCTCTCTTTGGAGATTTCTCTCTCATCCTCTTCCCATCCTTCATGTGACGAGTCAAATAATCAAATGTATTTATAGAAAAGTTTGGGGATGATTTTTGTAACATAGGTTGAAGATACATAGCAATTGAACTAAGTGGTGGGTGACACAATTTTGAAATCTCTAGTTTGAAATTCTCCTGCGGTGGTGAAACTGATTTCAATTACACAGATTTTGAATCATTGAGATTTGGAATTGCAATCCAAATCCAAATTATTTATCCAATGGGGCCTAAAACTATTATGTTGTTTGACGTCCCCTAGTATAGAGAATACAATCGTAAATCCAAGGAGATGGACACATTCTAAAAGAAATCATCTTGACAATTCTTAACACGATGGAAATTTTATTAACTCTTCTAGTCCAACATCATACCTAAAATGGACTTAAGCCTCTTGAAATGGAACCCACGTACATGATCGATCTATATACATATGTGACCAAATAAAGCTAAAAAAGAGGCACCAATGAATTTTCACTGATATTGGAAACTGCTACTAGCCTACTACAACATATTCATATTTGTGCTAGCCAATTATATAAGATTATTCAACAATTGAAAGAAATGGCCACAAACGTATACATGAGAAGGGTGGAAAAAGGAAGAAGATAATACTGTAAAAATGATAGGAGAATTCAATTCCCACGACAACTAGAAGAAAAAAATATGGATTTTGGAACCTAGATTAAACATAAGGATAATTCTCACTCTAACTTCCCAGAGTTTATTTCCTCTACTTGGCAGACAACCTCAGGTGATTTCTGTTCTAAACTTTATCAATTATCGACTGCCTTGAAATCTTGGAATTTTAATGTTTTTGGTAATATTTTCAAAAGGAAGAAAAAACTTCTTGCTAGAATTGGAGGCATACAGAAAAGTAGAGATAGATTTGATAATCCTTTTCTTATAAATCTTGAAGCCTCTTTGATTAAAGAGTATGAAACGATTCGTGACCAAGAGGCAATTTTTTGGAGGCAAAAATCTCGTGACAAGTGGTTAAAAGATGGTGATAGAAATACTAAGTTCTTTCACTTAACTACTATTGTCAGAAGGAGGAGAAATAAAATTGAGAGACTTCAAGACTCTGATGGAAATTGGTTCTCTGATCCTATTTCTTTAAAGACTGTTGCTGTTCAGTTCTTTGAATCTCTCTTCTCTATTGACAATTATGAGGATCTTAGATTCATTATTCTTCCTCTATTTCCTACCATTGATCATGAAAGCATGTCTTCCGTTGCTAATGATGTGTCTCTCATTGAAGTTAGAAATGCTCTTTTTGCCATTGGAGGTCTCAAAGCCCCAGGTTATGATGGCTTCCCTGCCATCTTCTATCAAAAGCATTGGCCTCTTTATTGTGATGACATCTTCTCCATTGTCCAGCAGGCTTTCCAAACTGGTATAATACCCAATGGCCTCAATCATACCATCATCACTCTTGTTCCCAAGGTCCAAAGCCCTAAGAATATGACTGAATTCAGACCCATCAGCCTGTGCACCACAATATATAAAGTGATTTCTAAAGTTCTTGTTGCTAGGATCATACCCCTGATGCAAAGCCTCATCTGTCCAAATAAAGTTAGCTATGTTCCTGGCAGGCACATATCGGACAATGTAATGATTGCGCAAGAGATCCTTCACAAATTCAAAAATTCAAAAGGTGCTCAAGGTTTCCTCGCCTGGAAGATTGACTTGTCTAAGGCTTATGATAGACTGAATTGGTCTTTCATTGAAATGGTCCTTTATGAAGCTCAGCTGCCTTCTATGATTGTGAAACTTATCATGAATTGCATCTCATCTACAAGTTTCCAAGTTAACATGAATGGTGAGTTATCTCAATCCTTTCGTGCTTCTAGAGGAATAAGACAGGGAGACCCTCTATCTCCCTATATCTTTGTTTTGTGTATGGAAAAATTATCTCACCTCATATATTCTACTATTGAGGTAGGCCAATGGAACCCAGTTAGAGCCTCTCAATCTGGACCCAAGATCTCGCATCTCTTTTTTGCTGATGATTTACTTCTTTTTGCTGAGGCGTCTTGTCAACAAGCTACTGTTTTAAGGAAATGTCTTGACATTTTTTGCTCTTTATCGGGCCAATCTGTTAGCTTCGAAAAGTCTCTTGTTTTCTGTTCTCCTAACACCGACAAGAACCTTGCTAATGATATCAGCTCCATCTGTGGTTCTCCCCTTACTGATGACCTGGGAAAGTATTTGGGAATGCCTCTTTTGCATTCTAGAGTAAATAAGCATACTTACAATGGCATTCTTGATAAGGTTCAAGGAAGGCTAGCCACCTGGAAGAGTAAGACCCTCAATGTGGCAGGAAGATTGGCTCTAATTTAATCTGTGTCTTCTTCCATCCCAATCTATGCTATGCAAACAGCCAAATTACCAATGGACCTTTGTCATAAATTGGATAAACTAAATCGGGATTTTCTCTGGGGTGATACTGTAGAGAAAAAGAGAATTCATCTTGTCAACTGGGATACTGTTTGCTTACCCAAATATCTTGGTCGCTTGGGAATCAAAAGAACTGCTGACATGAACCAAGCCATGCTTGCCAAAGCTAGTTGGAGGATTTTTCAAGGTGATACTGGCCTTTGGAGCTCCATCTACAAAGCGAAATATCTTGCCAATTGCTCTATTACTGACAGAAATTATAGAAACCCCTCTGGAAGCTCTAGCACTTGGAGAGGTGTGGTTCATGGATCAGATTTGCTCCGTAATGGCCTTGTCTGGAGGGTTGGAGATGGAAGAACTATAAAATTCTGGACAGACGTATGGATTGGTAAGCTTCCGCTTTTTAATGTAGCCATGCCTAATGCTCATATTGATATGAATGCTCTTGTTTGCTCTTTTTGGGATAACAATGGTTGGAATTTGAATTTACTATCTCTAT